>NW_011967193.1:1221963-1239033 GCF_000949405.1 Vollenhovia emeryi
TTAACGTTATATAAGACAAAATTTTGAGCTGCTCCGCAACTCCAGGTTTAGGGTGAAACGTACTTGGTGCTCAGTGGTTTAAAATAAATCGTAATCTCGATAATATCAGTCGTAACGAGCTTCGTGCTACTTCTCGGGCTTAAAAGGAACGGCTTTGTCTTATTAACGTCTCAATGTCGGCCGTGAACATAATTAGCCGTGCGCTACGTTATGATTTTAGCGTTAACATCGCCTGGGATATCGACCAAACACCTGCCGCATGAAAACTCCGGGAGTACCCGGCATTACTTCGAGATGCCCGTGTGCACTTAGTTATAGCGTTTGTATCGAAACTTCGAATGCACACTGAAAATGTGTAAATTCGTTTTGCGACCCTGGAGTTTTCATCCTTGGAAAATATACGAGTGTTCCATGCGGCAACCGGGCGAGATGTGCGAAACAAGACCATATGTAAATTATCGCTCGACATCGGTTCGCGTTTCCGGGATTCGCGCTGTTTTTTGCGACCATACACACCGAGCAATACCCACACACACGTACACGATACATCACTGCAAAAAGAGACACAACTCTACTACACACATCGGTAATCTATGGGGGAAAAAAAAGATAATTGAATTGTTTTTATGGACTAAGAACAAGTTGTCTGTGATCTACAATAATTAAAAGAATATTTAATAAGTATTAACAGATAAAAGTATAATTGAGATAATGTTGAACGATGGAGGAAAGAAATAACTGAGGGGACGATCGCGGATTTTATTGGTACAAGTTGAGCGCAGGTTTCTCGAGGCATTGGTCGAGCAATACGATAGTAAGAGGAATAAAATATCTCATTAAAAAAAAATTAAGACCATCGCAAAGGAATTCTAGAAGAAAAGAGAGATATATAAATATATATATATATATTATATAAAATTACAAAAAAAATAGAAACTTATACGATAGAGCACGCAGTGTGTGAACATTTAAGTCGCTACTGTTAATCTGTACTTGCGATATAAAAACAAAGGTGCGTGCTGCGTTCGGATAGTACCAATAAAAAAAAAATATATATAAATATATAAATACATTATATGGCACTTGACCGTCGCGGCTAAAAGTATATAGGGTTAGATAGATTTATAGAAGCGCAAAAAAACACCAAAAATCGTTCCTTCCACCCGCTCCGGCCGTGTATTCGAGTTTAAATATATCGCATCTCATATGTGAAGTCAAAGCTCTGTGAATTTACAAACGCGCACCTCAGAACGCAACTTACAAGCATCGTCATCTAAGCGAAGGAAAGGAACTGCATAATACACGCCCATATCATCACCGAATAATAAGTTGTTCAACGAGCGTTGCGAGAAAAATATTCGAGATAATTTTTCTACAGTTCTGGCACACACGAGAGGAACGTGCAACATCATCGTCGTCTTTATATTTATGTACATTTCAATTATAAATTTATCAATATTATTATCGAACTATGATCGATTTTGTGTGAAAGTGTATATGGCTTTTTCTGCGGTTAACAATAAAATGTTTTGTCAAAGCTTTTTTCACGATATATATAATTATTATATTTTTCTGAAACGTCTGAACATGTCAGTACCCGTTTATCTTGATGTCCTTGCCTGCCGACTCCCATTCATATCCGCTAAATAATGATACCTTATGATACAAGTCGGAAGAGATAATACAATAAAATAAATACGTTAACATGGTATTTTTAATAAAAGAATATGTTTATTCAAATCTAAAACATCAATATATTTGAATAATTAAGTTTCGATCGCCCCCGCTGACCCGTTCTGAATAGAATGCTGCAACAAATAGAAATGGATTATTTTCGCAAATGACTGTCACGGTAAAAATTGAGACGTGGTCACGAATCAGCATGTGAACGAATGGTTTCTCATCTTTCATTCAGGACTCTAGCCAGTTATTCATCAGTTTAATTTTATGAATTATCACAAAAGTTTCGTCTGTGCCACTCATATTTACTTATTCCTCTCGCAAATGCTAACAAAATATACCAACAAAAATTTTTATTCGAAAGTTAGTCGATTTTATTATTAAGACGAAAGTGGTCCAACTGGATTTTTCGTTGTCTAATAGTTTGACTTTCTACAAGAATAAAAAGTTGAATACAAGATTAACTAATAAGTACAGCGAGCAATTTACCTTTCTATCAAAAAGCTAAAGCTAAAGTAGCTTCCAGCTACTTGCTGATGGAAAAGTACTCTTCAGAGAAAGAGTGCGCCTTGTAATCCCTACACAAAACATTTTTATGAAAAACACATATAGACAATTAATTAATTAACTGACAACGAGTAGTTCAAGACTTGCATCAGTGAAAAGAAATGTACACGTTGGAATTAGATTGTTTGACATCAGGTTTCAGACCCGAAAGAATATCATCATTGCAGTCTTGCTATGCTTTTGTTTACGTATTATTGATACATATGTATGCACAATTTAATAAAATCCAATATTCTCACCTTTAAAGCACAATTTATGTGTTTTATGCGCCAATTTATGTTACGTTCTTCATTACGGATTTCCCTTTAATACAGAAATAAAAATAGAGTTAGCGATATATGTGTAATCCTATGTCACGTAAATCTGGCGTTAATTTAGTTATTCAGTACACGTTAGGATAATAAAAATCATTAGAATCATTTATAAAATTTATCATCACAGATAAATTAATAAGAATTAATATGAAGAATATAGTCGCGAACAATAAGAGCAGAGAAAGAACTTGAAGATTACCAACCTCAGGACACATGAAGTTCATTACTTCGTGTAATGACATCGAGCCTAAGCGTTGCCTCAAGACATCAGACTATAAATTACAAAAAAAATTATATTGCAAAGTACAGTAAGTATTCATCAACTTCGATATTTTCCAGATATGATCGGCACATCTGCATATCATGGATCTTTAAAATGAAAATTTTACATCATAACACACAATCGTGTTAAAAAGTCTATCAATATATGCGAAAATTGAAGCAAGCTTAAGAGAAATCCAAAAGCACCTATACGAAAGAAAAGTTTGATCGTAAAACAATTTTGAACATGTCAATCAAACTGTTTTGTACTTAAGTGTTACATTTAATTAATTCATGAGCAAGATGTGATTCAAGACTTGCATCAGTCAAAAGAAATGTACACGTTGGAATTAGACTTTTGACATCAGGCGTCAGACCCGAAAGAATATCATCATTGCAGTCTTGATAAGATTTTATAATACATATATATATTTTTTGGCTCTGATTGACATATAAAGTTAATTAAATGTGAGGATTTTTTTATCAAAAATTTAAAAATATACCTATATATTGTCAGCGCTTTCTTGATCAACCTGGTACTGCAATCTGAAAACATACGACATGTTATAAATACGTGTTTATTAAAGATATTGTGTTCAGACGATTCCAGTTCTAAGAAATTGGATATCCGCATACAATTAACGTCAATCTACAAAGATGCATCGTTTGGTAAGTACAGCAGTTAACAGATAATTATATATTTTACGTCAAAAATTTAATACCAGTATATTAATTTACTTTTATACCATAACAGTAACTTAAAAATATATTTATATAAGTATTATATGTACTTATATGTGTGTATATTATATTAGTATTGTGTAATCTTCTAAAAAATGTTATAAATATATCCTGAAGTCTCATATTGATCTAGAAAGCTGAGAAATACTAATTAAAAATCTAATAAAATAATTATAGGTGGTAGATCATAAAATATGTGCAATGTACTAGAACGCGATAAATCGAAATATTTGCTGACATTCTCACTATGCCAGTTCATAAGTTGTATCTCAATTAGAGAAACTTTTTTTTTAAATTTATTATACTTGAAATAGATATATTTAATAGAGAGTTTCTAATTGGTGGTCAAAAATAATTGCAGATTCCGCTAGACGAAACAAATTTTCAGTGTATTCTAATATTCTGTCCAATACATAAAAACCTCAGAAAAATTTAAGATACAGAAACTTGGTATTTTCTGTGAAGTTTTTTATTAGTGCAACAGAAACAAGCAAGTCACGAGTAACTTGTCTATGTTTATGTTAAAGATATCATTTTAACGAGATTGTGGTGCATCAAGATACAAATTTTTTAACTCCCTAAATTTTCTTAGGTTTTTACGTACATTCTACTATCACGCAATATTTCATAAAGCTGCATCGTATGTTAAGAATTAGTGAATTATAAACATCTTTATATTTCCTATTTAAGTTTTTGTTCAAGATGTGAGATATCCTTGCGTGCTAAACATTTCCTTCCTAATAAAGTCACTTGCAATGGTCAATGCCCATTTACCATTTCACGAAATTGTTTTTCGATCGTCGCTATATAATAAAACCGTTTGTCAGAATTGATATAAATGTGATCTGTCGCAAGTATTCCTTGCCACTCGAAGTGGCACAAAGTAAGAATTTGTTATACTTGTTACTTGATTAATTATCTATCGTCACAGCCTAGATTTCAATAGCTAGACCAAGACAACCTTTTCATCAAAATATCCAGATATTGTGGTTGTCATAGGTGGAAAGAAGTGCTCTAGGCTGATAAGTGCTTAATTCATCATATAATTATTTAGACCAAGATTTAATGTTCTTTTTCCTTACGCGGGACGGAGATGAAAGTGTCACGAAATATAAGGTCACCTATTTAAATATTAGTTGCATATTATAGTAAATTCCAATCAACAGTAATGTCTGCCAGCAAACGTTACAAAGTAATCTTCGGTCTCCGCTTCTCCCTTTCTAGCGTATAATTTTTCGAAAGAGAGAATCATAACGAGAGGAATAATACTCTTACCGATGAACGTTTAGTGAGAGGGTTAATAAACGATCACTTTGTAATTTTTGCTTAATGTTTAACGTCCCACCCGAAGATTAAAGTAAGACGCATAATAGTTTTACAAAATCTACTCACCTCGTTAACGGGTAGTTCATTGACTAGCAGTTTCGAGTAAGTAAGCCTATCTTGTGATTGTAGTCTCCTCTCCATTAAAAGACTCTTGATTAATTATATTGTTCTAAATAAGTATTATTAAGCACTGGAACGTGGAAGATTCTTGAAGATGGAAATTGCTTTTCTCTTATTATCCATAAAGATTCTTATAGAATCAAAGTAATAGACCAAAATGCCAATATTACAAATAATAAAAAAAAACATTGGTACAGAAATTCTTTTGAATTACAAACACTATAATATTGTAGCTTTTACATTACAAAGAGAGTATATCTTTCTTTCACATCCGTTGTGTAAAAAATAGAAACTTCAGATATAATAATTATAATAGTTAGATAATTACATAAATTCAAATTTTCATTAACATTAAAAAAGTTTTTGAGAGCTATTTTAAATATATTAATTACCTATTGGGAAATTCAGAGAAATCTCAACCAGTACGAAACATTCTATCGACATTTTCTACAGAACGCTTTAATTGGTGTATATCTTTATAACGCATTGTCTTTGTCTACAACTATTATAAATCGCAACTTTTCCAAGTTGTATATGGATATACAATAATAAATATTAATCAGATTTCTTTCAGAAGAATAAATCAAATAACATCCGAGTATATTTGTGAGAAACTTTGTTTAAGAATCTCAATATATCAAACCTTTCCTACGTAGAAGATATAGAAAATCGTTGAACTGAAAGCAAAATTAAGATCATCAAATATTTTATGTGATATTTCATGTGGTAGCAAAAGCCATAATCTATAATTCACAGAAGATCAGTTGTGTGCGCAATTCATAGAAGGCGAAGTAATATTATTTGATATTAGAAACTAAGATATATAAGAGAGTTTGTATTATATACCTTTATTTTGTTTAATTACGCTGCTATAGATTAAGATTCTTCACAAAGTAATGAATATTATATTTGCAGATAGTACTGCATAAGTATGTATATGTACTTGTGTGTGTAATATTATATAGGTATAATAGCTTATATACTAAGATAATTACTGAAGAATATTTAGAAATTGATAAATTTGCATCACGATGCAACCGCCACACTTGGCATATCCAGTATAACAACGCAATACTAATTTACAAGATATTAACCAAATATTGCAAATCGTGAAAAATAGAACGTTAGTCTTGACTTTTGCGTCGTTGCTTACACATTGACATTTTTATAATTTAGATAAAAAGTGTAAAATAATAAGTAAAGTACGGTCTAGTTAACAAAAAAAATTTAAGAATAGTTCTTTTTAATGATAAATAATATATGGTATGCTTTTTTTTATCAAAATAATTATTAAATGGTACAGTACAAATTTAGAATGAACGAGTTAATAAAGGAATTCAGAACGAAACCATATTGTAGGGTAAAAAATTATGGTATTATCTTAATTATTATTCCAATCTCCCAAGACCTTTAAAGTAACTTCGAATCTTACTTGATAATAAATGTATGCATCTTATATTTGTGATATAAGCGGAGTATGAAAATTCAAATTACTGATCCACGTCTAATATCTATATGGACATACAATACCGTATCTCATTTTTACTTGTATATCACAAATACAAAATACAAATACTAATTATGAAGTAAGACTCTAATTTGTAATGTTCAATCCAGGATTCGGAGTCGAAGATAAAATTGCGGAATTAATTGTGTCCAATAATATGTATATCGGGGTGTTGAATATTGCTTCTCAATTGATGATATTTTGCGTTAATCTCAACGTAAAAATGGCAATTTAAAGCAGACTCCTTTTTTCCCAACTGCGTACAACAAACCGATGACTAAAACGTTTCAATAACATCAATATCGTTATCGATATTCAATCGGAGTACATGATCGAGAAGAAATGTCATCTGGGACACAGAATCCGTCAAAAGTATCAAAACATTAATAATTAATGTTTCAAGTCCAAACTCTTCGCATCATCGTTCATTCTCAGGCGCAATTTTCGAAATCGGTATATATTAATGCTGCTGCTGTCCACCATCTTACTCGCGAATATTAGACTTTCTCAACTACTCCTCCTCCCCCATTGCCTCGTTGATTATCAAGGTGAACAATATGAAAGTGAGGGATGAACGAAGGACATAGCACGATGCTTGCAGAGCGCTAAGTAATCAGCGAAGTAAGATTTCGTACTGCGCAAATGTTTAATATCGTCGGCGTTTGGAGGGATAATCGTCCGGGCGATTTCTGTCATTTCCCTGCCAACGTCCACTACCACCGCTACCTCCGCGACCACCACCCATGTTACCCATGTCAACCCTCATGTCCATTAAATCCATTATTTGCCCGCGATCATCATTATAACCCCCTCGATTACCGCGGTCCATATTGTACGCGTCCATAAATGACTTCGGATCCTACCGAGACGCGCGGAGAACGCGAATCGTATAGGGGAGCCGAGAGTTTGTTGTTAATCATTGATGAGAATGTCGTTCGCATCAGAGGACGAAACGCGTGAATTGCGTGAATGTACGCGCAAGTACATTCCGTACGATTCAGGGCGACCATCCATGTTTGACAGCAGCACAGGTCATCGTCAATTTTCGTCAAATCACATAGAAAAGAAAGGGGAAAACACAATGTTAGATTGCTGTTTGCGTGATCGACGGCAGTAGACTGCAATAATTACTCCTCTTACTCATAATACACCTCTTTTGGCGGATATGCTCCGTGACATGTTAATCTAGACCAAGAGAATGCCCAACCTAGACAGATAACACTCTTGTTTTGTTATAAGCGAGTGAACGAACATCAGCTGTTCACGCGAAACTTAGTAATTTTATCGCACACGTACAATTACTCTTCTTAATCGTGAACTTCAACCCGACATACGAAAGCTCGAAAATTGCATTTCAAGCGTAACATTAAATACAATCGTTTTATATTCCGTATCGTGGAGTCGCATTTCGAATTGGAGTTGAAGCACGATTAAGACCAATTGATGTGAGAATTATTGCTACTTCGATAACAATGCAGCCAATATATATTGGAGATCCTATGGTATAAGAGTAAGAATGAAAGATTCATTTCATTTTGCATATTGCACAATGAGTAAGCAGAAATTGTCGATATCTCAGTTTGCATAAGATGTAACAGAGTACAAACTGGTAGGTTTGTACGCCTATCCTTTATAATTGTGTAGACCTAAATAGAATTTTTCAAAAGTTTCCCAGCCCCAACAGAGAGTGACATAATTATTAGTCGTATAATTGTATATTCGGTAGAAATTATAAACGAGTCTACCTCGTGAGTGATCAGAGTAATAAAGAACCTAATGAGTGCTTACGATGTAAATATATCCGAAAAACAAGAAAAACGGTGAATTCATTTTATCCAAATCAGTTTCACGCATTCTGAGAGAAAGCGCTGAAGATAATTTCCATCGTTTAATAGTACTGACATTGAGCTTCCACATAATTTTGAGGCTCCGAGCGCAAACGCGAGCAGCAAAGAGACGTGATCAAGGTCTCGAAGCAAGCTCTGTCCCCGCTGCGCTCGTAATGCTTCAAAGAAATGTATCGTGTTGCGAGTCAGTACTATGCATAAAATCTTCCTACAATCAGCATATATCAAGATATACAAGAGCACTAGCATTCTATAAACAACGTGCTTTCAAGTGTTCAAGATTATATGAAGTTCAGAGTGACTAAACAAGATTCAAATTAGCTGGAGACTTTGCAGAAACATGTGCATGCACGATTAAATTTCCTTTGGAAATATCCTTATAAGTAATAGCTTAATATACTTATTTAGAAGGAAAGTCTAGTTGGGCATTTCTTGGTCAGTAGAATTACCATGGAACCGTACTTCACGGAATCTCTTGCCACATTCTATTCCCTTTTTTTTTAATAAAAAAATGTAAGGGTCGTGATATCGAGTGGCGAAAATGCGTCAATCATGTTCCATAGTAAATAAAATTGCTCTTAAGGCTACAACAGAATAACAGGTCAGAGTCTCCTGTCTGCAATCATGTGGAGAGACCAATATGGCAGTTATATTTATAGATTTAAATAATTTCTCGAAGGCATAAAGAGTTTAGATTGTAATATATTCTATTTAGTAATATATTTAGTAAAATATATATTACTAAAAATATACGTATCATAATCGTAGAGGCCAAGTGGCGCGATCATACAAGTCAATTTCGAAAACTCAAGATTGTCACATCATGACAGAATATCTGTCTAATGTCCTACGTATATATATTAATAATTATTATATATATATCTATGTATATATAGGGTGTTTTCTCTAAGTTGAGCACGTAGAATATCTCTGTTTTCTTTGATGACACGAAAAATGTCAAAGGACGAAAATTGTTCGATTTAAAGAAACTAATATTTTGATAAGCAAGTGTTTTTTTAATGTTACCTTTTACAAGATTTCAAGGTCATCGACATTTTCTTAAATAAGATAGTACAAAGATATTACATAGTCTTTTTTACAGAAGGTGTTCAAAATGACCATCGTTACACAACGTTTCTACATCACTGCGTTAATAAAAATATGTCATCTCGTTTAAGAAAATTTCGATGACCTTGAAATCGTGTAAAAGGTAACACTAAAAAATATTTTTCGCTTATCAGAATATTAGTTCCTTTGAATCGAACAATTTTCGTCCTTTGACATTTTTCGTATCATCAAAGGAAACAGAGATATTCTACGTGCTCAACTTAGAGGAAACACCCTGTATATTAACAATTAAACTGGTATATGACAAAACTTATAAAGTAAAATTTACTCGTTTGTTGAAGTCGATTAATGATGATTATTATGGTTGCTATTTCTAGCTGCAATGCTTGCAGCAGAGAGTAGTGAAGTGCTTGTTATGAAAGTCTCAGTTCATTAATTTGCGTTACGATAAAATTTAGATATTGCGCTGTTCATCGCATGCTGGCTCATACATATGGGTACATATAGAACACATAAGTCGGGAGGTTTTGAGCAAAACTTTCAGTGTAAAGTCATTGTCATCGGTATTTCCGGTGGAAGATTTCGCATCTTAAAGAGAACAGAGAGTAGATAAATTCGAATGTTCGTGCATCAAGATTAGATGCAAAACAAAAGCGTATCTCGTCAGTAGAAATATGTTTTATGAGTTAAATAGCAGAAACAGCTATATAATCGTTTACAGATCTTTGCAAACGGCAAGGCCGGTTAACGGAGATCATCTGGAATTTGTAACTAAAATCAGTGTTAATATCGACGACACTCCATGCAGTATTGAAGTGTCATTTCCCGTTGTCTCAATACTATGCACATTATTGATTCCTCCACATGTTACAAGTATCTTTTAATATAATAGATTTATATATATATATATATATATATACTTTCATCAACGTATAGAAGTGGAAACAAGAATATAAATAGTATTTGTTGATTTTGCAGACATTAGAACTCTGCTTATATTGAAGAGCATGCTCAACTGGGGATAATATCAAGGGTTCATTAACCCACCTAATTTAACTTTACGGTGTTACACACCAAGATAAATAATTGCATCTTGTCATGCACGACACAGTATTCCGCTCATTATAATAAATGAGATTTGCGTAGAACGCATGAGGATACATTTCAAAAATTGTACCGCCCAATAAAAAAAAACGGTTTAAAAAAGAAAGTCAAATATTACTGAAACAAAACTTAATGCTGTAATACAATAAGTTATAGAAGAAAATAGTAAATAAAAGGGATACATTACCACTGGCATGCCGCTTCCACCTGTAAAAATTAACAAAAAATGTATTAAAGTACGAAACAAAATTACGACAATGCTGAAAAAAAAGCCCTAAATTGTTGTTTAGTTCTGCCGACAAGATTACAAGTGTTGTACATAATTTTTTTTATCCGAGAGCAGGGAAAACGCCTTTATGCGTACTATCAGGCAGTCCTGGATTGCGATTACGTGCACGATCGAATTCGATCAGTCGACTCCTTATACGTTTCTGCTCTACAGTTTTCATGGTTCATACTTATTTATTATAGGATAGTTTCCCCCAAACCATGATAGATTAATGTACGAAGAATGGTATCGGATGGCCTATTCCTTCTCGAATTCGAATTCGATCGGTGCACGTAATCGCATCCCTGGATGGTTATACCTAGGACTCTCCCGTGAAGCGGGAAATACCGGTTAAAAATCCCTTCTCTTTGGACCATCCTCCGCACTATAGGCGAATCTCCCCTGGAACCGCCTGCGAAGGCATTTTTCAGGGAAGACCCGCCCAACAGAGATAGGCCTTATGACCCCAATCAAAAGGCGGTATACGACACATCTGTCATCCTAACCACTCGCTCAAAACCAAAACCACGACACGTATTGTACATCTAGCTATATGTACAATACATAGATTGCAGCTACATTATAGTTTTATCTTTATTGTAAATCATTTTTTCTTTCCTAAAGTAAAAAATCATTACTAACCATCAGGTTGGCCGTATCCATCACGATCATTGCTACTGACTGAATCATAACTTTTGCCACCACCACTGCGAATTGCCTGCTCCTAGAACATAAAGAGATGCAACCATCAGTATACAATGATTGAAGTGAATTTTTATTGAATCTGTAGTTTCAATAAAAATACAATATAGTGAATTGAATGATTTCATTACTCAACAAACCTGCATAAACAAATTGTTTTCCTGTTGACGTCTATGCAATTCCTCTTCTTGTCTCCTGATACGTATCGCCATTTCTTCTTGTTGGCGCCGTCTCAACTCCTCCTCACGCGTTCTCTGCTCTTCGGCCTGTCGCTCCTTCATCTCCCATTCTCTCTTTTGCCTCTCGCGATCCGCCTCGCGCATTCGCAGTTCTGTAATATGATATATGACAATTTATATGATTATAAAGGAACAAGAGACGCAGCACTTTAGACATTAATATTAGAATACATACGTTCTCTCAGAAGTTCCGTCTCGTGTTCATATCGCGCGAACTCCATTTGGGCTTCCAGCTTTTCTTCTTCCATCGCCATCTCTCGTTTAAGTGCTTCTTCCTTCTGCTTGTACAATTCGTGCAACTGCTTCCATCTCGTACCGTACTCGTGCTCGAAGCTACCTACTTGCGCGAAGCGCGGTCCGATCTCACGTGCTTTGAAAAAATCCGGATTCTTGCGTGGTAAATTCTTATCGGGGTAGCCGTCCACGTCATCTTGCTGTTCAAACGGCTCAACGACTACTGGTCGAAGAGAACTAAAAACAGGAATTTTTTTTACATTTTACATGCGCCGCCACTCTATATACTCAATATCTTTCTTTTCATGATAAATTTGTGTTTCACGAGTCAGCACACAGCGATCAATGGAACTAATCAACCATGTTTCCTATGTGAAACTTTTACTTTTCTATACCCCTAAAATTGTTACATTAGGCACTTGCAGATTAGAGTACATCTAACAAGCGTGGCGTCGGGGATCGTGTCAAAAAGCTTATCGAAAATCCGACTTACGCAGTAACAAAATAGCAGCCCTCCGTGCATTTCCTCAGGGCTAATTGAGCAGACGGTTTCCGGCAAAACTCGACAATTCCTTCACCAGTACTTTTACCTCTGTCGTCAACTTTTACTATCGCACGCTCTATTTCGCCAAATACACCGAAGGCTCTCTCAAGGAGTTCGTTGGATGTCCAAGGTGTAAGATTCTTTATTTTGATTGTCGACGAATGGGGGGCGAAGCGTACCTTCAGCGCACGACCTTTGCGCATTGAACCATCCAGTTCACGCTTAGCCGTATCAGCATTCGCTTTGTAATCCTGGAACGCAGAAGAACAATCATTCTCTGACTTGATGCCGCAAAAGCACGGAATGTCGCAGTAATTGTATGTAATATAATCATTTCAAAATTATACAGCCAGAAATTCTTATCATTTCACATCAAACGGTAATTATTATAATCATTTTATATTGTCACAAAGTTGACGTGTATCGATGCTGTTGCCCAAGTGACTATACATATGGCTCGTATAATTACCATTCTGAGAAAAGCAAAACTTTTTTCCTTGTTCACAAACAACTCTGATATCTCTCCAAACTTCTGGAACATGGTCTGTATCTCTTCCTCGCTCACGTCGTTCGTCAAATTTCCAACGTACAAACGATTCCGGCCGCTGAACTTCTTCTCCGTCGTATCCTGCGGCGGGAGCTCGTGAGTGGGTCCGCTGATAGCCATGACGCGTTCCATCAATCGATCCTGAATACAAAAATCTGGTTCAGTCGCTACGGATGAATGGTATACACGCAGAAAATTGTAGATTCAATCTAACACTCGTCAGGATTGAAATTTTGAACTGATCATGCATTATAGATTTCTCTTCACCTTCGGCAAGGTAGAAGTAGCGGCAAAATGAACAATACTCTCTGTAGAGAGTTAAAATTTTATCTCTTAGGCCCGGTCTTTAATTTTCTGGTTAAATGTTAACCAGAGGTCAACAGTTAACCAGAAAATTGGAACTGTCGATCCCTTTTCTTTCCAAAAGGACCGACATACAGTTCAAGCTTCTGACTAACAACTCTTCATACACACAATGTAAACTTACGTCTTGCGACCTGCTAGCCATATTTCTATCGCCGCCGCCACGTCCACCTCTTCCGCCTCCTCGCATCACACCGTCGACTGCCTGTCTCTTCTCAGACAATAATATACAAAAAAATGAAGAATCGACTAACCTCTGATTAACAGGTAACCAGAAAATAAAAAAAACCGGACCTTAAGCTCTAAAATTGTTGGTCGGAAGTTGGAACTGTCGATCCCTTCTCATTCCAAAAGGACCGACATACAGTTCCGGCTTCTGGCTAACAACTCTTCATATACAACATGTAAACTCACGTCTTGCGACCTGCTAGCCATATTTCTATCGCCGCCACCGCGACCTCTTCCGCCTCCTCGCATCACACCGCCGCGACCCATACCCATGCCGCCTCCCATACCACCTCCCATGCCGCCTCCCATGCCGCCTCCCATACCGCCGCCCATACCGCCACCCATGCCACCGCCCATCCCTTCGGGCATAGGATTATCCATTCCTCCATCCATGGAGTCGTTCATTTTCATCTGTAAAAATTGTAATCGTTTGTGAATAATCTGGCATTATGTAACGTGTATAATTCGTTAAATACACACAAATCGACTGATCTCTCGCGCAAGATCGTATCTCGATTTTACGCTGTGACCTTGCGAAAGAGATCAGTCAAAACCTTCTTGCAATCTTGTACATTTTATTTCCTAAAATGACCTAAAATTTTCACCTATTTTTTACCTTTTAGGGTACCGTTACATTTGTCGTAGGACAAATTTTTCAAGCGTGTTGACTGACGAGCCAGAAAATTTCTAGATCCTCGAGAACTTTCCTGTCCTGCGGCCAATCGACACGCTTGAAAAATTTGTTGTACGACGAATGTAGTGCCAGCCTTAGGCTAATATTACATTTGCGTTAATTTGTTAATATTCAGGGAGTTTTCTTTAACTAAGTTAAAGTTAACAACTTGGAAAATGTAACTTAATTAAGATACAAGTTAACCCATAATAAAATTAATGGGATTAAAATCACACAAAATCCTAGAGACCTGCGATCACGTAAATTGCGTTGATTTCACGACCAGCGTTTCGACGACCAATCACACACGGAATATGGTCAGTTTCATATGCAAACCAATTCACGTGAGTTCAAGAATCAAAGTCCCGTATAATGGCTGTGTTCCAAAATTCACTGCCATATCTATAGTGCATGTAACGTATACCGTAGATTTTTAGTGCTGAGGGTGAATTTTGTAACACAAACTGGCAAATTTTAAGAAAGGTAAGTTAAAAGTTGCCGATTAAATATAACTAAATCAAGATAGAAGTTAACGGTTTATAATGTGACTAAGTTAAGTTAAAATTATTTAACCTTTTAATTTAACTTTTATCTCTTCAACTAGACCCAACTGTTAATGTTACATTTGTTGTACGACAAATTTTTCAAGCGTGTTGATTGATTGCTGAATAGAACATGTCTGGACACACGAGAGCTTTACTATTCTGCAGCCAACCAACACACTTAAAAACTTTATCGTTTATCGAAATATGTGAATTTGCTGACGATACTTCCACTTGTACGAAAACTGCGTTATGTCCGAAAAGAAACCGGCGCGCAGAACAAATGTGGAAAGAAACGATATATGAATTCACATTTTAAAAATATAAAAATTACAAGTTGGGCCACCTACAGCTTGCTTTGTGACCGACATGGGCGTTTTCTTATATGTTCCTTAGTTTTAGTTAGGGATCTTACTTTAAGTTTATTATTAAAAACTTCGTCGTACGACAGTTTTTAAGTGTTGATTGGCCATGGGATAAAAATGTTCTCCAGTCCCTGGAAATTTTCTATTCGGCAGGAAATTAACATGCTTAAAAAGTTGGCCGTGTGACAAATGTAATACCAGCTCCACGCATGTAATTACTTGACAAAATAATTATGCTGACATGACGACCAGAGCGCGTATTGTCGCTGCAAAACATAATTGAATAACTACATCATCTCTCGATTTGCAATATAACAGAAACTTATTTCATCTCTCAGGCCCGGTTTCACCAACGTTGCTCAACTTTACTTTAATTCGTTCTTTGTCTCTTTCCAACTGTTACTTTAGAAAGAGATAAACGTGAATTAAACCAAGATTAAATTTAAGCGACGTTTGGTGAAACCGGACCTAAGGCCCGGTTTCACAAATGTTTAACTTTAAGCCTAGTTTAATTCGTTCTTTGTCTCTTTCCAACTGTTACCTTAGAAAGAGACAAACGTGAATTAAACCAAGATTAAATTTAAGCGACGTTTGGTGAAACCAGGCCTTAGGGCCAGTTTCACAAACGTCGTTTAACTACTAACCGAAGGTTAATTGATTCCCTGTCTCTTTCTAGATAACAAAATAGAAAGAGATAGGAAGTTGACTGAACTCTGGTTAACTGCTAACTGAAAATTAATTAATTCTGTCTCTTCTTAAATAATAAGATGGAAACGGATAGGAAGTCGACTGAGCTCTAGCGAATTGGAAAAAGACAAGTAATTTAAGCCGAGATTAAAGTTAATCCGCATTGGTAGAAACAGAGGCTTTAGCGGCCGCACGATGCACGTGCAACGCGGGAATTCAAGAACGCCCACCGCCATTTTCTATACGAGGACGCCATTTTGCATCAGCTCCACCGGCGTAGAAGGAAATTAAAGAGGCATGATTCATATCCGCTCCGACATTTCGGCCACGACGCTGACGCGACGATATATCGCGGGCGTACGTGCGCCGCGCCTTCAATTTCGACGCTCGCCCCCGCCCGTCCCGCCAAAAACGCGGCGATTCTTCCGGAGGCTATTTTAATCCGAACATCGGGAAGCGTGAGAGGAGCAATGTTGGCGCTCGCGGTTCCTCCCCCCCGCGCGCCAAAAATGCGCCGCGACGAGGCTCCCGATCGGCCGCCACGCGGTCGCGGCGACGCGCCGGAAATAGCGCGGTCTCGCGATCGAACGCGGCTCGCGGAACGCGGGCGCGCGCTCGGAAATAAATTGTCGCGCTTCGCCCCGCGACGACGTAATGGCGCCGGTACGACGCGCCGTCGCCCGACGCGGGGCGGTCAACCGGCTCACTCGCTCGGCCGAGTTACTCCGTGGAGAAAAGGGAAAAATTACCGCTTCGTTGTTCCTGCCGCCGCCGCCGCCGCCGCCTCCGCCGATGCCGCCGCGGCCACCCGAGAATCGGGTGCCACCTTTTCGGCCGCGAGGCCCGCGGCCGCCGATGCCGCCGATGCCGCCGATTGCCGCCGCCTCCACCGCCGCCGCCGCCACCACCGCCGCCGCCGCCGCCACCGCCGGGCGGATTCCGCTCGCGCATATTCTCGCCACTGTTCTCCACTGGCGCGTTCACCACCTCGGTCTTCACGTTCGGAGTCTCCGTGCTAGCCATGGCTCTGTTCCGCGCTTCCTCGCGCGCTCTCGCTCGAAGCTCCTGCGTTACGCACCCGCTCGAATCCGTCCACACACTACGGCGTCCAACAGCGAAGAGAGACCGCGGACGAGAGCGGGG
>NW_011967193.1:1239964-1247349 GCF_000949405.1 Vollenhovia emeryi
TCAATTAAATATGGCAATCCCTACCTCTCGACGTGACGCGATCGGCTTGCGCGGCGCGATGCATTGTGGAAGACGCGGCGGCGGGATTGGCGGAACGTCGGTTGCGGAGCGCGGCGATTGGCGGGAGCGATAGAGTCGACAGGTCCGCCAACTGTTTCGACAGAACGAGCCCCTGGCTAGGGACTTCGTGCGCTTTTCTTATGCGGAATCCACAACGCGAGTCTAAAGCCTAACACACAATGCCAGGCAACAGCCAATAGGAATAGGAAATACAATTTTTGACGCGTTGGATTCGTCGAAAATTTTCTCACAACCAATCCAACGCGTCAGAAATTCTATTTCCTGTTCCTATTGCTTGGCATTGTTCACTTTCGCACTGTGTCCGATTGTCACCGAGTTCGATTACCAATGTGAACTGCTCGATCAATCCGATCCGGTAGACTTCTCCGGCCAATAGCTTCACGTGAAGAAAGCATTGCCGTCAAAACACATCCAAGGCACGCGATAACCACGATAATATTTCTTCAAATTATTATTGCATACGTATAAACAATTATCGTCCATAATTAATGCAATGAAGAGGTGATTTTAAATCAGCTAGCGCCCCAATGAGAAATGATTCGTCGTTCGACGTCGAAACGACGTCGAATCGACATCGACACCGTCGAATTGACGTCGATTCGACATCATTTCGACGTGGATTGACGAATCATTTCTCACTGGGGCTTTGACATCTGTATAAATTTGATCGAGTAATATGTTACAAGAGAAGAATTATTTATTATTTTCTTTAAATATTCTCTATTAATATTTCTTGTCTCGCTCCTATTGCTGTCTCGTTTGCTCACATAACGAAATATCAATAACTCTGTTTTTATCGACATTTCATGCACGTAGCACGGAACACAACCACAACGTGCACATCTGCGTTATCCGCTTAGCCCAAACGTGGACATTGGCTACGTAGTTGATGCCCACCTTTTCAACGTCCACAGAGGGCGTATCGCGTTCGAGGCTCACATAAAGGCCTTCACACATAAGATTCCGTAAGGACGTAAAACGTAAGCGTAAGGCTGAAGGCAGACAACCATCCGTAAGCGCTTACGGACTTCCGTAAGCCGTAAACTTACGGTAAGGCAGAGAAAAACTTAAGCCGTAAGCGCTTACGGATGGTTGTCTGCCATCAGCCTAAGAAAATCAACAGATTGGATTTGCTACTGCGTTATTGCCTTACGTTCTCGACTGTGATTGGTCGATTTTCTTATGCTTACGTTTTACGTCCTTACGGAATTTTATGTGTGAAGGCCTTTAAACTGGGCCGTGGCAGGTCTCAGGCTTCTCAATGGTCGTAAGAATAATCGACTGTGATTGGTTAATTCTTATGTGTCTGACTGAATTGACCAGTCACAGTCGATTAGGGTCAGAGCACAAAGCAACGTAATAGCTTACGACAAAGACGCAAGCGTAAAAGTAACGTCATATGTAATTGGAGTTAAATACGACATACGTCGAAGATTGTGCGCTATCTACGTTTACGCTTGCGTCTTTGTCGTAAGCTATTACGTTCCTTTGTGCTCTGACCCTTATACGGGGTCTACAATTGCGAGTCGCAGAGTCGTAGTCGTAAGAATAACCGACTATGATTGGTCAATTCTTATATGTCCAACAAAATTGACCAATCGCAGTCGATTATTCTTATGACTACGACTCTGCGACTCGCATTGTAGATCCCGCATTATTCTTACGACTGCGACTCTGAGGGCGACGTCCCATGGAGCGGAATACGCGGAAGCGGAATCAGCGAATCGCCAATCACACGACCGTTCCGACGGAATTTTTCAAAGGGCTCTATCAGAATGATCTCGCGATTGGCGCTGATTCCGTTTCCGCGTATTCCGCTCCATGGGACGTCGCCCTAAGGGTGCCATCACATACAGCGTTATCTGCATAAAGCGTAGCCAAAGGTGGAAGCACATAACATTACAGAGCTATAGGCAAACATCGTACCGCATGCGCTGTGATATCTGCGTTCATGCAGATACCGAAGCGCATGCGGTACGGTTTCTGCCTATGGCTCTGTAATTTTATATGCTTCCACCTTTAAACAGCCAATAGTGGATTCGAGTTTCTCTTGTATGTACATACACTCGAGTGGAAATGCTAAACAGATTTGCGATTGGTTTTCACAACTTACGCTTTACGCAGGTTACGCATGTGACTACGTTTTCACGTCACCTTTAATCGGGTTTAGTAACGTCCGCAGTTATACCTAAAATTGGCCAATCACAACTATTCCTCAGAAGAATGGAATGATTGTGATTGGACAACTCGCTAACATACGGATATTATTAAACCCGATTAAGGTCCAGTTTCACAAACGTCAGTTAACTGTTAACTATTTCAGTCGACTTCCTATCTTTCTCAATCTTGTTATCCAAGAAGAGACAGAGGATCGATTAACCATGGGTAGCGGTTAAACGACGTTTGTGAAACTGGCCTAAGAGTTTCGTATAACAACACTCTGTGACAACACCTTGAGACTCGCGTTGTAGACCCCGCATTAGGTCTACAATGTTCGCACGTCAATCCTTTTTCTTTTCGGGTGAAAGGATTGACATGTAATTCCGACTTCTGACTAACAACTAACGACTCATTGTAGACCAGGCCTCTTATTTATATTCTCTAGGCGACCACGTGAACGCGTTAAAGTACGAAAAGTAGAAAATAGTATTGTATTTAAAATTGATAGTGTATACTTTTGTTATACACTGACAAAACATTTTTTTAACTAATAGATTTACTTAAAATTAGCTTTTTAATACAGTAAAATTTATTCTATTTAAATAAAAATATCAAATTTCAAGTAAATGTATGTATGCACACACTGCGTCATTAATGCCAAGCCATTTGAAGTTGCATGCGAATTGAGGTACGTTTGAAAAGCTTGCGACTTTCTAACTCTTCGTACATCGTGACACTGAAACCTGCAATGCTTATTATAATAGAATTTCTAAATGGTATTTGCTCAAAAATTGATAATCTCAAAAATTGATAATTTAGGAGATAAATCATGCACAATTATTTCGACATTTAGAAGCAAAATTGCCTAGCAACACAGTTACGTATAAGAAATGTTTAAAAAAGGTTTAGCCTGGGACGTATTTACTGCTGGGTCCGCTTTTATCTCGTGTCGCATGAAGTTTACTTACGAGTATGAGACGCCTCGTAGCGGCAGCTCGTCATAACACAGCAATTTAATTGTGCAAATCTTCTGCCAAGGTGATTCACCAAAACGTAGCTGTTTTACTGTCTCACTATTTAGAAATACGTTGCGCAAGTATTTATCAATATTTGACGAAAGGTCTTTATTTCTGCATACGTTGTTCGAAATATGTACGCATAATTCCAGCACTCCAAGTTTCATCCCGATTTCGTCACATAATTTGCTAAATATTTCCCTATCGGGGTATTATTTAATTTGAAATTTTAACACTCTGGCAACTTGAAGAAAATTACCTCTTGAAACAATGCGGTGTATGTAAAAACTAATTTGCCGTAAATCTCGGGGACCTGAGACATTCGAGACCAAGTTATCGTGTACTTTGGGAAAAGTTACGGCATACAGTATCAATCAACGTCGGATGTCGCACGTCGGGGCTGAGCGTGCGAACTTTGATAAGTATTGCACGTTGACACGCGCGTTCCTCGTCGCTTATCAGTCGACGATACTTGTGACCTAATGTTGCCGGCCCCGTCATCTAAATCACCTCGGGGTTCTCGGGGCCGCGAGCGGAAGCGCGATCCGATCGCGCGGACCGGGCTTTGGAAAAGCCACGCGGGGCTTTAGCGTTATAATAAATTCCTGTGCGGTCGTCCGCGTATCGGGCTTCGCGATTCAAGTGGCCGAATCAAGCCTCGTGTCCACAATGCTAGAAATCGGTCCGAGATCTCGATCCGAGAAATATGTAGCCGATCAACTTGCATCTTTCGCAGAAAAGCTGTAGTTGACTGGCTTACACATTTCTTGGATCGAGATCTCAGACCAATCTCTGACATCGGACACAAAGCTTTAGGGTCGCGGCCGGGCCACGGATTTCTATACAGAGGAAAGTCCTCTATTACGAGATAGAATTCTAATATGAGAAAGTGGGTTTTCAACGTTCGTATTCAATCACAAATATTTTTTCGCACCGATCCAACACAATTAATTTTCTACTAAACAGATTTCACTCCAAGAGCATAAATTCATAGTAGCTGGATGATGCCTATTAAGTTAGCAGAAACTCCGCTAGATCGTATTAGGAGCCTATCTCATAATAGGGAACTTTCTTCTACTACTAGACTGTCACCTTCGAGCTGAAAAGTAAGGCAAGAGTTCTGCCATATCTTGTTAGGTAAATAAAGCAGTATACGTGCATCGGTTCGTCAGTGACACACCGGGTATATAGAAGTCTGTAAACCGGGCGATCTGGGACGATCGGTTGACGACGCCGCTCGTCAGCCGGTCGTTAGGCCTGATGCGCTCTCGCGAGGATCGCGCGGTTTCGCTGTAACACATATGCGTAACAATCAGGACGTTTCCCCGGGGAGAGGTAGATCGCGTCCCCAGGCTCGTCGTCTCCCACCACGATCTCGCAAACTATCGGTATATAACGTCATGCAGCGAGCAATAAAATCTACTTTACAGCAGAAATAGACTCCGTACGTGGAGTTTACTTTCAGGAGGCCCGTAAATAAAAGCGACGGCGGCCGAGATCGATACCGCCAACAATGAAACTGTATAATGATACTTTCCCATCTCCATTTTGGCCGACGGAAGCCAATATTTTTTCATTCGTCCTAACGATCAATTAACAATCCACAAACTGCCTTTCAAGAGTGGACGCCCAATTATATATATTTTTTAAATTTTATTTTATTTTATTATTAAATTGAAAACGTCAAAAAGCCATTGTTAATGAAGCCTCCGTGGTTCGCGCTTTTGTGTCGCGGATTACCTCTTAATTTATGCAAACTCGCTCGTTAACCGTACGGAACTTCCGTCCGTCAAACGATTTTTAAAGAGCCTTAAAACATCGTCTCACCGTGACGCGAGAGAGAGAGCTAAGACTCGGCGATTAAAAAATTGGCTTCGTTACGGGACGTAATTAAAAGATGATAATAGAGGAGCGAAAGAGGGAAAGGGCAGAACGCGCGCTGGTTGAAGTGCTGGTTACGCGCGACATACACACACATAGTGTCCCAGATCTATCGGGTAACATTTTGGAGACTTGCCGGGTAGCAAGCTGACGTTATTTGTCGTCAAAAACGTCATTTTTGAACGTTACCTTGCTACCTGGGTTCACGTTCCATTTTGCGTGGAGACCCGCCTTCTTAAAGTAACGATCGACATCTTCTACGAGCGATCGAAGAGAACGACCTCGCTCTTTGCGAGCGACGTATAATTCAATGAAACCTTTAATCCGCCATTTAATTCGAAACACTTTTTAATTCAGCGCCTGGACTCTTTATTCGAACCGTCAACTTTCGGCGTTTTATTGTACGTTGAAAACAAATTTTCGCTACCCTAGCGAATCATTTGCTGAAAATATTTTGCTGCCGTAACTATGAATTTCTAAAGCACAGCAAACGGTTTGCTGTCGCGCCTGATAGAACAGGCACAGCAGCAACGTATTAGCTATCGCAACTAAATATTAGCTGTCCATATTGTACAATTGAAATTTAGTTGTCA
Source organism: Vollenhovia emeryi (assembly GCF_000949405.1). Lineage (NCBI taxonomy): Eukaryota > Metazoa > Arthropoda > Insecta > Hymenoptera > Formicidae > Vollenhovia > Vollenhovia emeryi. Next base: position 1,245,696 of record NW_011967193.1, read on the forward strand.
CATGCAGTTTTTAGCTACGGCAGCCACGTTTTTCTTTCCGTGCGCGCAATCGGCCAACTTCCCTCCGAGAGGCAGGTGTACTTTCCGATAAAACAGTAGGAGCCCCCGCGAAATGATATCCCGTTCGCGAATTCAAGGTGTCAATGAGTTTCGATCGCCGCCGAAACATCACACGGTGGCTTCGGGACATCCCGTGGAGAAGCGCGGAGGAAGCAAGGCGGGCCAGGCAGGAGCGTAAACAAGGAGAATGCATCGCGGGGGTGGCACGATGGGGTACGAGGGCGAGGGGTTGTACCAGTCGCTCATGCGCGCCTAGAACCCCGCCCTGTCGCTTCGGACCACAGCCTGTCCTGCCGAGGACTCCTCGCCGAGGTGGTCGAATAGTCACGCTTGAACCCGCGATCCGCGAGGCGGACGGCACTCGGCCACCAGGAACGCGCTGGTGCTCGTACGCGAGAGGAGGTGGTGGTGGAGGAGGAGGAAAAGGCCCCGCGAACATCTGTCCCCTTGCCCCCCCGCGGACCGTCGCGATTTCACCGCTCGCGACACGGTCCTCTCTCTCTCTCTCCCCCTCGAGATCGCAGGATCATCGAGGATCACCGTGATCCGATCGCGACGGCCGGTGCGTGTGTGCGAGAGTGCGTTCTATGTACCGAGGGAAGGATCGACGGCGGCGGATCGATCGGCGGGTACGACGCGACGGGGAAGTCGCGTGTGCGACAGGAATTTCGGGATCGCGCGCGGCGCGACCGATGTCGATGCCAGGCATCCGCTGCCAGTGGCAACCAGTTGCGGACGTGAGCTGGTGGTGTTAAGCGGGATCCCGTGTTAAGTGTTGCACCGCGAATGGTCCATCGGCGCGGGAGCCAAGCGGCACGACGACGGGTAGATCGCCCGACCGTCCTGGCACCGTCGGGATTCACCGGCGGTGGCTTCTCGCGCGGGTTCTGAAGAGCGCGCCGAACACCTCTCGCTCTTCCAGGCGTGGAGGACGGGGGACCACCGAGGTGGATCGATCTGGAGCGCGTGACAGATCGTCAAGTGCCGCGGGATACCTGGCGGTGGTTGATAGCGCGACGGCATGAAAGGCGCCTTCGTTAGCGAGGAGAAAATGTCGCTGGCAATTTGTGGCTTCCTTTAGCGTAATTTACGATCAGTAAAGAGTAAATCTAGGAGCTGGCGAGCGACCAGTACATGGAGGAGAGTCGCGTCACGTCGACCCGCTTGTCATATAAGTTTAACACACGCGATATCGAATTCCTTTGACTCGATATCCGTCGTTCAAATATCACAACGTGCGCCTTACCGATACCAAAATAAAAACAAAAAAAAACAAAGAAAACGAACGACAGGCCTAACTTGGGATCAACAGATTAACAATTTCCAAAAATAGCACGCGACTTTTCTAACGCGTGGAAGGTTCATCAGTCCTCTCGAAGATTTTTCACATACCCGTGCGCGGGTCCGCTACGCGCGCGCATTATCAAAATGCACGATTTCCTGCAAAACGGCAGCGGCTGAAAGGTCGTGATCGATCGGCTCAATTTGATAACCCAAAGGAACCTTAAAGCGTGCAAGGTCGTTATGTATAGCGATAAAGTAGAGACTTTCCACGGTTGAAAAGTTAGAGAAGGGTGAGAGTCGAGAGAGAAAC
>NW_011967193.1:1247621-1252604 GCF_000949405.1 Vollenhovia emeryi
GGGGAGAGAGAGAGAGAGAGTGAGAGAGAAGGAGAGAGAGAGAGGGAGAGAGAGAGAGAAAAGTGCTCGGTGGAGCCGCGATACGTGGTTTATCTGCGCGCGATGCCGAGATTCGCAAGTGTCTGCCCGAGCCTTCGTCCAACTTGAGAAGATGCAGACGCGGCGATAATCGCGAATTCAATCGAGTCCGATTCGCGTAATATGTCGAGCCAGGGCCCGCCTCGCGAGAAGAAGACGTGCACGGAGCAGCCTCGCGAAGCACGCAGCATCGATTGCAAGATCTCGCCTCACGGTGCCCCTCGTGATTTCGGGAGGAGATCCGCGACAATAGAGATTCGCTCGTCGATCGAGGATCCTCGATTAAGCCGCGCCTAATTATATCCTAATTCTTTTGTATCGCGGAGCTCGTGCCGTTCGATGAAATCCCCCATCGGTCTACAACACGACGAAGTTGCCTGACGACCGTACATCGAATTTCGAGACGCAAACGAATTAGCAAACGGCCTCGCTCAATGCTTCCTAGCGAAAGACGGAGTCGCGATCGAGCCCACGTGATCCCCTGCCTTGGTACCCTGCCGGACGAGTCGTCCACGAAGAAGCCGATGATCGATGCGTGTCTGCTCGACAGTTGATCCCGGAGGATCAAGGACCCCCTCCTCCCCCCATGAACCGCAGTCTAACGAACGGAGCGATGATCGGCCTGTAGATCGGCGCGCTCGATGAATCGTCGGAGAATCGAGCATCGAGCAGCAGCCAGCAGCAGCAGCCGAAGAAGAGGAGGAAGCCGTAGAAGGCGCCTGGCCGCGTAGCGTCGTCCCGATCTCGAGATAGCCGTCCCGGGTGATGCGCGGAAGCAGCTCCGAACTCCTGCTGGAGGCGAGCTGCAGCCAGTGCCAGAGCGAACTCGATCGTGGACAGGGTCGGGACAGCGGCGGCGAGCACGACTTCCACGAGCGGGAGCTACGTCGTCGCAAGCTGTTGGAGCTGGGGTTCGGCGCGTCGCGGCGCCGACCGCCACGGCGTACCTGCCGTCAGCGGTTTAACTTCTACGCGACATCGGCGCTGGCCTTCGTCGCCACCTCGGGCGGCGCGGCGCTCCTCTTCCTGGTGCCGCTCTACGTCGACCCGGCCATCAGCACCTTAGCGGCGGACTTCTCGCCGGAGCCGGTCGTCTGCACGACCTCGCGGCGCGAGGACCTCGCCGGCCTATTCAACTGCACGTGGAGCTCGTGCCGCGAGGGATGCACCAGTGACGTCTACAGCTGCACGCACATATACGTCACGTACACGCCGTGGAGCAACGCCAGCATGAAGAACGACACCGGCGGCAGGAACACCACCGCGAACACCACGGTTGACCTGGGCACCGTCACTGCCGGTAGGATCACTGAGTCGCGGTCTCCCCTAGCGTTCTTCGCCTCTCTCGTAGCTTCCGTAAACGGCTCGTGCAATTAAAAACAATGGTCGACGATCAAGTAAATTGGAGCTAACTGAAGCGACGCCCCGTAGAGAAATAGGCGGGAGAGTTTAAAGGGTCGAGTGTAGGAAACCCGAAATACCGTGGTATATGCTTTATTAAAACGCGAGATATAGACCGTACGATTTGCGCCCGCTAAACTGGATTTGCAAAATTCGAGACGTAAAGGGGCGAAATCGGTAAAATTCGAAAACGCAATGGGCTTTCTCCGTCGCTATTTGACTATAAAATAGAATGTATCGCCTGGGAAATCGAGGAGAGATTGGAATATACATTCCGATTTCGGTAGATCAACATTGCGGATTGCATGCGTGCTCGGCAGGCGTAAAAATTCAAACTCCCCCTGCCCCCTCCCGCCACCTTTCCCCCAGTCCCCCCCCCCCCGTCGTCCCTCCCCAATGTTAATCTCCGCTGTAAAACGTCTCTTTGTCGAGCAGTGTCCTCCCCGGGGGACGTCGAGGCGGTGCTGCTGGTGAACATCAAGGGCTGCGGATACCCGCCGGTGGTCGACTGCAAGAACTTCACCCGCGAGTTGGGTTACGAGGGCGCGAAGTTCCCCTGCCACTACAGCCGGGTGAACGGTAGCATAGTGATGGCAAACTATAATCGCGAGGCACAGGTCGCCACCATCATGCACTTCTTCGCGGCGCCTTTCGTAGTGACTCTCGCGACCAGCGTCGCGCTGTGTGTGATGCACTGTGACTGCAGGTGCACGCCGCCACCGCGACACCCGCCGCGCGGCATGAGAAGATCCCGGGGCAACGACCTCAGGTAATTAGTTTCGCCAAAGTACAAAGAACCAGAAACACACACACATACACACATACACACACACACACATTCGTATACCTGGACGGTTTTCTTTCGACGGACGTACGGATTGTCATTAGCTTGGTAACCATATGTCCACGATACTCACGTTCTGTGCGGAATGAGTTAAAGTTTTGCCTTTGTTAGTTGAATGTAACGTATCTAGAATAGAGTAGAGTAGAGAGTAGAGTTGTGACACACACACGCGCGCGCGCGCGCGGGGGGGACAAAAGTGCTTTGTTAGCGTAAAGAATTGTTGAAACCGCGCCGACAAACGCGGTCGAAGGTCCGCGCGCTGTCAATCGAGTTAAATAATACGATACTCCGCGATAACGACAAGTCACACACGAAAGCTGGTGTTAATTGGTGTTAATATAGCAATTATTGTAATATTACAGCTGCTGCATGAGTATAAAAAATCGATAACGGGTTAGAAGTCGTGCCAGAAGTCGTCCGATTTAGAAGGTGTATTTGACGGGGCAAATAAACTTTCTAAACCATAAGACGAAAGACAAAGACGACTTAACACATGATGTTACTACCACCGTACTTACCGTCGTCGTGAAACGATGCTAAACTCTTTCGGCTGCAAATACTGCCTTAGAAGGTATCTGAAAGATCATTTTTTTCAAGGATTGATTGGTGTAATCTTATCGATCTTCGTGTTCCGTTGTGCATAAATATTTATTTACATGATCGTGCTGTGTCAAACAATCTTCTCGGCGTAACAATCCCTTTCTTTATTCTATTTTTATATTCAGAAATCGGCAAATAACTAATATTTTCATTGACGTTTAACGTAACACTAAGAATCTTATATTGTCGAGGACTTTACGTAATTTTCACTACCGACTGCTTTGGCCAGGATCAATGCAAACAATTTTCAAAATCAAATTCTAACTAGTGCAGAACAGTCCTTTCTCTTTTGTTTTAACGAAAATGAATTAAACTCGATTGCCGTGGTCCTGGAGCGCGAGAGCAAAATAAAAATAGAATACTATCGATGGCTACTTTTTCATGCAGCAATAAGAAGAATCATGTACCGAGTGAATCTTTAAAACCGCTTTTGACGCTTCTTCGCTTTCGCAGTGTCATCGTTTAAATTAGATATTTATATTGACTTACGTTGCTGAGACTTTTTCCGAGGAAAAGCTTGTTACTGCTGCATGCAATTTGTAATATTCGCTGCAAAGTGATGCGGACCAGCGTTTCTACAGACTCGCTATAATTTACATGCAAAACGCTTTGCCGCAAATGCTAGTGCTTTTGGATACACGACGGAACACGGAGCCGCTGCCCTAGGAATAGAAATACACATTTATCATATTATTACAGAAAAGAGCGAATCGCAGAAACGGAAATCGGATATCGATTCATCATCTATCTCTCGTAATCTCCGCTAATTAGCTCCAAAAGGTGCATTCATCTCATTAATGAAACGAGTGCGCTGCCGAAAGCCGTGACTGCGCTCTCCGTGCAACGCAATGAACATGTAAAAAGAGATCTCTAATTATCGATCGGATGCCGTAAGTAATTCCGTGCACTCGGAGTAATCGACAGCTCTCTCTCTCTTTCTCTCTCTCACTCTCTCTCTCTCTCTCTCTCTCTCTCTCTTTCTCTCTCTCTCACTCTCTCACCAACGTCGATATGTTGCGTGAACAAGCATAGAGCAGCGCGTAACTCGCGTACCTTAACTCGCGTAATCTATCATTCTTCCGAGAATGTCTCTTTCCTCTCCCCTGAATTTTTCTTCTTAATTGAGTCGTTGAGCGAAACGAGTCATATATATCGCGTAAGTCACATTTTTCTCATTAAGGTAAGAGGTTTTATGAAAGTGCCTCGTATAAAATCCTGTTAATGTATTATAGCAATTTTTCTAAATCAACAGGACTGCCTAAAGTACTTAAACAGAAAGCGAGAGAGAGAGAATATCCCCGCGAAACCACGTAAAATAAAACTACGAGAAGCTTGGCAGTCACGCCAGAGTTTTAACAACTGTCGTACTCTCCTCGAAATATGTGACTCACAAATTGGACGGACCTGCCGTGTCTGCCGATCACTGTTTCGCTCGACCGCTGAATTTCCGTTCTACCGCATGAGATTTCCCTTGCCACGCACAGATCAACGCTGTAGAAACAAAAGGGACCAGACTGTTGAGCCAAGAAATCACGTGTCAACAAAAGCTAATGTAATAATAGCCTCGCGGGGCAGCAGGAACAAAAAGTACTATATGTATTATCATTTCTATAATATGTACTCTTATCTCTAATACCTCGCCGCACGCGCCGAAGAAACGCCGGAGGCGGACTTGTCGAGCTTCGCGCTACGGCTCTCTACGAGGGTGAGACATTAATCCACGTCCGAGCGATGGCAAATGCGAGAAGTAGATGCGCGATCGAAGTCACAAGTCACTTCTGCTGTTTTAAACATCGCGAGCCAACGTGACGCGCCTCGAGGGCTCATTCCCTCTCCGAGAGCCACCTTGTTATCTTTCTACTTTCGACCGTTTGTCATTTCCACGACGACGGTATTAGAAGACGGAGGATCGGGGGTGGCGAGGATGACAGCTGGCAAATGGCAGCCGAGGCTGTCATACATCAGATTTGGATTAACCAGCGACCCTGGCCGTGTTGTCTCTCACCCTTTCTCTCCCTTGCTCTGTCGCTCGCTCGCTCTTTCTCTCTCTCTCTCTCTCT
>NW_011967193.1:1254111-1257066 GCF_000949405.1 Vollenhovia emeryi
GGGGGGGGGAGGAGTAGTGTACCCGGGCGTGCTCTCGTTAACTTGCGACCACGGCGGGATGGCATCGCACGTAAGCGGATGAGAGGGATGAAAAAAAGAAAGATCCTCTCGAACTTTTAATTGAAACAGCGCTCCGGAAGAGCCGTGGCTTCGTGTCAACACGTGAATAAGAGAATGTCCCGGGGACACGTTTTACGGCGTGGCTGAAGTCGCCGCGGCTATTAAGCGCGAGAATGAATGAGATTTTAAACTGGCACGTCTCTCGGAGGTAGCCTCTTGGAACGTACCGAGGACAGTTAGCTCGGGGAGAATGTCGCGCAAAAGTTACCGTCATTTGTATAATCTTTAACTCAATGACGTTCATGGCCGGCTCCCCTATTCATAGCTGGAGCCCGGCCAAAAACTTGCGAGAGATATACTTTTGCCGGCGGGCGACTTTATAAGTAATCTCCACTCGTCTAGCGCTTCTCGACAGATTGCAGTTAAAGATGCTTCGGGATTGCTATTTAAAATTCCTACTCTTTTAACAGAGTTTACATCGGGATTATGATATAAATCAAACGGGAAACGAGGACGCCAAATTAATTTTCAGGCACGATATGAAGATAGCTCAATAATTTTTAATCTAATATGTGAGAATACCGTTTCGCCAACGAAACATCAATTTTTAGGTCCGAGCGAGGTGATGGTAGAGTCCAATAATTTTAAATCTAATATGTGAATTTATGTACCGTTTTAAAAAAAAACCGGTATATGAATTCACATGGTTGGTAGTCTCTTGCTCTTAAATCGTTTCTGTTTTCTGGCGAATTTACATGGAATTCTTTTCGATTATTTTTAGTAATTCCTGTCATCCCTAAAACACTGAAGATGATCCGGACGAAACGTTTGTATTTTACGTTCTATTCTTAAATTGGCCGTCATTATTTCAAAGACACCTCGTTACCTGCGTACGGCTCGCACTGGACTTTTCTACCCTCAACTTATTTTTTGATTCACATATTAGATTCACAACTATTGGGCTACCTTCATCTCGCCCGGGCCTAAAAGTTGATTTGCTCTTTTTTATCTTCAGACACACGCACGTATTATTCAACGGAAATGTCTACGACGCGATAACGAGAGATGTAATTGACGGTAGCGTTTCATTGAACAGAAAATCGTACGAGAGTCCCATGTAAAGAATGGAAACCGGTTTTACGTTTATGTAGTCCAATTTGTATTCTGCATATATCGCCAGGCTCCTTGTACGGGAGACGATAACGTTCCGCGTACATTTTACACGTAAAATGTAAATGACGCATTTAACAAAGCAATGCATTAAAGCGCGTTGTTCTACATCTCCCTTATTCCGCGATACTTAATAGTTAGACTTGACGTCCATGTGAAAACTAATTAGCGTAAAAAGTTGCAGCCCCATTCTGATTATCCTGTAACGGCGCACGGCCGGATATGGGAAGAATAAACGTTGGAATTTCCAATTATGCGCAGGCTGCATGGCTCCCACTGGCGCGCGGCGGTTAATTTGACGTTTGAGCAATGCCGCCCCGTGCGCTCCGGACGCACCAAGTTACGGGCTGCTTCATCTCGCAAATCGCCGAGCGACGGGGCGAACTGTCGTAAAAGAATTGGCAGTGATCGAGAGAGGGATAAATAAATAGGGTAGATCGTTCACTGTCCCGCGCGCTCACGCACGCAATGCAGTTTGCCCTGCAATTGCATTTGTCCTGCGTTCCGCGAGGAGCACGTGCGCGCGCTGCTGGCTTTACAATCCCATTAAATATTTATTTAATTTGGAGCGCGCTGGTACGATTGTTTGCGATTCTCGTGTACGCATCATTACCTGGTATCGCGCGGTTATCAACGAGCGCTGGCGTGTCCAGCGGATGACTCATAATCAATGTTGGCATCGAGAAACGTATTTTTACCGACGACGAGCGCGGGAAGGACGCAGGGGGGGGGGAGGGACGTAATCTCCCTTTTATAAATTTATTTTAACCGCACGGGCGATTTAATCTAGTTGCGATAATTTAAATCGCGAGGAGGGAGAGAGAATGCATTTTTATCTTGGCGCGTTCATCAGAGACGTAAAGCGTTCCCCGCAAATCGCATTCCGTTAATTTCTCGTACGTGATATATCACGATTTATTGTACTCTTTCGCCCCGCCGCAATTTGCGAAAGTTTTATTCGTTTATCTTCCCCGTAGGTACACGGTACGTCGGTCGCCGTGTATTATTATGATAACTACTTGCGCGTTACGTAATTCCACGGGCAATCGGTTACCGCGATCGGTTATAGACGCGTTTACGGCGCGTAACGCACATGGGTACGCGCGATTATACAGCCTGCGTACGATCAGAGAGACGGAGCTTAAGGGCGCCTGACTTTACCGAAGCTCGCGCAAAATACAGTTGCAATACCGTTGCTTAATTGCTCCGTGTTGCACAGGGCGTATAACTGCCTCCGCCTCCAACGTGGAGGCGTTTGCGGTAACGGCGATACATCGAAGGAAGATTAACTCCACGGAGCTTACCGTGCAACGGGTTTAACCCGACAGAGAAGGATAACGGCAACTAAAAGGCATATTAATCGTGAGAAAACCGGCATTTTCGATGCCGTTAAAGTTCTCCGAAATTTACCACTTTTAAGAGTTCTCGCGGTTTAAGGCAAGTTTAATGATTAAGAAACAGATACGCTTTAATTGCAAGACAAATGTGACCTGAGTGATTAAAGTGATTCAAATCCTCTCAGGGATTGAAAGCAAAGATATAGTTCGATGAAGCAGAGACTTGTGACATCACAAAAAGAAGAATATTGGGATTATATAAAAAGGAAATGTAAATATCTCACTCGATGCGCTTTAATTACAAGACAAATGTGACCAGAGTGATTAAAGTGATTCAAATCATCTCAGGAATTAAAAGGAAAGATATAACTAGACAAAGCTGAAGTTT
>NW_011967193.1:1257939-1305341 GCF_000949405.1 Vollenhovia emeryi
GGGAATTGAAAGTAAGGACGTAATTGAATAAAGAAGAAGTTTATGACGTCGCAGTAAGAGAAATATTTGAATGATATAAAAAGGGGTTAAATATAAATATCTTGATGCGTGTACATACAACAAACTTGCATTTACATCACCGAGGAGCAACAGGAAAATTCAGTAGACCTCAATTTTCCAACCAACTGTCTGTTTTGAAAACATCCGCGTAACGGAATATTCTGTATTTCCACTCTCCTCCGCATTGTTGTCTGTACCAACATTTTGTTCATCAGCCGAGTTACGTGCAAGTGGCTTTTCATCAGAAAAGGTGGGAGGGAGGGCAGAGAACTCTTCCTGAGAAATTATTCGATTACTGCAACAATTCCCTTTACACCATCCGCCGTTCTCACAATGGACCTATTCGAGATTCTTGCGTTATTGACTATTTATTCGATCCCGCGCCCGTGCATGCTCGACGCGTTTATTCCCATCTCGCGGAATTACGGTTTCGATCAAACTAAATCAGTTCACGACGCGCCGAGGCCGTGGCGTTACACACACACGCAAGCACATCTTTTGCATGCTCACGCGCGCATACGCCACACGATCTTACGCGATATCGCACACATCCACTGCGTACTGGCAGGCGCCGCTACTCGGTACGATCGGCGTGAAAGTGGTTATCTAGCTCGCCATTAGGCACGATTGTGGTTTAATTGCTTTAGACGTACCGTACGTTCCGTCCTCGTGGAACCACTTCGGGAAAACGAATCTCGACGGCGGATCGCGGGGGAAATATTATCGAAGGCTTCGGACGGGGTTTCGCTCTTTTAATTGCGATGAAAAGAGTCGACTCCAACGCCGGGGTTGGTAGTTGCGAAGTGAGATTAATGTCTGAAACTGAAGAGCAGAGTCGAAAATATCGTTACGGCCGTCGCGATAATAATCTCCCTTTCACTACGTTTTCGAAAATTAAAACGAAGACAAATCGCATCTCGTCGCGACGCTCGCTCGTGAATTTCAACAGAATTTCGCGAAAAGTTGTGCGATAGGAATTTCGTACCGCGCGCGCCATTGTAACCGAAGGGTTGAACCCGAGGGGCAAAGCCTAGGTCGCGGACGCTCCTTGGCAATCCCTTGAGAAATTTTGAGAATTCATTACTTGGCAGCTCCGAAAAATTATCTATCCGCCACCGATTTCCTCCCTCACCCGCCTCCAGATTATTCGAATCGGTGCCAACGCTGTTGTTGTTTACGCCACGCGATGTCCCACTGAAAGTTTGCTGCCGTCCGCCGCGTGACGAGAAAGAGTCGCCATGCTGGAAACAATATAAGGAGCGGAATGCAGGTCATGCCGCGTCTCTTCGCCGTGCATCTCGCGTACGCCTTCGTTCAACAAGCTCGACTTTTCACGCAAAGAATTCGCCTTGATTATCCGCGCGTCGGTTATCTATGACCGGCCGTCCCGAAGCTCGCCCCGAGATCGGAATCAATTAAAAGAGCGCGCGCTACGCTCGCGACGGCGCGACAGTGCGATCGATGGCGCGAATTTCTGGCAGCGCGGCCGAGATCGATAAGTAATTTAATTACGCAACGAAACCATACGTGTATAATAATTGTTGACGGTGTATGCCCGTGAATGCCGCCATCTCCATTTAAACTGCAGTTATTCATCCACGATGCTGACGTTAATCACCAGCAATTGACAGCATTTCTATGAAGAGTGTCTACCGCCCGCTAAAGAGCTTTGATTTCAATCGAGTTGCTTCAATTCCATTACATTCCTTTCGCCTGCGTTGGTAACTTTTGTCCCACATTTTGCACAGGTGCCACCGTGGTGTGTGTCGCGCGCCGTATAGCTGTGAATAATATTCGAAACGTGTTCGAAAATCCGAAAACGGAATTTCAGAGGAGCGAGTGGAGGGTCTTCGCGTTCGAGTACCGCCGGGACGAACCCGTGTCTAACCCCTCGCGCGCACCTACGAATTGTAACGTTACGTAACGCTCGCGTTAGCTGTGATAACACATTCAATTGATGCCAGTCGTCGACAGCTCGGTCGAGCCGCGATTCGCAAAGCGGCTCCTCAATTGGTCGATCCGCGTTTCAGCAATGGGACGCGATGATTGACGCGCTCAGTATTTATTCAGGCAGGTTCAGACCGGGGGTATCGAGCTCGCCTGCGAGTCGGTAAATCTTCGTCCGTTGGCCGAGCGTAAAAACGATCCTAATACGTTTAGCACGTCCCCTCGGATAAGTTATGCACGAAGTGTAGAGCGTTGAATCGAGTTCCCAAGCGGTCCGGGGAACAGATGGCGAAACACCGCTCATCGATCGTGTCCCTTGTCGTCTTGCTGCCAGTTCCCGGCGAGGGGCAGCCGCGATACGACGAAGAGCATTTCAAATATGGGACTCGTGCATTCACACCTGGACAAGTCCGGTACTTTCCTCCAGTTCAGCCGGCGCTGTCAACAAACTGTTTTGACGTGGTAATTTATTTTCTCCGTGCGTCCACCAGGACTCGCATTCTAATTTCCGTCGTGCATTCTGAATAAAATAATAATTCTGTCACATATATGATGACGAATTATACATGAGATATGCATGACGCTAAAATGCGTGTTGCATTTTAATATTACACGCATTGAAACTAAACGTAGGAGGATACGAGCGCTGGAAAGAAACAGTTAATATATCTCATGTTTTAATTCAAAGGAAACGATGCTATTTTATTTCAAGCGGAGGAAAGTCCTCTATCGTGAAATAGGTTTCTAATACGAGACAGCAGGTTTTCAACACCCAAATTCACTCGCAAATACTCTTTTCGCAACGATTACACAATCCAACAGTGAATTTTCCAACAAACAGATTTTCGCTCCAAGGGCAATAAATTCATAGAATCGATCCTATCTCATAATAGGGGACTTTCCTCTGTATCCAAGCAGCTTAGAAGAGAAATAAAGACAGATCGGTATCAAAATCGTTTAAGAACGAGCCTCCCTCGTTCGTTTTCCATAATTATTTACAATATTTCCTTCACTCGTCCGAGGTAATCACCTGTCAAGTTTGTGATAAAAAATAATTGAGCGCGCAATTACGGAAATATGGCTCCTTACAGCTTACACTTGAAATATTTCGGCACGTAAGTGGTAAATTAGATTTTCCCAAGAAGCTGGCGCAAGTGTGTGTACTTGAATGAAGCATGCGAGTTAAAGTGGAGGGCCGGTCTCCCTGGAAATCGAATGAAGCAATTCCAACGAAATCGTTCCGGAGAACCGCTAAGCTCGGCTTCGGCGTGCAAGCGAATTTCTGTTAGATCTTCGAAATTATGTGTCTTGAAATGCCGATATGGATCAGCGGAGGAGCGTAGGTACATCGGGGGCATCGTTTCTCGCTTCAAACCGTAGACGCCGCAGATGTTGTAAATTTATCGAATGCAATCGCGCTCTCTTCTTCCCCTCCTCCTTCCCGCATTGTTAGCAGCAGTGTTGTGCATAGACGATTTTAAAACTAGCTAGATAAAGATAAGATAAAAATATATTAATTTATCTTAGATAAGATAAAGATGATTTCGTTTTGAATATATCTAGATAAAAGATAAAATTATATGATGATTCATCTAGATAATTTTCAGATAACATTTTTAAGACTTCATGTAAACGCAGTAGAAAAAGTTATAAAAAAATTATAGAAAAATATAAATTATAAAGGGGGATATAGAATATATTCAGGTTAAGTTATATGACACACACATAAATGCATGGTCTACAACGCCATATTTAAATAGTGTAACTGTTAAGTATTTTTATGTGGCCCTAAACCAAATTATCTGTACGTTATCTTAGATAATTTAGTAAAGATAACACTTACTTTCAGCTAAGATGCAGATATAGATAATACTTGTTTTTATTATCTATATAAAGATGAGATAACGCTAAAATTTTATCTAGATAATCATCTATATAATTTTATTTAGATAACAGCAAACACTGGTTAGCAGGCGTGACGTTTCATCTTATAGATTTGATTTCACGCCCTTCGTCCTATTTGTTTATTGTATCTTTCGCCGATCTGCCAATATCTCCAACAGGTAAATTTATCACGCCTAATCGCGATTGCTTCGGGCGAATGTAGGTGTACACGTGTGTAAAACGCGTCGTAACAGGTCACTTAGGAATATTATATCGATCCACTGTGCGTTTCGCTGGGGGACGGACAACGGCGGGGAAAAAGCGACTAAACACTGCCCGAGGGCTTGCAAAACGGGGCGAGAAAAATCCGTGACCGATGCAGGGTGGTCGGTCGAAAGGAATGCAGCTCGGCAAGGACATCGGCGGTAGTATAATAAAAAGGGAGATCGTAAGTTTCTTGCGGCATTTCTTTCGCCGCCATTCCCCGGCCCGAAGGACGGCTGGCGTGGGCGTCGAAAATGCACTCCGCTCTATTCGCTCTCGGCCGATACTCACTGTTTTGCCATCTTATCGCGTTCATTTTCGTTTTATACACCCGGCAATGGACTACCGGTCGGCTGTTGGTTTTATCTCGGTGACTTCAATAATTCTCTACGAATGCAATCCGCAAGACGATAGGACGTAAAGTAAATATTAAAGAAAGATTCGCTTTCTGTATGCAGAAAAAACAAGTGCCGGATCAACTCTTATGTACTGAAATTACCACGTTCATGCTTTTGTACACCCACAGAAAAGATTTGCGGATCCAATGCTATTACACTTGAATGTATCATAAAATAGGATCGATGTAGCGCCAATCATATTTATTGTAGAGAAAGGAATACTTTAATCTTAGAAAAATTCTAAAATATAGAATAAAATGATAGAATGTATCGTCTTTTGTCGAATATCGCGGCGCCAACTTCGTGCGTTGTAAGGCGGAGGGAGAAATTGTTTTAAACGCAAGAATATATAAACTTACATTTATATAAGTTACACTTGTCTCAATATAGTAAGTTTTTTAATTCGATAGAGGAGAATAAGAATTGTTGATTTTATTTTGATACTGTCTTGTTTTTATACTAACTGAGATTGTGAGAAATATAAATGCGTCAAGAATATTTTTGTCTCAGTAACAGAAATCTTTTCCGAGGGTTTGTATACGCGACAATCTATAATCCTCTTAAAAGCATTTAATAATCTTACGTTCCAACAATATTACAGTCTTATTTAAATACTATAATTGTCACTTTAAGAATACATATAATTATTTTTATAATAAAATCATTTTAATCATTATAATATTCTATTTGTTATCTCCTATTCAATATTGTTTCCTTTCCATTCAAGAAAATTATTCTTAAATATTAAGCATATATTTCTCTTGATTGAATTATATCCAACAATATTACAGTCTTATTTAAATACCGTAATTGTCACTTTAAGAATACATATAATTATTTTAATAATACAATCATTTTAATCGTTATAATCTTCGATTTAAAAATATGTTATTTTGTGTCCAATGTTTCCTTTCCATTCAAGAAAATTAGTCGCAAATAATAAACGTATAGTTTTCTTGATTAAATTATATAAAATTGCTACGTTCAAGCAAGTTTTTCTTTTAATGTAATCTTATTTCAAGATTTTTATGTTGAGC
Organism: Vollenhovia emeryi; assembly: GCF_000949405.1. NCBI lineage: Eukaryota > Metazoa > Arthropoda > Insecta > Hymenoptera > Formicidae > Vollenhovia > Vollenhovia emeryi. The sequence goes on from NW_011967193.1 coordinate 1,263,530, forward strand.
CTAAGCATACGTTCAAAAGAAGAATATTCTTTTTTCCTGTGTATACGCATATTTTTTCGCGTCTGTAAAAAAAATTAAAGCCTATTACATAACGGGGAGAGCCATCTGCGAAATAAAGTTCGCGTAAACCGGTGAATATTCATTTACTCTTCTGCAACATTTCTCCAAATCTATTTTTCTTTTTTTTTTGCGGAAACACTCCACCAGGACACTTGCACGCTTTTCGCGGCAGGAAACAGTTTCTTGTAATGAGTCGCGCCATTGTCGCGGCTGCTTTTTTTCTCTCGTTCGCAGTCGAGCGTCAGGAAATATACTTGCTTGACAGCTACAAGTTGCTGCTGGGGAATTCGAGCGCCGGTTCCAGACTGCCGGACACAAGCGACTTGTTGTGCTTCTCGGAAAAGTTCCCCTGGGCGTGCAACAAAAAATGTGGGCAGTGTGGCGTGCCAGCGCTTTAATTTAAAGATTCCTCTTTCGCGAGATGAAAATATGGGGCTCCGGTTGGCGGCTAATAAAGAGAATTTGGTATCTCATGACGAATATATCTGGATTCGGTTAATTAAACTAAAATTCCGCAATTATTTCTCCGCTCTCGGGCTCCGCGGCGCAAACCGATGTTGCGGTCTAGTAAAATTCACCACGTTCTCCGAGCGAATGGCCGCTTAAGCCACGGTGAAATTAAATTTCTTGGTTTGTTTTTACGGCCGGAATAGCGCGAGTTGTGTGTGCCAGGTGGAACGGCTTTACGTCGATTTGACGCCGCGGGATTTAAAGAAGAGCGCGGCTTTTATTTAATAAAAGAAAAAAAAACCTGAAAGGCGCTTTAGAATACGCCGTTCCAGCTTTGTCCTCGCCGCCAGTGTATTCTTCGGACGCGGCCAAACGACTTATGATATTAAATTATGAGGCGAAACGAAGAAACGCGAAATATGTGACGAGAGGATCCGCGCGTATACCCGCTATCAATTTTCGCAAAAATGTGTCTGACCTTTTTCTAGTGAAGTGAAAATACTAAAAAAATCATCTAGATCGCATTTTAGATCGGATATTTGGATGTCTATAAAAATATACGACTGTGACAGAAGTGCGAGGGCGGGCGGCAAAATTTTTTTCAATGATGAAGCAGCCAGAAATAGCCACAAGTTTTATCGAGAGAAATTACATTCGAATGAAATATCTCATTCGTCTCTCTAAAGCTCGAATTTTATGTGCGTTTCGGTAATGCAATTACATGCTCTATATAGATCATCGCGTAAAGGACGTTCCACATTTTTCCGCTTTCCTTAAAGCCCTCGAGAGATTCTTCCTTTCCCGGTTTCTTCCCCTACGCCATACACGAACACCATTATGAATTAATTTACGTCACTCTAAATGTAAAAGAAGATAAAAGCCCGCGGCGTTTAATATGCTAATTTGATTGGCCCTAATTATTGAAATTGCTCTAATCTGGAATAGATGTACGTTTAAAGAGAACGGTCCAGAACTTGGGGAAATTCTTGCGACTGCCTCGGGCTGAACTGGAAACTAGTTTCCATCGGATCATCAATGATTTCGCCGTCGTTGGCACTGCGCCTCGCGCTATTAATTTTTGATCGCGTTTCCGACAGTACGCCGCACCTCGCCGGCGCGGAATATCATGTCGCTTTTCATTCGAACGTTTCACTCGACAAACGCAGATAATTGAGAATAATTGTTGGGAATCTGCAAACGACATTATATCGACATTACGTAATCGCATATTTCCCGCGCGAGATTTTATTGGAAGTATCGCGTAACAAAAGCAAAGATGGACGTTGCGTAAACAGCAACGGTATTAATTTGTTTCTTACGCATTCGTTGCTTTATATTAAATTATCAACCTTCGCATCGTATTTTAATGAACGGACAAGTGCGCATTTATTGCGAAAGTTATAAAGCGTATAAATCAATTCGATTATATTGTCTTTTATTACTTTCCCGTGCCGTGTTTTATAACTCGATGCCCGAACGTACCGGTGTCATTTCGCGAATTGCGCAGCATCTCGAAGCTCACATGCCACTCTGTCGAATTGCACGCACGCGTTTATATTAAATTCCCCGATATATTATCGCGCGCCGTCTCTCTCGTCTTCGTAACGGCGAAATTATATGCGAGGCAAGTATTCCGGCAGTTCCGGCTGACGTACGCGGCAAATTGGTGCTTAAAAGCGACTAACTGAAACTCGAGTTCACATCATCTTCCGAGCGCCACCGGACCAGTTCGAATGCGCGACACTGACAGGATGCTGATTTGGCCCCGGTCTAAAGGCTCGTTTATTAACGTCCATCGCGGGTTATTGCGAATTAATTTCGTGACAGTGCGGACCGCATCGCGACCCCCGACACCGATATCGCGCAGGTGTTATACATAGAAGCGCTGTAATAATCGATTTGAATTAAACTCATCGATCTAATCGTCACTTTTATCCCTGACTCTTTAATTGCGTTCGCAGGATGAGGAGTAAAATTATACACAGAGAGTTTTCTCTTAAAATTTATCCTGAAAATCACGTGATCGTGGGACAGCGTGGCGTTTCGAAGAATTTTATGAGTTTTTTTTTCAAATTTTACCATACACCCTGAGAAAGGATTTATTTCTGTGACTGAGACAGAAAGTATTCTTGACGCATTTATGTTTCTCACAACCTCGTTTGGTATAAAAATAAGACATATCAAAATAAAATCATTAATTCTTATTCTCCTCTACCGAATAAAAAAAGATTGACTTACTATATTGAGACAAGAGTAACTTATATAAATGTAAGTTTATATATTCTTGCGTTTCAAATAAGTTTTCCCTTCATCTTACAACGCGCGAAGTTGGCACCGCAATATTCGACAAAAGATTCTAGATTAAAAAGTTTTTCATTTAAGGTTGAAATATTCCTCTCTCTATAATAAATGTGATTGGCGCTATATCGATCCTATTTTATGACACATTGAAGTGTATAACAGCATTGGATCTAAAAATTTTTTGTGGGTGTACATTTTACTAGTAATTATACTTGTTAGTAGAGGAAAGTCCTCCATTATGAGATAGGATTCCAATATGAGAGCAGGGTTTCAACGTCCAAATTCAATCACAAATCTTTTTCTGCAACGATCCGACAATCTAGTGGCGAGCGTGGCGCAGAGAAATGTGCGCAGCTTAGTAAATAAATGAACGAAAAGACCCGAGTTCAAATCCAGCCGCGGACACCGCTGGTTTTTTCGGACGTCATTTCTCGGAGGGAAGTGGCAACCACCAAGAGTATCTTGCCACCCCTTTAGAGGCATAGCCCTTCAGGTTGGAGGTTTCCTTCGGCAAGGTTAGCAGCCTATCGAAGATGAAGTAAAACCAAAATGCTCAAAGTACCAGAACGAACTGGGTAAAACAGGCTTTAAACCTAATACACGAGAAAGAAGAAGAAGATCTAACAATTGATTTTCCCCTAAACAGATTTCGCTCCAAAGGGCAATAAATTAATTGATGGGACCAACAGATGAATGCCTATTAATTTAGCGGAAACTCCGCTGTCTCATATTAGGAAACTATCTCATAATAGGGGACTTTCTTTATATTTCACTGATAAGATGTATAGTGAAATTTCAGAGAACCCTCATAAAGCCCTTCAAAATGCCCCTCGTTCTTCCACGATTGCACGAGTTTCAGGGTCAATTTGAAAAGAGAATTCTCCCCGTGTAGGATTCGCACGGTTTCTTTCCCGCCTCGGACGTATTCTATTCCAGGAAACGGCTCGAGCATGTGCACTTACGGAGCGTGTTGTTCGTAGCCGCGACCCGGAAAACGCGAGTAAAAGTTAGCGGCTTGTTCGATATAGGCTGCACCGTGTGTATTTATACCCGCGTAAACTTCGATCAAAAGTGATTCACTCACGCGGAGGTCGCCTTCCGCAAATACTTGCCATACCTGTTTCTTTCCATTGACCGTAGGACCAAGTACGCATCTTCGATTTCTCGCCGGTTGTTGGTTAATGCAAGAGCCCGAGCTTACGTTTGCGGCACGACACGCTGCCACGCAGCGAATGTCGCACAATATGTATGCATAGCTCGCATAATAGCTGTGCATAGTCCCATCGCGGAGACTAAGCGAGCGCAAGTTGTTCGATACCGCGAGGTAATACGAACGAAACTGCCCCGCCTGCGGGGAGGGGATCTATCGCGAGAATCGCTCGCCAACGTTTCCATTAGCAGCAGCTATGGCTGATAGACTTTGATTAAGTATTCCAATTCGCCGAATTAAGGCGGGCGCTCGCGTTATTACAAACTAATGACGTGCTGTTTTCACGGCAATTTAATTATACCGGGCGCTTGTGCGCGCGCGAGATTGCGCGGCGCAGTAATTAATTTTTACACGATGCTTTTACAAGTAATATTAAATTCCCATCGTACGAACGTACGCGCCCGTCGAAAGCGCTCGGCTTTAAATTATAATTAATTCTCCCTATCGCGAGTTTTCCCGATGCGTTTAATTATTTCCATCGAATCCGAGCTGGTACACTTTAAAATTTACCGCAAATAGCGTTGGCGGTGTATCGCCGCGTGCGAGCGTGCGAATCGATTTCCGCGCAGTGATGCATCGCCATGGCAATGAAAGCTGAACGAGTGTGTCTGATAAGGTAAATAAAGTTATGACGGCGAAAGTTCGCCGGGGAGACTCGTACACGCGCGCGTATGACACACGGGCGGTGTCGCCCCGGCGTGTTAATTAACTTGGTGAAATTTCAAGGAGGACCCGCCTCGTTAGCGGACAATTTTCAACTTATGCTCCGCCGCCGCCAGTTGTAAGAGTCGCTCACGGTTCTGGGCCTCGACGATTATTCTGTCTCGTCGAACGTGAGATAACAACTGTTTCACATCACGTAGCGGTGACGTTCGACAAAAGGCGAGAATTTAACGGAGATCGGGTGCGGCCCCCGAGATGGAGATTGATCTTGTCGGCGAAATAAACTTGGATCAGCAAACGAACGCCTCTCTCCGTCGGTTGTTATTAGCTGAAAGTTCCTGGACGCACTCCAACTCGGAATCAGCTTCATTTGATCGCCAACTTCTTGCTGTATTGCCGAGAGATCGCTCGCGAGCCACTCCTACGGAGACACAATAATTGCCTTCAGTCTTTCCCGCTCTCAGGTCGGATCGATGTACGGTGCCTCGGTCATTTGTGAAATCAGGCCCGCGATATGTCTCTTGTACAAAAATTCATCTAAATTTTGCGGCTTGATTAAAATGAATCTCCGCCGGAGCAAATCGCATTTTATCGCCGCAGTTTATGCTATTTAACGGAGAATTACATAGGATAAACTTCTTGTATCCCACTTTTTTCGTACTCGATATATCTCGCATAGTGAGACTTTCACAGTTTTGTTTGTAATTTTGCCCTTAATTTACATCCAGCTATTTCGTGGAACGAGCTCCAACGGATATTTTATTATTTAACGCGGAAGATTACAAAGCTTCAGCTAATTAAACTTTTATTGCAACAGGTTAAACTTTTCCGGGACAATTACCGTGAGCTATCAAGATGGGCTTAATAATTGAAACAAAATAAAGCACGCGCAATTTTTATCTCAAGCGCCGAGTTCCATCACTAATGTACGCAATTGTTTCGGATTGTTTTATCGCATGAAAGAGGCCGATCGACAACAGAACGATTGGTTATGCACGCGCAGTTATTTCATACGCTGTAACAAAGTTACACGCGCTGTAAATAGCCGGCACGAGAGGACATCGATAGGAGCGAGAAGTGGCGATCTTCGCATGACACTCGCGCCAACGCGCGTGCACAATGGGACTCGCGTCTGCGGTTGCGTAATGAGTAATCGGCTCGCGCAGAACTGTCCCCGAAATGCGCGGAATACAACCGATACGCGGAAATCGGGCTTGAACTCTATAATCGGATCCGAAGTTTCGCCCGCGGCGCCCCTGGCACAGGCCCCCCGTCTTGTAACCACTTCTGCATTGGTAAACTAAACTGAGTCTGAAACTAAGAGACTTAGAACTTACTTGGGGAAACTTCTATTCCATTACGTAATCACGATATAGCTGCCACGATGTATGTTCCCGCTGTCATTCTTGAACATCGTCCACGTAGAGTACGTGCGATCCTCGATAGGATTGTGACGCGGAACTCTCTCGCGGAAAATTTCGTCGGAAGCTCGTTTCCGAGAAAGTTCCTTCCCAAGGAAGATCGTTAAATCAGTATAACAACGAGTTCATTTCTAATTCCGCGTAATAACCTTTGCAGAAGCCTTGAAGAAGCTATTAAAGAAATTGCTGAAACTTTCTTGAAAGATGCTATCAAAGTAAAAAGATGAATATCGCGAAGAAAATAATTTGTTAATACGCTCGTCGTATTGATTGCGATATACGTTTGAAAATCTGCAGTTAAATCATGGTAGAGGCGAGTCCCCCATTATGAGATGGGATCTAATATGGAATAGCGGGGTTTCTGTTAAATTAACAGGCATCATCGGTGGATCCCACCGTGGATTTGTTGCCCTCGCAGCGAAATCTGTTTAGTGGAGAATTCATTGTTAAATTGTGTAATCGTTGCGGGAAAAGATTCGTGATTGAATGTGATTGATTTGGGTGTTGAAAACCAGCTATCTCATATTAGAAACCAAGGGGAATTTTTTAAGAAATCGACCAAACTGGCAAAAATGATGTCTCTTCTAATTTCGACCCCTTTATCGGGTCCTTTTCAGGTACAATCTAAAGTTGAACATTTTAATTTATCTCTAAACAGAATGGGTTCATGAGTCTGTGGTAGCAAATTCATAACATCATATAGTGGATGTACAATGGTGGTGTCTCAAAATTTCCAAGTAGCAACCGTACGTTCGCGCATCTCGGATAAAACTGGTTTAGAAACGTCGTGACTAGAATGAACATCATTTTTGCCAGTTTGGTCGATTTTTTACAAAATCTCCCTTTGATTGATTACCACTGGCGACAAAAAACTACTCAAGTTGTTCATATTAGAAACCTATCTCATAATTTCTCTCATTGCCTGGACCGACGAAATGTCGGATGCGCAGAAGGGATCGACGCGAAACGAAACAAATGACAGACTAGTTATACTACGGTTAAATTAAACGAGTTATAGCTTCTCGCTCGATAGTGTGAGAATGGTGTGACGTAATGTTACAAAAATATTTTTATAACGTCTATTATTCTATATTATTCGACGATGATAAAAACGCACCTGAGTCCTGTTATAAAGCCTTGCCGTTGTCACACGTCAAGTCTAAACCCGTCATAGCATTCGCGAAATAGTTTTCTAAGAAAATGATGTTATCAGAAAGTGTGAGGAAGCCGGTAATTATATTTACACAGAGCACGCGCGAAATTTTTCTCCCGTCTCGCGAGTGTGCTTCCCCGATAGAATCTCTTAATGGCGCACCTCGAAACAATAGCTCGTAAAGTAAGCTTACGTTTCTACGCGATCTTTTTCACATGCTGATGGAACGGGCAAGTTTCCCGGGCCGAAATTTTATTGGGCTCCGACGCCGTCGAGGGAAACGGGCTTCCGTCGCGGAAGTGGCTTATCCGTAAAGGAAACAGGGTCTCTTTGCGAATAAGAGCACATGCCGTGATTTCCACGGTCACTCCCTATCTTGAAGAGGATGCCGCACAACGACATTACGTGCATATGTGATCCCATATATGTATACAAATATATATATATATTTATATATATATTTATACAAGTGTTATATTCGTGGGCGGGGAACGCAAGCGGCACACGTAATGGCGATACGATGTTTTAAGGGATATAGGTCAGGGATTCGCGGGATTCTGCACGTGAATGCTTCGGCGGTGTTGTTCTATATCAGCGGTTAACCTGAATTTCGTAACGGCCAGCATCCGTCCAGAACGAAGCGTGGCGATTCGGTTACGGGTTACCTGAGGAACAATTTTTCCATCGCGGATAATTGGAAATGTGATTAGCTCGGCGGCCGCTGCGAGAACCTCGTGGCGATGCGCTAAAGTTAATTAACGTGCAAATCTTAAAGTTCACACTCGACATTAAAATGTCAACGTTGCGCCGCGTAGATCTTTCTTTCGTTTTTTTTCCTTGCCTACGAACGTGTTCGCGAAAATATGAGACGGTGGAATGTACTTTTCGCACGCGTGGCAGAAACCACTTTCCAGAATTGGAACTGACAATTAGACGAGCGCAATTTTACGCGAATGTGAAACGTTCACTTTATTACCATCTAAGAAATGCTATTAAAATATAATTATAAAATAATTAATAAAATATTAATAAGAGGACTTTTCATTTCTATCTCTGGATTTACTAATTTTCATTTGCATTCTATTAACTGGCGCTCGCGACATCATTTGATGTCTTTCCGAAGATCGCTCAGCGAAATAGACATTTAAGCTCTTGCACGAGCGAGGTTTTATATTTGCATAATTTCATGTTGCTTTATAAAATTTATTCTAGAACGCCGTCGGGATGTCGCTTTATGCAAAATACCTCAGCTAGCGCGACGTCGCTCGCAATTTTTTAATCGCGTGTTAAACTGATAACTTGGCAGCTGATGTCCGTGGCAGTCGATTAATTCACGATAAATCTTTCGATCAACGACTCATTTCTCGACCTCGCGCTCGCGAAAAACAATTAACGGTCGATAGCTTTCCTCGAAGTCATCCTACTTTCCACAGGATTATCGTTACATCCGGCAAAATGCAGTTGCGTTCTAATGATCGGTATTGTCGACTTCAGCGGCAAAACGTACGCGGCGAATAAAAGTAAATTTTGAAAAAAAGTGAATTTACAGAGATCGACGTACACAGAAGAGAAGCGTCAGATCAACTCTCATATACTCAAATCAATGCGTTTATTGTTTCGTACATACGCAACAATTTATCTTCTTAGAAGCGTTTAGTAATCTTCCATTCCAACAATATTACAGTCTTATTTAAATACTATGATCGTCACTTCAAGAATACATGCAATTATTTCGACAATAAAATCATTATATCTTCTATTTATTTATTATTTTCTATTCAATATTGTTTTCTTTCAATTCAAGAAAATTATTTTTAAATATTAAGCATATACTTTTCTTGATTGAATTATATCTAACAATATTACAGTCTTATTTAAGTGCTATGATCGTTACTTCAAGAATATATACAATTATTTTGACAATAAAATTATTTTAATCATCATAGTCTTCTACTTGTTATTTTCTGTTCAATATTGTTTCCTGTCCATTCAAGAAAATTGTTCTTAAATGTTAAGCATATATTTTTCTTGATTGAATTATATAAAATCGCTCCATTCAAATAAGTTTTTCTTCCTTTAACGCAATGTAATGTCTTTTCAAGACTTTCACGTTGAAACTAAATATATTTTCGAAAGAAGAATTTCTTTTTTTTCTGTGGACATGTACTGTGGGAATGAAATAGATAATCTTATATACTTTTAAAAGTAAAGAAGAAGCACGATAACACGTGACTGTATACGTCGCGGGCAACACATAAATCTAAATTGAATCTGCCGCTGGAACACATTTCGTAGGGCCTGTTATCAATTTTGTGGAATCTCGGCGGACAATCTGTCAAAGGAATATCAGGCGATGCCGGGGACTGCCCCACTTTTTCTCCGAAGGGCATTAATATATCGTGGGAGAGGGAAAGAGGAACTTTCACCTCCAACTTTTCTTTCGCAGGATATAAGCACACGGCCATCATCGACCGCCGTGTGCCTCCACCATGTCCAGCCATTTTCCAGCACACACGACACGGCTGGCATTGACCGCGCGCAATCTTTCCAGCACATTACGTTAAGCTCGGGAACCTTTCCTGAACGGATTTAGAGAGTCGATCCTATTTATGCCGCGGCAGCGACGAATCTATTCGGAGACTAATGAAGCTTAAGCTTTCCGCCCCCGCTGGTCACAAGGGGCTTCGCGAATAATTCAGTCCCTTCCCAGCTCGTTCTCTAACAATAGAACGCAACAGTTTATATAAAATGAATTTTTAAAGCTTCATTTTTTTATATGCGTACCAACAAATACTTGATAATAATCGTTATGGCATATTTTCCTTTCTAAATTGACCTTCAGAAAAAGAGAGAAAAATAACTTTGTCGCGGAAATATTTGTTGATTTCCTAAAATTGAGTAACAGTTGAAAATCTTTTACGATAGATTCTGTAATGTTTGTAATAACTGTTTGTTCAGTTATACGCTACAAGTTTGCACAAATGATTATTTTTAGGCCAAAAGGCTCGTTGTTCTACTCCTGACAGCGGGTAAACATCAAAATTCTGCTCAAGTTTACTCGAGATTACTTCCTTTGAAAATTTGAAGCCACGCCTTCGAGCGGTGGCGGATAGATACGACGACTTTGTACGTGATTTCGGCGAACGCGCGCAAAGAATTCGGTCCTTCGTACATTTGTTATCGCTCTTCTGCACCCCAGTGTGTCAAAAGCCACTGCGGCATTCGCTGGAACGAATGTCGCGTTACTACATGCGATATCATGGTTGAGTTGACAATTGAAAGGTAGAAACGCGGACGCATTGTCCTTCTGTTTGTACATGAGACTCGTCGCATTTTTATCATTCGAATTGCGCCCTTATTATTTCCGCGAAGGGCAGCGACTGCCGTTGTAGCTTTGATGTTTGATACAATTTAAATGTTCACAATGACACTATCAAAAAAAAAGATAGCTGTTGGTGTTGGTTGGTACATACAATACATACCTTTTGCGAATTTAAGAGGATCCCTCAGCCATCTTTTTTACCGACACAGTCAAATATTGTTTTTGCGCTTGCAATTCTTTTTATTAGCTTTTGTGCACAAAATAATACCAGAATAAGTTGCGGACCGCAAAGCAGAACATTTTCATACTTAAAACACTCAGTTCAGAAGTCTAATAAAAAAGATATCGGTATTTGAAAGTTTCGATTCGTAGTTCTAACTAAATTTGAGATTGGCTTTATAAAATTGCAACACTCTTCCGCACGATTAAAGTACGCGCAAAGACAAAATCAGGGACAGCCGTACGTGATTGAGATTAGTTAACCTCAATCATTTATAAAGTGATATTTTTAATTTCTCTTATTTTTTCATACAAAGTCGACTGTCCCTGATTTTGCGTACTTTAATCGTGTGGAAGAGTTTCGCAATTTTATAAAGCCAACTTCAAATTTCGTTAGAACTACGAATTGAAACTTTCAAATACCAATATCTTTTTTATTAGACTTCTGAACTGAGTGTTTTAAGTAGCGGAGTGAAAATGTTCTGCTATTGCGGTCCGCAACTTATCCCGGAATTATTTTGTGCATAAAAGCTAACAAAAGGAATGACAAGCGCAAAAACTATATTTGACTGTGTCGGTAAGAAAAAAACAGTGGCTGAAGGATCCCCTTAATGGGTACATTGAATTTCTGACGCTCTCCTCGTAATTTTGCTCTCCCTCCTCAACGGGAAGGAAGACCGCCCGGGAGCGCCTTTCATAATATTGCATTAGCGCAATTTTGCATGTAGCAAAAAGGATCGCATCGTGGCGATGGTAGGTGGCGATGAAGCTTTTTACGTAGGTAGTTGCGGCCCGTTGAATATTTACGAGTGGTCCGCGTAAAAAATAGGGAGCACATCTTCAAGATCGCCGTCAGCGACGTCCCACGCACGCGGAATAAAAGAGCCGGCTATATTGCAACGGGATCCCGAGTCCCCGTCTCATAATTCTTTGGGCAAGGAGTTGACGCCAGCGGACGGTGTCACGTGCGAAGATGGATCGAAACGAGACATGAGTAAGGCACACGACGCCGCTAGGATTATTTTTAGCTCTGATTATGCGTAATAAATCTCGAGCCCTCCCGCCGATTTATGTGATCGAACTTAATCCAAATATATACACGGTGGTGTATTTTACTGCCGTCGAAAAATAATTCTACGCAAAATGAACGAGTACGAAAGAATGTTGAGAATCTTTTCTTCGCTAGCGAATTGTTAATACAAAGCTAATGGGAAATTATTCGACGTGGCAATATTTTATTGCAGAATAAAACAGACAACGTTCCGACCGAGAATTCCGGTCCTTTTTCAGTAAAAGGCGTCTTCGTAACGTTCTAAAGTCGGACAAGTGCCAGCCAGTCGGAGTCTGAAGACTAGAAAATTATCGCGTGTAAAAGAATCAGAGTTGCAGAATCTAAAAATGAAAAAGTACGAGTACGGAAGAATTAAAAGGACACGGAAATACCCACTTTGATGTAAGAAAGAAGACGCCTGCGATAAAATTCAAGCTAAGCGTGGAAACTAAGGGAAGGCTACTATAAAAGGGTTGCGTTTATAGAGAAATAAGGATAGATGATCGATATTACCGACGAAAGTAATTAGATCATTCGTTGCCTGCCTTCGCGAGGGTTTCCTCCGCATTCTTTCCGTTATCGGCGAAAGAGAATATACGATGAGAATAACGCGATTTAATGTTCCCGCTCTCACGAATTTCGTGTGTTTCCGAACACCATATATGCACGCGTTCGTGCGTACTCCGGTTAGCGTGGCACTAACGAATTTACGTCAGGACTGAAAGCTTTACACCGAACTCTCCTGATTATCACGTGCGTGCCTCGGTTGCCACGATTACATTTGCGAAGGTCGCCAGCGCATTCCCAGTTTGACACAATTGCGATTGTTTGTCAAATTATAATAAAATAATAATACGCGTGTGCATTATTAAATTGTAATCAATGATACATGATATAAATCATACGCGCATGTCAAACCGTAACTGCATCGTTTGTTATTGCATTGATTACAAATTAAACGCTGCTACGAATACTACGATTTAACTCGCCGATTAAATTATGTATCGGACAAAATTATAAGCTATACTGCAGGCGGGGCGGTCGAAACTATATATCCGGCTTATCTTAATCTATTGGATTTTTGGCGAAGCCTCTGAAAAGGCGGTCGCTTAATCTAATAGAATCCATATTTATAGCTTAAAGCGGCGGTTCGTACGAGCTTGCAGGCCGGGGATTAGTGACGATAACAACGGGGCGGCGTATAAGAACGTACCTACTTAGATTTCCATTTAATATTCATCATACATCTTCTCCCTGGATTAAAATTTTTCAAACGGTTTACCCTGGACAAAAACGTTAATCTCGATCAATTAAGTAGAGGAAGATCCTCTATTATGAGATAGGCTCCCAATATGGGATAGCGGTGTTTCTGCTAGATTAATAGACATCGTCTGTTAATACCACCGTGAATTTATTGTCCCTGGAGTGAAATCTGTTTGGCGGAAAATGCATCGTTGGATCGTAGCGAGAGGAGGACTCGTGATTGAATTTGGACGTTGAAAACCAGCTGTCTCGTATTCAGAAGCCTATCTCGTAATACGGGACTTTCCTCTATCTTGCTTTAAGAAATACAGAGAGAGGTTTGTCAAGGGCTTATTAAAATTCAGTTACTTTACGTTACGGTACTCCATTATAGCCGCAAAGATCAAGGTAAATGATTGAACAACGCGCTCTCCGTAATATGTATGACTTGCCACTGAGTAATACTACTGTGCCACCCAGCGGCACAATTATCTCAACTCCCATTCTCCCGTAACGTCGGTTAAGAATTAGTTTGCCTAAAAGCGAGCACGTATAGCGTCGTCGTATAGTCCCGTTCGTCCTCGACCTTGTCAGCCCCAGGTACCTGCCAAGTCCCTTGCTGATCGCTGACGGCGAGGTCCTTATTAAACGTTGTGCAGTAGGCGACTCAAATTTCGAACTTCAATCGAGCATGTCAGCCGAAGCGGCCCTAAAATTTATGTCCCTCGGGCATATCGCGGCCGCTCGTAATCATAACTTTGCGCCTCGTGAGAGTTGTGCGCGCGTGGATAAGGGCGCGTATCCGTCGCCTCTTCTGTCACGCAACGGCTTGTAACATTCGTTGACATTCTGAAAAGGTCATACTCGTTGGCCATGGTCGGGGTATCGCATATGCTGATGAACGAGCGCGCGCGCGCGCGCGAGAGAGAGAGAGAGAGAGAATCGAGTTAACTGCATCTAAAATGCAGCCCTGCGGGCCAAGCTGCATTTACCTTTCGAAGAAATTTTTAAAGCCAAAGTGAAAAGTGGACGACGCTTATCTCGAGCATACCTGCAGCTTCCGCGTATTTGAAAGTTCGTTTTACGACTAATCCGATAAAAGCGAGAAAACCACGAACAGCTTTGTAGTTACACATTATCGTAAAATGTTTCAAATTAAGTATTAATTCCGAGCGAGCTTTTCCAGGGGAAACAAATTCAAGAATGCGAGATTTAATTAGAAATATATTTTTCGTATTAAGAGATTTTTAAGTCTTGTGAGAGAAAAAAAGAAATGGAATTTAAATCAACTTTCGTATAAAAATTTTATGGATATCATTGATATGCGATAATGTATTTTATGTAAAATAATAATACATATTCAAACAATTTTTATCGATTAAATTTATTGCAGTCACTCTATCTCTCCGTGTTATTTTCATGCGGAAATTATAATCTTCGTAAAATGTCGCGCAAATTGAACGGGACATGAGACAAATATAAGAGGCAATTAATTCGTAACCAGTTATCGAATTGTCCCGCTCAATTTGTACTATTTTCAACTTTAAACGCTTCACGCTTGAGCTTGACGGCAGAAATCACTTCTGGTCGCACTGGGACTTGTAACTTTATTGGTTACAATGAAAGTTTGAATTAATAAGGCGCTAAAGCTCGCGATGAACTTTATGACGATCTTATCGAAGTCCCGTTGTTGCACGCTCGTAAACGTAACAAGTACTTCACTTGCTATCGATTTCCTACCGGTATGACATCACGTTATGGAACGATTTAGACTATCGCAGTTGAAATCGCCTCTATCCGGCCCTCTTATTTTCCCCGTTTTAATGTTTAATTCAGGAGCCTCCGGAATCAGCTCATTCTTCCATTTATTCCATTATTAAACGTCAAATAAATCGTGACAATTTGTACTCAGATTTCACTCGTGGAGTTCTGTCTCGTTCAATGTTTCCTCATTTATAAACGCCCCGAGCGCGAATTGTTGCTACCCGCGCTGTACAATAATTACACCCAAGTGTAGCTAATGAAGAGCTACGCCGATCGACAAGTGATGTAAACAGTTTGGACATGAAAAGTGACTGAATAGTAAATAATTAAAAAATTCTTGCTCACCAGCTGCTTGGATCGCGATCGGCACGCGATCTGACTTAAACGTTGTCGGGCCATTATTGAGTAGTAACCACTGCGTGAGCGACGTTGTCCGATACCATCGGTCTACAACTACTGCGCCTGACAATAGTACACTCAGTATTCACCGCTCTTTTTCAGCCGGACGATGTAGGTCATGGTGATATCGCATTCAGAATTCTTTTTTTTTTCTCATCACCTACGGCGATTTGCTATCCCGCCCCCTCCCATCCCTGTCATCCCGGTCAGCTCTTCCGCCAACTCGACGTGCTAATCTTCGTTATTTCTCTCATAAACCCCTTTATGTCAGGTCTGCATTGCCGTGGATAGTTTTAATCTTTCGCGAGGATGATTTTACGCTTCTCCCTCCCCTCCGCGCTTTACTGCTTTTTATTAACTATTTTTATGCTCCTTTCACGCTACGGAATATTTGAAGTCGAACCGATCCGATTGTAACGAAACGTTCTTTCTCGTCGACTTTTCTTCAGCAACAAATCGTTCGAGTATCATTCTTTTCGCAGCTTCCTAACTGTCGGCAATAAAAATTCAGGAATATTCCGTTTGATCGATTTCATTTGAACGTGTCCATAACAAAGATTATTGATGTTCAAATAATCTCACGAGGCGACGTCGAGACTGGAAACTAATTGAAAGATGTCTTATCAAAAGCCATCAACTTTATTGAAAGACGTCCGGTATGTATTTTTATAATGACGGGGTGTCATTCTATTATATGAGGAAAGCCTGCATGAATATGCAATATTCTTAAGCTTCAGCTTGACTGTTGGCGCACGAGCGAGCGAATGTCGGCGGCCCTCAATTCAACAATGGAGCCTTTTGTAACCAAGATTTGGCTATTCTCTATTCTTTACGGCACATAATCAAAAGAGGCAATCCGCGGAATTTGGGCTGAAGCGGTTTCTGTAGACTAGCCGCGGCGATAGGATATACCAAAAAGAGAAAACCTCAAAGCGAATCAAAATGTAACAATTCTCATGTAGGTTGCGAGCCGCATTGTGGCAAAAATTCAATGAAGTCGTAAAAGAATAAGGCATCGCAATACATCGCAGCGCTTTCATTCCTCGGCCCTTCGTTGTAGCATTTTAATCATTTTACTAGATACGTGCCGGTGATATATATGGTCATCATAAAAGAGTTATTGCGTTTTGTGATGGCATATTCAAGTAAAGAAAGAACGGAATATTCAGCGAGAATATATTTTGCGACGCTAAAAAGTAATCCTGTCTAGAAGTTTCACGCGGAGAGTATTTTGGCGCTCCCTCGTGTATATTTACATGTTAAGCCACATTCCGTTTTACCTCGCAATTTCTAAAACAAAAGTGAAAATATCGAGTCAATATAATCTGAGGGCTCTGATAGTAAAGCAATAAAATCGATAGAAGGGGAACGCAGTAGGGGCCGGCGCAGGATGTTAGAAGCGAGAAACAACAGTTTAATGTACAATAACCTTCGTAATAGTCAACCTTCATAAAAGTAAAAATGCTGCTCTTTTTAGTCACGATTGAAAAACATTGGGAAAGCTGTTGTAGTGGCAATCAACTTGCTTCTGACAGAACGAACAGGATAATTGTTGCATAACACTGCGAGACGCCGTGCAATATTGTGTCGGCATATACCGCTTCATTGACGTCACATCTGATTCATACACATTCATATGTGAGCTGCATTTAATCGTATAATCGTAAAGCCCACGCAGACGTAAGGGATAAACGGCAGCGGTTTACAAATTTCGACGTAGGAAACGATCGCAATTTTATTTCACCCCAATTATCCGGCTCTCATCTCGACAACCGTACATCACTGAAGTCGCTGAAATGCATTTTTGCTCTAACAAATGAAAGAATCGTTCGCATTGCGAAATCGTTCCATCGCTGCGCGTATATACACAGCATAAACGGCGGGGCGGAACGACTCGATTATTCACTCGTTATAACATCGAGCTTGTCGTTACGCAATCGAGGATTCCACGCCATGTATTTTATTGTTTCCAATCGTTTCTTTCATCGATTTTTGACTGTATTATTAAAGCGCTCCTTTCATCGATTTTTAACCATAACGTTAAAGCGAGAGGATAGAAAACTGTCGAGAGCAAAACTTCAAATTAAAGGCCTTTCGTTAGCTCCGCGTCTTCGCGTTTTAAATTAATTAACGCATTTGTTATTCATAAAGAAAATATAAATATTAATATTAAAAAACTATTGTTGAAATATAAAAGAAAGAGAAACAGCTTTTTTTTTACTACTCTTCTAGTTTCTAGAGGAGTATTTCGCTACATAAATTTATTACGGTAAGCAGAAAATAGGAAGCGCCGACGCTACACATTGCAACAAATTGCATTTCTAAGAATCTCATCTCATCTGATTTAACGAAGTGCCTTAATAAGGAAGTACCTAACGCAATAGAAGTTTTCCATCCTAAAGGGTTAACATCGAAATAAATTATAATGCACTTGGCATATACAGTAAATTCAATACAACTTAAATGGATTTTGCAATTTCATCAGTTTGCAATCCGCGGACATTAAACTGTTTTAATAGAGCTTATTAAACTCGCTGCTTCTTGTTGGGAGAAACGGCTACACGCCTTTTCCATAATTGAATGGAAAATTTCCTCCGATACCTTCTGTTTTATTAAGAGAGTAAAACAGAAAAATTCTCGAAGAAACGACACCCGTACTTATACAACTCGCACTGTATCTACACTTGTGTCTTGATCGACGCTTGCCCGTCGGAAACGCTATATTCTCTCTCTTCACTTCTCCCTTTTCTTCGTCACTTGTGCGCAGCTAATTACTAATACTAATTTTAGTTGATATTACAAAAGAACAGGATTGGGGAAAGTTACTTTATAAAAGGATCTAGTTACAGTTGCAGTTTTTTCGCTATAAAAAAGTAACTAGTTACAGTTACTCAAAAAGTAACGAATCGTTACTTTGCAGTTACTTTCTTGCAATGAAAATAAAAATCTAGCAAGGAGTAATCTTTAATGTCGCCAGTAATAATTAAAAGACTTCAATGATAACTTGACTATGTCTGGCAATTTTTATGTTCAAAACTCACAACGTTTCGACCACTGCTTGTGGTCCTTTTCAAGTGATGCTGCATCAAATGTTCAGTGTAATAAATTAAAGGAACAAAGTTTAGGTTCACGAGAGGCAACTCTGTTCCTTTAATTTATTACACTGAACGTTTGATACAATATCACTTGAAAAGGGCCACAAGCCATGGTCGAGATGTTGTGAGTTTTGAACACAAAAATTGCCAGACATGGTCAAGTTATCATTGAAGTCTGATAACAAAAATATTAAATCTGCATTTGAATTGTAAAGCGTCGATAAAGACGTTTATGCGCAAATGCAAGGCCTGATGCGATCTGTGGAGGATTTAAAAACCCTGTAAAAGGAATACAATATACTGTAACATTATTTATTATAATATTATAATTTAAAGTCAACTGCACACAATACTATTTTCCCTGCTGGATTGCTTAAGAGAACCAAAAAGGATACAGAGTTTTAGGTCAGGCGACTTAAGGCTAAATTCTGATTGGCTCTTCGCGGGTTCACAAGTCGATGAAGAATCCAGTGGATATCATATTGAAATCAAGTGCAAATCGATAATCAAGTTGGTATTTAAAAGATTTCATCACGATATCTAGAAAATATTCTGTAGATATCCAAGATCTAGTCACGTTTCAATTGACATTATATTGAAGTTGAATCAACATCTTCATCTATCGACTCGACTTGATTTTAACGAACGTTGCAGTCTCTCCCTCCGGTCATTTGGTGGTGGTCTCATATTAATAAGGACGTAATAGTCCGTAAAAATTAATTTTCGTGATAATGTCGCGACGAGAGAAAAGCACACAGACTTAAACGCGAAGAGAGAGAAACCTCGACTGCCACGTAACGAAGGTGAGAGGGCCATACAATCGAAGAAAAATAGTGTCGTGTGCCGTTGGCTTAACTGAGGACTCTTTTAATCCTTTTACACTTGCGGAGACGAGATAGCTTCGTAATTTTAAGAATGAAATCTATACCGAACCCTACTCGGTGACCGTCGTGTTAATCACTTTACTCACTCTTTCTGTTGCAGCGACCACTC
The DNA here is from genome assembly GCF_000949405.1 of Vollenhovia emeryi. Classification (NCBI taxonomy): domain Eukaryota; kingdom Metazoa; phylum Arthropoda; class Insecta; order Hymenoptera; family Formicidae; genus Vollenhovia; species Vollenhovia emeryi. The sequence continues at coordinate 1,282,873 of NW_011967193.1, forward strand.
GATCAGCAACCGCGTGGATCGTCGTGGACACCCGACGTACTGCGAGTGTGGCGAGGTGACGAGGCCCTTATGACGACGCGAGGAGACGGCCGAGAGTGCCCTGGCCACGTCGCAGTCCGACTTCTAGGCCTCGCTCACTCTTTCCGCCCTCGACCGTCCTTCCGACCCTCCAGTCCTCCCTCGTTGAAATTCCGCATGTTTTCCGGCAAGCACTTCATTCCGACCGTCCCCACACGGCACCGCACGTGTACAAACGAACATTCGCGTTTACACGCATACGTTAACACGCAGGCACGCACGAACACACCAACACACAGGTGCAGGAACAAGGAAATGATCCTTCGATCCTCTCGAGGACTCGTCCGCCGACTATAAAGAGTAGAGGGCCCTGCGGCACCTTGCTACACGGTTACTGCGATGTTACCACGCGGTTACTGCGTGGTTAATTGGTACGAGGGCGGTTCGCGCGGCTAGCAATTACCGTCAACTTCACGAGCTTGGTGGTAATTGGGCGGCGCGATTAATGCGATTATAAAAAGCACGCACGACGAAATACATCGTGCGGTGCGTATCGCGCGATTGTAAGAAAGTTACGTGCAAATTGGTATTGGTGTAAAAGGACGAGAGCAATCTGGCACTAAAGTCTACGATGTTATATATTACGGCATCACGTGTTGAACGACGTTTTGTAATTATTAATAATGTTCTGGAAATATTATTTATCCGCGGAAGATGCCTTCTTAAGCGGTAGAGAGGAAGTACGAGTCTCTCTCCGATATTTTCTTTCCTTTTATATGAGAAATGCGACAAGTGTGAGGTACATTCTGTGTATACTGCGTTAACAATTGGAGCTCGAGCAGCGTTATGAGACAAAGTACGATAAGCAACTGCCCAATTAATTTAGAAGGGGAGAAGAAAATGCGCTCCCTTGAAATCGCGGGAGAAACACGCTCGGTAATCTCTAATCCTTTTGCCGTAAACAATTCACTATTGACCTACGTGCGCATTAATTGGTTTCGTTTGACGATACCGCGCGCTTTGAATTCCCTCGGCGTTATATACAGAATTTGAATTCAGCAATCAATATTTGCCAGTCTGCCCGGGATTAAGTGCAAACATCAACGAAATTTAAATGAAACGATAAAGCGTGTAATGCCCCTCAAATGTTTTCGGTAAATAAGAATTGCGTGGCCGCAAATAAAATTACGCTCCTGTTAGCGTGCGAAATTTTGGAAACGCCGAATATACGTAAACGCAACGCGCGCCTGATTGTACGACCGGCCGTACCCGCGCGTTTATTGAAAGTTTCCTGCCACGTATGGCGAGGTGAATGCGTCCCAATTGGTTCCGCACGTGGTTGGAAAAGTCTACGTTCGCAAAATTAGCCGGAGGATCACGTGCGAGCCCTTCCAAATTTCGGTATCGCGGCCACGATTAGTCAGAAAAAAATATCGGGCATGCTAAAGCCGAGTGTTTACGCTTCAATGAAATAACAGAGCAATTAATTGAGAAATAACGTCGCACGGACAATATTGTCTTCTCTTTATTTATTTACGTTTACCTCGACATTTACCGCATATATTTAAGTTTCTCTATTCCAATTAATTCTATCGATTTCTACTATACATACTTTCTGCAACGTCACGTTTGATATATCGCATGGCTCTTTCTGATACATACAAAGAAATCGCTAAAATTATACTCAATTAAATCGCTTTACTCAATTGTACATGTAATTAATACTTCATTCTTTCGTTAACTTTTGCAGTTCTGTTGCACATTTCTTTTCTTTTCCACGCACGAGAGAAGCAAATCTTACGAAAAATCTGCGTTTATCGGCTAGGAAATAAATGGATTTACCTAAAGTCTATCTGCGAAATCGACAGGCGCGATTGTAGGCCTCGCGACAGCCAATTTATTTTACTGCCACTGGGAAGTCGTTATTCTTGAGAAAACGCCGAAATGAGAAAGCAGAGAGAGAGAGAGAGAGAGAGGCGAGAAATCAGTTCAAAGAGTCGCAAAGAGAGATAGGCATCCAACGGTTTCTCGATCTATCAAGTCGAACAGATACAAACAGAAGTAAAAGGCTAATAGAATCGATCGAAGCTATCAAAGACATCGATTATCGCGCGATATTAAATTTTCTGTAATCCGACCTACAACTCGCAAAGTTTTTCCAGCGCGCGTTTCGCTTTGCGCTCTGAGGAAACTGAGGATCGATAACGCGTTATGCGGCGACGCGACGGTTCGATATCTCGCTATCGCGCGCGTAAACTTCGATCTCCAGCCGCGCGGGAGAAGCGCCCTCGCTGATACCCGCGCGAAGAAACTGCGCTGACAGCTGCATTTTTCACGAGAGATCAGAAACTTTCCGGGGGCTCCGTGTTCTTAATTTATATGTAAATTGATGCGCGAGGCGCCGCTAATGAAACAAGTGCGGCGAGAGCGGCAATTCACGAAGGACACGCGCGCGCGGATATTACGCGGTCCGCGAATATTAACAGCGGCGAATTTGCCTCGGCCGTTGTCAGATTTCGATGTAAATTACGTTCTCTTCTATTTATGGGGCTTGCCCACCCACCCACCCCTCCACCCCGCCGTCCGAAAAAGTAAGCGACCGTTGCGACTTCCGTGCACGAATATTGGAGCTTTATGCGCCTTCCGTTTCCCACGGCCGAATTGGCTCTCGATAAACGATATCAATTTCTCGGGCGGCTAACGTCTACTTGCACACTCGGAGGCAGTTCATTTGTACGCGGAGTCGCCTAATGGAGGCAGCGCGCCGCGCCGGGTCGACGGTGATTAATGTACGAAGGGTAGCAGATGCATCTCGCGCCGAGTTAAGTATTACATTGTACGCCCTCGCCGAGAAAGCGCATTCGTCTCGGCAAGATATCCATATCAGCGTCCAGCCGGAAGCGAAAACCAAGATCCGCGGGCCTGCATTTATTACCGTCGAATTCGCTTCCCCATTTCCGACAGTAATTATCCGTTGGCCCGATTTTAACATGCGAAAAATCAAATGCCACGACTTCCTAATAAATGATCCGAGCGCCCGCAGGGAAGCGGATACAATTACCGAATTTAATTATTTCGAGACGTCTATGCGCGATTAATGACGCTCTACATCCCCGTGACTCCTAGGAAAATTGTTTATTTCGCAGTTTTATTCGCAACGACATTCTCCTTAGCATTATTTTTTCTCACCTTTTCGATTTAACGCTGACGATGTCGATCGACTCGACAGTTTATAAGCGTTCGCGGACGACGAACGAAATTACGAGTCGACGCGGTGCACGCGACTCGTATCTTACGTGCCGAATGCCGGTTCCGCTTTCTTAAACTTCGGCGACTGCTCTCCGTTGAAGACCCAAGCGCAAATTAAGGGCAATTTAAGCGCAGATAATAACATTATTCGCGCGTTGCGATAAGCGAGAACGTCTCGAATATATTTCGGGACGACAATCGAGCCCGGCACCGTGGCTTTCGTTCTTTTCTCCACCCCTGATATTTATACGCCAAGTTTCGCGGACGCTCGCGTGCTTCTTTCTGCTTGCGAGGCAGGCGGTTTTTCGAGCCACTGAAATTCACCGCGGCATGCAACGCGATTTGCGCTCACGAGCTCGCGCGGAATTCGCACGGTTACGTGGCCACACGTGAGATACGATCTCTTAAGTCAAAAAATAATTTGGGTAAGCTCCATGCTCTCCGATTGGGTTGGCCTTGCAGCGTAGCGTCGTGCTTTTAATCGCGCGAATATACAAATCGCATAACTTTGTAAACTCAACACACGCTACGACGCGATGTTATTCAATTTCGTTTCGATACTCTCTAAAAATCAATTAGTGAATAATCACTGGAAACAGTGAATAGCCACTGATTTACAGTTATAAGTATACCACTGAAATTTTCAGTAGAATAACCACACTGAAAAAAAATCTGGTAGATTCAACCAGTCGTCTGTTAGAAAATGGACGAATCAGAATTCCCTTTAGGATTTACCAGATTTGTATAGTAAAGTGTACCAAACTTCTGGTTATGAAATATCTTTCATGGTAAATCCTAAAGGAATTCTGGTAAATCCTAAAGGGAATTCTGATTCGTCCATTTTCTAACAGACGTCTGGTTGAATCTAACAGATTTTTTTTTTTCAGTGCACTGTTTCCAGTGATTATTCACTAATTGATTATTACTGAAATAATCACTACTGAAAATTTCAGCGGTATACTTATAACTGTAAATCAGTAGCTATTCACTGTTTCCAGTGATTATTCACTAATTGATTTTTAGAGAGTACGATTTAACAATTTTTAAAGAGAAACCTGTATTGAATTAGAAATACACTGAAAAAAATTTCTGGTTGAATATGGACGAATCAGATAATTCCTTTAGGATTTACCAGAATTCCTTTAGGATTTACCAGAATTCCTGTAATCCTACAGAAATTCTGGTAAATCCTAAAGGAATTCTGGTAAATCCTAAAGGAATTATCTGATTCGTCCATATTCAACCAGAAATTTTTTTCAGTGTATCATTAACAATTCTTTATGGCGCGTGTCACGCTGTAATAGTTGTCAGACTCGCTCAGTTTTAGATTTCTGGCTGAGTCATGCAGCGTCTGTGCTTAATTATCGACGGAATGCAAAATTTATGACACAAGTTGTCGACAGGCATGCAGCGTGCACGGTGAAATTATGCGGAACCGGAAGATCGAACGCTGCATTACGCTGTCGCACACAAGATAGTATAAATACCGCAGCGCGAGTAAATAAGTGACGAAATTTTCGATCAAAACTTGAATTTGTCGTTAAATTCGCGTTTGAAAATAAGTTATTCGCGTCTAGACTCGCGTCCAAACAGCAAATTAGCAATTAAAAAGAAATCGCACGAGCGAAAGAGATTTTATCATCAAGTCCGCGCGAGAATTGTAATTAGAAAATCTTTTACATCGACGGAGCTCCAATCTAACCGCCGCAAAATATTCCACGCGAGTGATATACAGAAAAAAAAATGCTGTTGAATTAAGAACTAAACGTCACGGGCTGCCACAAACATAAATAATTTACTCAACTGTATTTGCTATGGATCTTAATTTTAAGTATTGAACTAAATATTCAGATTATTAAGACAACTATCTGATGTTTTTCAATCATTAATACTGACGTTGTTTCAATAATTTTGTTTCAATTACACTGATCTTGTTGATTCATCAATGATTAATTACATTGATACAACATCATTTTTTTCCGTGTAATATGAATCTTCTACTCTTTATTGTACAGACTTATTCATTAATGTCTGGACCTGCATTTTTATCATTATTTTTCTTATCTATACAAATCACTGAGTTTCAGGCTGTATATGTACAGGGTAAATATCGTCTACCAAAATTCAAATCGTTTTAACCTAAAGTGTAATTAACATTTTGTCTGCATTTAGTCTGAAATAAAAGAGGAAACGTTTGTGTTTCATGTACAATAGATTAGAATGGTTAAAATCTGAAAAATTTTAATCCACATTGAGGCAACATTTGCGTTTCATGTACAACAGGTTAGACCGGTTAAAGTCTACAAAATTTTAATCCACATTGAAAAGAAAGAAAAACGGTAAAATCGGGTGTTTGTAAAAATGGCACCTAATACCAAAATTCAAATTGTTCTCGCTTAAACAGTAATTGACGTTTTTGTCTGCATTTAGTCTCAAATGAAAGAGGGAACATTTCTGTTTCATGTACAATAGGTTAAATGGTTAAAGTTTAAAAAATTGTAATCTACATTAAAAAGAAACGAAAGCGGCAAAACCGGAGGTTTGTAAAAATGGCACCTAATATCGCCTACCTTATAAATTTTTATAACATTATTGTTTGTCAATATGTATGAGTTTACGAAGCTACAGATATTTATTATTTTACACCACACAAACGTTTGTAGGTGTCCAAAAAATTTTTCAATTTGCGATTATGCTTAAAAACTACTTTTATTATGTAGTATACACCGTTTCGAAATATTTATACATCGAGTCAATTTGCACTCCCTTTTTACTCTCTTTAATCTTCAAAATGCACGCACGTAATGTCGCCTAGGCGCATATTATTACAAACGCCTCCGTAATAACATGGTGGGCGGTACTGAGTGCATCCTAATCTAAACACTAAAAACATCGTAACAAAAACATACATGTTGAAATCAGTTAGAAATAGTGAAGTACACCACTAATTATGTATTCCTGGTAAACATTTGTACCTTAAAAGAATGTTTCAACTTACATTCTCACTATGGGATGTCGAACTTGCACGGTCCGCAAGATTTTTCAGCACTCAAAATTTGTCTTAATGCGTCTCCTGAGTCAGACGTTATTTCTATAACGTTGTAACTACAGCATGTCTTCTTACGCATGTTTAGCTACTAATTCTATGTATTGTCAATTGATATCAGCACGTTGTTCACGAGATTTCACGAGTGACGATATTACGTTCTGGGCGATATTAGGTGCTTTTACCCTACCACAGACTTCTATAGGAGCTGTGTGAACTACAGCCTCAAACTCATCGATGTACGGATGGAAATAAAGATTATGAAAATGTGAATCCTAGTAAAACCGAGGTCCAGGCATTAACGAGCAAGACTGTACACGGATTTGTTGTAGAAAGACGCTACGAACGTTCTATCGTCAAGACTTTCAAGGATCGCAAGGGTCAACTCGCTTTCTTCCTCTGCCTCTTGCTGCTGATCGGTCGGGCTATAAAGTGACTAAGTGGAGCGCGAAAGATTTTAATTATTCAGAAAAGAACTTCGTTAATGCTTGTACGTTACGTTCGCTGAAATGTAATATCCAAACACTTTTTAATTGCGGTGGTTTCCTTACAAAACTCGGGAGAGAACAAAATGCACACGGGAAAATGATTACGCGCGGAAATTAATGAGTAATTAATTTTTTCCGCTCAGCAGCTCAATGTAAATTGATCACACGTAATTATTTATTAATCGCGAAGCGACAGCACTGCGCTTTCATCCATATCGCTTCGCCCCCGACACATCACGCTTCGACAACGTTATTTCGCAGTCGCGACCCTACCGAGGGTATCTGATCGCAGACACCGTCAGCGCGGCGGGCGCTCCAGATGGCTCGTTTTCACGAATCACGTATCTTGAACGAGAATCTGGGGCAATCGGATGTTTGTGTCGCGTGAGGGAGAGAGAGAGAGAGAGAAAAATCAATTAACGACAGCGGCGGAACGTTACACGGACGCGTGCACACATCGTAGGGTGCATTCGTCTCGTTGTCAAACCGTCCCACTTCCACCTGGCATTGTGCTACGACGTTTGGTACCGCGAAGGCGGCATAATGGCACGCGAAGATGGTCCTCAGGGGCCCCGCGTCGCGGAAAGCGATACGCGAAAATAATCGTCACGAGCCAACGCGCCCCGTAACAAAGGAAGGGCGAAGGGAGGGGGCGGGGGGGGAGGGGGTGGGGAAGGACGGTAATCGATAGCTCGTTTTTTTTAATCGGTGCCATCTGTTGCACTCGTCGACGCGGCAATACATTAATGCAAATGCGTCTCGCGCTCACCGCTGTACCCGTTGTACATACCTTTTTTGCAAAACGCAATACAACCGTGAAACGGTATAAACAAGTCATGATACGGCGCGAGCAACAAAAAGTGGGAAAAAAAATAAAATAAAATAAAATCCGCACTCGCTGCAAACCTGCGCTGCAGCACGTGATAATCTGCGACTGGTATTCGCGCGGATTTCGATTGAATCTCCATCGTGGAATTATTTGTATTTTTGCGTTACGGATATATTACGCTAATCATGATGTGATTAGTACAAGCCGGGCGCAACTAAATGGACGGCGACCTACATTTTGTTCCGACAAAATTATATTATTTGCACTGTATCAACGTATAACGTCAACATTACGTATGGTAATACGGCATGAAAATATGTATTTGTATATCAGTTCATTTAACTTCTAATTATAAAATGGACTTTAACAGTGTTATTTCACATTGCGTTATGTTCCGCGTAATCTGCGATAATCACGTTTATTTCGAGCGAAATTTTTCATTCTACCGAAATGGTAAATTTCGCCGTCGCGCGGAAGCGAAATAATTCACGCACGGAGAAAAAATGATCAACGAGATCAGTGTAATTGAAACGAAATCTGTTGAAACAACGTCGGTATCAGTGAATGACGAACGTTAGACGGTTGTCTTAATAATCTGGATATTTCGTTCAATGCTTAACATTCGAATCCATAGCAAATACAATTGAGTGAATTATTTAGGTCTGCGGCAGCCCGTGACGTTAACGTTTAATTCAAGCGGGATGGTTGTCTTAATAATCTGGATAATTAGCTTAATGCTTAAAATTCGAATCCATAGCAAATACAATGGAGTGAATTATTTATGTCTGCGGCAGCCCGTGGCGTTGACGTTTAATTCAAGCAACTTAATTTTTCTTTAGTTCAACAGCATATTTTGTTCCGTGCGAGGATGCAAAAACCAGTAGTAGACAATGAAGCAATGTGAATAACGGATATGAAGCAGAGACACACCGGCTGTCGTTACTTGTTGTTTTTCTCTCTACATTCTATAGGAGAAAACTAGCTTAAAATATAGATAGATCCTAGTTACTCGGTAAAGCGACGAGGGGGGCACGCGTCTACTTAATTAATTGATGTCCGATCGGAAATTGATAGAACGAATGTCTTGGAAGGGGGGGGAGATCAAGCATTGGTGATCTCGGCGCGTGCCCCCGAGATGGTGCGTTTAATTAATTATATGGGCACTGCCAGACTTGCAAAACTTTAATCAAAAGGTACACCGGCACCGGCTAATCAAAGACCCTTAATCAAATCGAGCCGCGATTCGTTGATAAGAATAAATGTACACGTTAAGCGGAATCTTAAGTCGAGCACCATGGCGATTTTCCTATGTTGCGCCGGTTGTCTCGGAAAAACGCCCAGCGGTATCCGCAAATTTATGCAGATCGGGGGGGAGAAGCCTGTGCCTTGCATTTAATCAAGCCGACCTACGCAGATTGCAAGAGCACGTCTATCGTTAATGCACGTTCGATCGGCACTTTTCGGAGACAACCTGCATATTGATGCCGCGAGAGAGCTCTGACCAAGCCACGAGGAAGACCGCGATTAATAAGGTCACGAGCTTAATGAACCAAAAAAAAAACTTACTAATAATAATAAAGAGACGACCGGGGAAAGAGAGGGGCGAGAGTGAGGGGGGAAACGCAGCTCGTAGGAATTAATGACCGTTGTCCTAGATATGTCTAAAGAAATTAACGAGCCGAAACTTCGTTAAGGATTTTGTACGTTGACTTCGCGAGCGACCCGGATGGTCGCCAAGGTCGCTGGTGGAGTATCACAAAAAGAAAAACTACTACTTTCCTCGTACACGACACGCGATGCTTGCGTCTTGACACCGCACGAGATTAGGGGGACGAGCCAATGCTGTTATATCGCGTGATCGAGGCAATCATCGGCGATCAATGGATCGTTTCGTTTGGCACGATCGACGGACCTGCGTAAGTCCGAGACGGGATATCACGTGGTAGGATGAAAACTTACAGAGCTAATAAATTATACTTGTAATTAGTAGCGTTTTGAATTAACACAGATGATTGACACACACACACACACACATACTCGCAGACACACGTACACGCAGACGTGGATTCATATGTTGACACACACATGTACACATACGCGCGCGTGTCGCATACATACGAATAAGTGTGCGCAATGTAAACTAGACGAGCTTTAGGCTAATCAAAGGGCTCGAATTCATTGAACGGGAGCTCGCGGATAAGGACGATGCGGCACGGTATCACTCGTGACTTAATTAAGGAACGTTAAATAGCCGCCCGATGTTGGCATTTAGCTGGTCTAAATCGCAGAGGGTTCGTTTCTACTAATCATAGTACTGTTGAGTTTAATCGATTGCGAGATACTTTATTATTATACATAATGCGTAGGCTATGTGTCGGGAAATCGTATTTGAAAATTGATATTTCTACCGAGACGTTTGTAAGGTGTGTGTTCGCGTATGTGCGCGGTAGCAATCCGAACGGTCTCTACCTGGCGGCTGTCACGTGGCGAACGGCGCAAAGGAACGCGCGCAATACCTTCCCGAGTCACGCTGAGGCCGACGGCAGCGAACGATCCGTAAACGCTTGGGTGCCCGAGCGGAAAGATTGTCGTAACCGTTTACGATTGTGTCGTAAGGCTTAGGTCGGTGTCGTGGACGTATGACGCATTCGTCGCGTCGCAAGGCGTCTACGACCTCAGTCCTGCGACAGAATCGTAAACGGTTACGACAATCTTTTTGCTCAAGCCCCAAGAATGTCTTGGTCGTAGACGTATGTCGCATTCATCGCGCCGCAAGGCGTCTACGACAGTTCTATGTGCGTTGACCTCCGACACCGACTTCAGCCTTGCGACAGAATCGTGAACGGTTACGACAATCTGTCTGCTCGGGCCCTAAGACTGTCTTAGTCGTAGACGTACTCTCTGAAAAATCAATCAGTGGATTATCGCTGAAAACAGTGAATAGTCACTGATTTGCAGTTAATACTCTGACTGAAAATCGCAGTGCTATACTTATAACTATAAATCAGTGACTATTCACTGTTTTCAGTGACAATTCGCTGATAGATTTTTAGAGAGTAAGGCACAGGGCGGAGAAAAACTTAAGTCGTATACAATAGACTTTCACGACGTAAGTTTTTCCCTACCGTGTCTTACGTCCACGTCTGAGCAGTCTTGAGCGTTTACGGATCTGCCATCAGCCTAACACGTGTACAATAAATGTACGAGAGGATCAGAGCGCGAACTTTCATTCCCCTAACAAAAACGTCTCGAGAAGAAGGAGGTGCGGTAAAATTTACCGAGATAATTGTTCCGAATCGTGAGGAAAATTCGTCTGTCTCCTCCGGTTTACCACGTAAACTCCGTGCCGGTAATGAGAAGCAATTACTTATCCTTAATGAAACACATGCATATTAATAGCAGATGTCTGGCAAGTTCCGCGTCCGAGTTTCGAGATCGACTCGGGGTACAAATCGTTCCATCGGGGTTGAATGCATGGCGCCCTTCGCGAATGCAATCTGTTCTGCCGTCCTTTCTCGTCGCGGATCTCTCCTCGTCGGTCTGACCTTAATTGTAGGCTAACCTAGATTATAGAAGTCGGAGGCAATTCCGACGAATGAACAATCTCAGAAACGATAAGGCTCCCCTGCTTTGTCATTAAGCCTCGCGGATCACTCCGCCTTGTTGCGAGTTTTCAATATTCAACCGTTGCCTCTCTCTACTTGGAATTTTCACGTATAATAAACGAAATACCTAATTTGCGAAATTGTCTGCAAATAGCATCACTGATAATGGCTTAAGTAATTAAACTCGGTCGCGAGAGTAATTATCCCAGGATCAAGAGCACTAACTTTCTTTTTCGTAGCGACAAATAAGTAATTAATGAAAATCTAATTGGACCATTACCTTATGTATTCACATAAAGAACGATAGTACAAAATAGCATTATGTCTTGAAGAAATGGTAAAATGTCACGTAAAAGTTGCGGGACAATCAAGACAAATGAATTGCAATGCAAAGAGCGAATATCGCGGGCCGACATAAATGCAAAATTCCTCGCATGATAATTCGCAAATTAACGCTGTCGCGCGCGCCCCATTAAATCGTTGGAATAATTTGTAAGGTCGCTCATAAAAATTCCCCACGCTCGTTTGCAATCGAACGAAACGTAATATTCGGCATTAATGTTTCCACTGCGCGATATTGTTTCCTGTCGGCGCGTGTCGATGTGTTTGCCCGGGCGATAGCATACAACGCGGTTAGATGGCTCAATAACCAGCGATGTATGCTTCTGGTGACCCGCCTCGCATCGATCATCCGCATTCGACGAGATATCATTTCCTCTCTCACTGAAACTTTCCTGAAAACCTCGCCCGCAGATAGCGATTGGACAGGTGTCACCGACACGTTTCGCGCCATCGAAAAATCTTCGTCGGGACACCTGCTCTTCGATTACATCAGAAACGTACGTTTTCATTGACAGAACTTGTCAATCCATCAAGTTTTTATCTTTATTCTTTTACCTCGGCTTAAATTTATGACGATACGTTTCTCGGTTGTCCCGAGAAAAATTCTTTTCTAAACGATACATCGAGTCGCCGCATCAACATCTTAGTGAAGATTTCAAGCCGATAAAAAAAAGGTCGCGATTGCTATATTTTTATAGACTATGTCATTTACGTGAACGTGTCAATGCGGGAAAAAGATACTAAAAATATTTTGTAATTTGGTCCAGTACAAGTATATTATTTAAAGAAGAAACTTTTACAAAACTTTATAGGTTTTGTAAAGCGCTAGTCCATTTACGTTAAATCTTAAACTGGTCGCCGAATTGCTAGACATCGTGTTGTAAATTACAAAAAGGGTTTCTATCCTAGAATATATCGTTGTTGAGGGAGCGCTCACCCGGATCCTTTTTCATACCGAGTATAAGCACAGTTATGTGATAGTCCGTCGTCGCCGCGTACAAATCGCCGCATAGTCAATCGCGCTTCACCGCAGAAGCTTCGAAAAAGTCCGTCGACGGGTTGCTACTTGCCGCAACGAGAATGTTATACACGTACGATGTACAAGTCCTGATTTTGTAAAAGCAGCAAAACATGTTACATCTAGAATAATAAAAGTGATATATATGAGGTTTTATAAAAGCTATCCCGTTTCTGGAGAGCTACTGTTTCTTGCCCGACATTCCACACGTCTTTCATCTTCTTTACGTCATGGCCACTAGAAAATTTCCTGACGCGCGCAGCAGGTTCGTAACTACCGCGGAAGTTTCTCGGCAAAAGGAGCAAAACGCCTTGAGGATTCTTTGGCAGCATGAAGCCCCGGGGTGCAGTACCTAAACTGACCTTTCGCTCGAATTTCATTTTGTCTTGATTTCAAATCGTTCTTTCATTGCGTACAGATGCGAATTTGCGTGAAGGCGAATAACAACGAAATTTAATTTCTCCCTTAAGGAGTAATTCATTATTTCGGAATAACTGCCGGTTTGCGATTGCAAAGCTTAATCCCAAGTAAATCAGTTTTCATTTTCTATCGCGCAGATTGTCTCAAGTGTGCTCGAATGTACGAAACAATAAAAATTGTTAAATCGAGACTCTCGGGCGCGATAAGAAAAATCCGGTCCTAGAACGATGTAAAAAGTTTCTCCGGTAAAGGGAAGGGTAAAGGATAAGCCGCCGGGCCTTCACCTGTCAAAAAGCCCGGGTGAGTAATGTTGCTCAGAAATATTTATCAAGCTCTTAAGCGATACGTTATATAAAATAGAAAGCACGTTTAACACTTCAGCGTTTGGTTATAATCCTGCGCTGCGAAAGTTTTTCCAAATTATTAATTTCAGGAGGAGGCTGATGTCCTTAATTGAATAAAGCCCGGCAGCTTGAAGACAATTAAAAGTTTTATTTACAAAAGTCAAGCATTAAAAACATTGTGTTAGTCAACGCATTCTAATAGAGCGTCGTGTTCAGCTGGACGTGCCGCCGCAAAGATTTGCGTTTCAATATTTTATTAATATGAAATTTTATTTAATGTGCGCAACTGCTCTGTGTTTACAGCTCCTAAAGCTCCTAATCTCTATTCATGGCCGCCACATACGTGGTCTCTTTTATCTCTTCCGTGTTTCTTGCCAGTCTTCATGGCTCAGTATCGTGTATGTTACGAGCAGTAAATCTGCACGTATCACACGAATTTTCCAGAGAAAGACCGTTGGTTTGCGGTAGCGCTATTGCACTATCCCATAGTGTTCTCCATTCTCAGAACGAATCCCAAGAGTTCTATAAAATGTAGAACGGGTATTCAAGTTTTCCGCAGACTGTTACTTCCCGAATAACGTTTACCGATTACGACTGTCTTCTTCGCCGCCCGTTTCCTCGCGATCGATGTTAATTAACACTACAGCCAAGTTTCCTAAACTCGCTTTTAGGGTCGATCGCGAAATTGGAAATTTTACCTACGTACTTCTTGCTGTTCCACCCTGATTAATGACGGAGATCGCTATAATCCGCAATGTTATCCCTTAATTATATCGTAACACGCAAATTTGTTGGCTCGCGGTGGCTCGCTTAAAAATGGAATTCTTCGATCGCCCGCGACTGCGAGCGCCCCGCCCTCCATTCACGTCCCGTTAATAGCGACCGCACTTGAAATTGCATACACGTCGCCGGTTTAAATCCCGGATGTTAGTGAAGTAGTGATGGTGCCCCGGTCGATCTCCCATAATCGGGCTGTTTTTATTCCGTCCCAGCCATTGATCGTGTGCCGCCCTTTCCTTCTATCCGGCTCGTCGATCGACACCTATCACGCGACCTTTTTCCGTTCCTGATCCTACCTAATCGCGAGGGTCTGCGTCATTCTCGACGAATGATTACCTATTTGCGAGGGTGTGGCACACCCGGTGTACGTACCACCAGCCCATTGAGTTTCTGGGCGCGGTGAAGACTTGAATGAACACTTGGCCGTCCGGCGTAACGATCTTTATGCGAATTAACGTTTGTTAAGTACGCACGAGATTGCCGCGCATGTGAGGGTGCGTTTCCGTTCAGCGACGACACTACGTTTCGTTTCCGGTCAATTCCGCCAGATAATTCCTAGTAGAATTCTTAGGTGTTTCGAACTGTTGACCGGAAGTTAGTCGATTCTTTCCCTTTTCTTAGATAATAATACGGAAAAGGATAGAGAGTCGACTAGCCCTTGGCTAAGAACTAACCAGAAAATGAGAAGCCAGGCCTTATATTTTCTTAGGTTCGAATAAACGCGCGAAAATAACTTCTTGCCTGACAATGACGACTGAGGTTTTTATCTTCTGGTTAACCAGAGAGTAGTCGACTCTCCATTGTTTTTTTTACAATATTATCTAGGAAGAGATAGAGCTCCGACTAACGTCCGGTTAACAGTTAACCAGGAAATGAAAACCGGGCTTGATTTTGACGTTTCCTCGTACTTGGAGCATCGAGAAGATTTGCATCATTACTACTCTCCCTGACTTAAATTTAACAAGCTACGTCCGTACGAGAGATTTTAATATCCGAGGAAAATGATATCGAGAGAGGAAGGTCATAATCCAAGAAGAGAAGCACGCGCTCGCTAGGGGACGAAGGGATGGAATCCTCACAGGATCTTCGATACACAGGAACTTCAAAGCTTCAGAGGCGGAAAAGAGACCGAGTGCACCTCGCTGGAGCAGGTAGCTCGGAGAAACGATTCATCGGCGAGGCTTGAAAAGAAAAAGGAGCGACCTAGTTTCACCTCCCACGAAGACCACCGAGTGGGGATCTTTTTTTTGCCGAGGGACAGACCCGCGAGTTAAGGACAGAGGCGAACGTTCTCGTCTTCGCGCAGAAGGTCGAATCTTTTTGCAGGCACGATACCAAATGGCGACACGCACGTCTCGTTAATTCCAATTTACCGGCCCTCTGCGACGCAACGCGGCGAGATCTTTCCCCCTAACATTCGAGAATTCGATGGATTCTCGAAGGCAGCTGTTCAACAGCTATAAGTAGCTGCGACCTTTCGAGGCTGCGGAATATCGAAAGTTCGCCAAGTTCATTATATCCCGAACTTGGCGGCGTATTGCGGCTCGGCTACTCGGTATATACGTATACTTTTCAGTAATCGATAGTTCGGAAGTACCGGAAGCCGCTGCCTCAATATACGCGCGTCGTAATTTGGATCAAATTGGTAGATTTATTATACATTAAGTTTGCATATTGTGAAAATACCTCCGCTGAGGGAACAAAAACTTACAGCTTTATTATAGGATACGAAGGCACACATCATTTTCTTTCCCCTTCAATTTTTTGTTACGTATATTAAGGACATTTCTTTTGTCGGTAAAATACTAATTAAATTAGTTATAATTATTTTAACGTATTTAATTCAGTTGGCACGTGAATCGTTTTATAATATGTTAATTACATTAGATATAATTAGTTTAATATATATAATTTCACTGCTTAGAGGAAAGTCCTCTATTATGAGATAGGATTCTAATATGAGATAGTAACAATCAATTATCTAAGAATCTAACAATCAATTTTCCACTAAGGAGGCTTCACTCCAAGGGCAAAAATTCGTGGTGGAATCAACAGATGATATCTTTTTTTTTAAAATGAATTTAGCAGAAACCCCGCTATCTCGTATTATGGGCCTATTCCACATAATAGGGGACTTGCCTCTATAACTAAATTACTAAACGCGAAATAAAGCTTTAAATCTCGCACTTTATGGAATTATTAAAAAGATATTGCGGGAAGATATATTACAAGAAAAAAAAGTTGAATTGCGTTATGACGATCTTATACAGCCCGTTAAAGTCAAGCGATGTTTAATTCAAGAGAGTCACTTGAACTCTCTTCAGTTATTTTTAAATAACGTTTATGGCAATGGCACTTTCGCAAACTCATTTTCTTTAACGACAAAAGAAAAACGGCCTTATATCACTGTCCCACCCGACGATTCATATCTTTCCCGTTCCAAATCAGGGGGCGGTAAAAAATTCAAGCTCGCGCGAAGGCTACTGTTTACCGGTCGGATTTTTAAGCGGGTCACTCGTGCCATAAAATGGGCGACGAAAGGAGACGGAGTCGCATTAGTCGATCAGCTTTGTAGTTTACAGGCATGATGAGAACAACTTTGACCTGGATCGCCGGCATTCGCCGTACATAACTACCGGCCGCGCTGTCACCCTCCCCGTCCCCCTCTTCAACCCCTTCATATCGTAAGTTTGCACGCCGTCAGTTTGCACTGTGTGTGTCTACGCGCCGTGTCGTGCACCCCGCGACCATCAACGCGACCCTGCATATGCACCGACCGCGTCGCGTAATCCGCGATAGAGCCGCGCGCGTTATGCACGTCGACGATCTCGTCCCAGTCGTCGCAGTCGTCGCCAATAAATCCGCGCGGATCCGTAGATTGCGCGGGATTAATCTCCCCGGATGGACGACGTAACGCTGGTCACCGGTATAAATAAATCGATCACGTAACGCTACAAGTCGGTCATGTTTTTAAAGCAGTCAAGGTAATGTATATATCGCCCAGCTGTCCCTTTTCGTTGGACCGACCCTGTGCTCTCTCTCTCGCGTCCTCTCCTCGAGGCTAGTCCACATCTACTATTCACTTAATCATGCAACTTGCACCGCAAATTATACAGCCGTTGACCTACATATCGCCAGGTATAACATGCCAATTCCGTTCCGATGCGTTCGCGTGAAAAACGCGGAGTTTGTTTAGCATCAGGGATGCACGCGCGTCGGAGTGTCTTTCGTTCGTTAACGTAAAAATGAGACACGCCGATATTTTCTTTGGCGAAAGAAAGAATTGCGCTCTCAATCTTGGAACGAGAAAATTAAAAGTTCCATTTGCTAAACCGTTCTCGTAATATTTGCGTCTCTGAAATGATGGAATGGAAGTTTCGGGCCAGATTTTTCATTTTCTGGTCAACTGTTGGGCAGAAGTCAGTCGATTCTCTGTCTCTTCTTGGATAATAATATAAGAAAGAGACGGCGAGTCGACTCTGGTTAACAGTTGACCAGAAAATGAAAAACTGGGCCTCAGTCGTGTAAATATAAATTATATAATACAAGCGCTACAGAGTGCGCGCCCGAGGTTTTTTTCAACGGTGGTTTTACATCTTCCTGGAGAAAGGCGAGAAATTGCGTCGGTTCATAAATTTTTACTTCGCTCTCTTTATCCTGCGCGGCCATCGATAAGATATTCGCGGCGTTGTTTGCGACACGGCATTCATTTTCACGCTTAACAATGGTATATATTCCGTATGCATCGGAACAAAGCTGAAATTATTCGCGACGGAAGGAACCCGCGGTCGCGGAAATCATGCAAAGTATCGCGCTGCGTCGGGTATCGGGACCTCTTTGTTTGCCTGGCCCGAAGTGGTGCTTACGCGAGATCGACACCAAGATTGTCATTCGCGAGCGCGGGGCGCCAAATATCGATTTTAGATTTCATACTGTCGCGTAACTCCGACGTCGCGTGCTCCACTTTTTCCAGAGGGCTATCCCAGAACCGTCAATCGATGGCGCATGAATTATCGATCGCTGACTGGGAAATTGAAAAAAAAAAGCCTGGCGCATTCGAGCGCGAAACTTCGATTCTTATAGCCGTCGCTGTTCTTTCGTTCGAGCCTGGATGCCTAATGGATACGCGATACTTACGGATTGTTACCTAGCGCGAAGCAAAGTTGGCGATGTTCTTCGTGCCTTGTTACGCCCGTTCCAAGGGCGTTCGAAGGGATTAGAAATTAAATTCTAAAATTGCACGTAACGTAAATGCAATATGAAATGTGGGCCATTTAGTCCAGATTTTGAATTAGAGCTTTACTGACCTGGAAAGCACGGTTTGTGCTTTCGCTGTGTGCATACGAAGCAAATTAGGTTCGGAGCATTGCGGTAGATCATAATTTCTTCGCATAACAAGTCCCCTGACCACGTATCTTTCCAAACTCTATCCCGTGTTCTGGGAATTAATTAAATTTATATTATCGTAATCGTCACTTCTTTTGCTGGTTAAATATTTCCTCTGTCAGCGTGTTAATATATTCATAAAGTTGCTCGTTTTAGCTGAGTAGTTACTTGGTAATAGGAAATGTCGAAACTACCCCGTGCTCAAAATCATATTATAATTAAAGTTTCGAAATGTTATATGTCATTCAGAAATATTGTGCAAATAACACGGCTCTCTCCTTAGAGAGAAAGAGAGAAAGAGAGAGAGAGAGAGAGAGAGAGAGAGAGAGAGAGAGAGAGAGAGAGAGAGAGAGAGGGCGTATAATTAAAAAATTTTTTCCCTAGAGCGGACTATGGCTGGAAATATTGGATGGAATTCTGTAATTTAATATTCGCCACGAATCGAGAACGACGTCACAAATTTTTACAAAACGGAGAGATTGCTCCACATCCCGCGAACCTTCAACGCTTTATCTCGGCACTGCCGGCCGATAATCTCTCTCGGCAAAGTGATTTTCCACGTTCCGGGCGCTTTTCGCTATTCTTTTTCCATGTCGCGGTACGCTTTTGATCAAGTTACGCGACGGCGATTGTATCGCTGCAAATGATTATGCCCTGAAACTCTTTTTTCAGACGAGCTCGTCGAATTGTATTCTTTCGAAGTACCTCGGTTAATTCGCAGCTAACGCGCCCGCAACGGCAACGGTAGCTGTATTTACGTCACACCAGAGTAATTGTTCACGTCATCTTTCTATCTCAAGATGACGGCGTACATCCGCTATATCCTTCCGCGTGAAATTAACGACTGCACGTACGTTACCGGCGATGTGTACAAACAGTGCTTGACGATGTTTTCACACGAAGCGTAAAAAGCCCCGTGAATCACCAGTGGCCATTTGCCCGATTGCAAGAATACCTTGAATCCATATTTAATTTTTCACAATTAGCGAGACTGTTTCGGTGGATGCATGCCAAATGTGTTCGGCCTAATTATTTTCCGCGACACCTAGCAGCCAACACACAGGTTCGGATTCGGGATCGCGGATGGATCTTCCCGAGGGGAAAACGACGCTGGCGATGTTCGAAGGCACCCCCCAATGGACGTTGGAAGATTCACAGCGGTACGCGCGATCGGGCTTGCTGCCAAACCAATTCAGCTGCAATAATATTTGCATAAACTGGATTCGTCGTGTCTGATGCATAAATCAGGCAGCGACACGCGCGGCAACGGTCTCTCTTTCGCCCCGTAATAACGGCCGGGGAAGAAGCGGCCTTTGAAGAGTGCACAGCGCCGCTTGGTTCAGGTACGCCAGACGTACGATAAGTGAATCGATTTGCAGGAAATCGCGCCGTTTATCGCATTCCGTACTACTCACTTCGATAAATTTTACTTTGCCCGAAGGCAGGGAACGTATGCTTCGCATTACACCGCTATCATTTATAAACCTGATAAGAAAATGTCTCAAATATTGTGCAATAATTGCATAATCCAAGAGCACGCGAAATCTCAGGCATCAATTGTGAAATACAATCGCTTATTATTTAAAAAGTACTAGAAATGACAAAACGCGCGCTTCGCGCGCGCAGTTTGTGGTCGAGCATTGCATATTTTTAAGAATTTGTATACATGTATAAGAAGTAATTGTACGCGCAACGTCACTTTAAAATAAAAAATAATTTGTCACTCACTGATACGCAACAGCAGAGTTGTACATCGTCAACTGTGTATGTTAAACTGTAAAAATACAAATATGTATATGATTATTACAGACTAATTATATAAAATCGAAATGATTGTATTACATATACTTTATATTTTATATTAAAAGAATAGGTATTTATTAAAATAATTATATAGAATACTGAAAAAGTCTTCCTTTTAAATATAAACTCACAAAATTTTATACGTATGATTTTGTCTCTAACACTTATTCGAATCCTCGTTCGAATCATTTGAATAAATAAAATAAAAACACAGAACAGATGCTCTATTTTGCACAAGTAGCAAATAACACAAAAATGTAAGATACTCACCTCACCGATTTCTCCGCTGTTGCCCGATGCCTCCTCGGCCTCCTCCTCCTCTCAGATTTCCTTGTTGCACTCACACAACACTAACTCGCGAAAATCATCGGTCGCGCGAAATTTCGGCACTCCCGTACGCGATGCGAGATACCGCGAAACGCACGAAATATTGAAAAACGACAGAGCGAATTACAGCGCGAACGCCGAAATCACACACAAATTTCACGCACAAGTTTCTCTCTTTTACCGAAAATAGAACGGATTACACGAAATCGATAATTAAAAGCGCGGTGCGTAAACGTGATGTAACCGCGACAAAGTACCACGGTTCACATTCATATTTTAGATGAGTTAGTCTCGTGAAATACCTATGTACGTTGATAAAGAGCCGTCGCCTCAACACGCAATTCGTTTCTTATTACAAGTTGTAGGAACTTAATAATCGAGGAACGTTACTCGTTACTGATAAAGGTGTACAAATCGATAGCGTTTTATCCCTACTAATTCGTCGCGATTGAGTCTTGGAAACCGATAACGCAAAAACAATATCACGCACTGAGCGACTCGCGCCACTGCTTGCCGGCTCGACGTTCGGCGAGCGAGTGATAGCGCGACGCGACCTTCAGGTACACGATGGCACGCAAAAACGTCGTACGTCACCGCGCCGAGTGAAAAACAACAAAAAAACGTTGAGAATTCGTTGGCCCGCTTAATCGTCGTACGATACCGCGCCGAGTGAAAAACAACAAAAAAACCGTTGAGAATTCGTTGGCCTGCCTACGCAATGGAAAATTCCGTACTTAATATTTTATTGTACATTACTTTGTTCCGTGACTGTTGCTACGTTTTGCGTATTATTTCGCGGACTTATTGGTATTGATTAAATTAACGATTAATTCTGTTCAATCGAGAAAATGTTTCGAAACAAAAATCGTTGTTACTTAAATTCTAATTACTAAGATTAGGGATTTTACCTTAATAGTTGGTGTATACAAATGTATATTACTAAATTGCAAATCTTCACTTATTATGGGCAAAAATTATCGAATTATTTACTTTAATAATAATATAAGTTGGTATTAAATACTTTATTGGAAATAGCATTGCGCGCGCTATTTGGTTTTAATTTATGTTTATTCGTGATCTTCTTCACACATTAAGATTTTTTTTTCATGTGAAGAAGACGTAATCCGACGTTGACACTCTGTCAAAATACATATTACATGATTTTCGCACTGACAGCTACTCGCACTACAAAGCCAAGCGAGAAAATCAGCATCGCGGAACAGCGTTAATAATTCGCCTTACATACCTTTTTAAAAAGATTAGTTATCGTTGTATTTCATCAGAAGAATGAGACTTTCTTTCATTCTTCTTCACTCAATTAGATGTTTAACTTCAACTTAATCTTCTTTAACTTTTTGTTTAGTCTCTAACTTTCTTTAAGTATATTTTTGCACAACTGTCAAAATTCACATGCGAGCTGAAACATGACACGAATCTAAAAGAGAAGTGAATCACACCGTGCTTCGAGAAAACCAATCGGCATCGCGGAAAAGAGGCCTAAACTGTTCGATATTAACATTCGCGCTGGTAACATCTCTTTTTTAGAATATAGAAAATAAATTTTTAAAAATAAATTTAAAAATTTATATTTCTTTTTATACAGGGGGGGGGGGTGTTATGTAATATCCGCATCAACGCTTATTGTGGGATAGAGTGGACTAGACTAAGTCGAAAAGTCCTGTACCACTTTGCAGGTTTTGCAATAGTTAACGAGTTATTAATTATTAAAAATCGCTGTCTTAGGCCGGCCCACTGCCCAATTCAAACGTGCAGCGAGATCGATCGATCGTTACTAGGCGCGCAGAGAGTTGTAA
>NW_011967193.1:1306687-1312193 GCF_000949405.1 Vollenhovia emeryi
TAAGCGTTGATGCGGGTATTACATAACACCCTGTATAATTATTTGTTATACATATGTACAGGAGAAAAAAAGTTAAGACCGTAAAAGCGCGCGCTGTGTGTGCTAGTGTAATATAACACGCGTGTTGTACGTGTTATGTAACTGCCACTTGGTGTTCACTGATGGGAACGTGAACGCGCGCGATCATAAATTATTACGTAATCTTCTCGAAAAAATGCTCCTTTCGAACGAATTAAACAGAAGATTTGGTCGTTCCGTTTGTAAACTCTAAGATAAATTCTAAACTAAGAGATATATAAATCTTATTTATAACTTTCCTTTTACGCCAAGTTGCTGACAGCGACTTCTGGTGTTGTTACAGCAGCAGTGTAAATAACGCCGTTGTTCTTACTGGAGTTCCCGCCCAGAGTATCCGATCAATCCGACGTATTTTTCGGGATCGCTCGTAACGGAGAGCGGAAAGAAGTTCCCCAGGGCTTTGCAGGATACGGGCGAAACACTCTCGATGACCATATAGACGTGAGTCGGCCGAAATTGAAGAGTTTGGGGGAAGAAGAATGTTAGTTCTATATCGCCAAGTCTTTCATGGAAAACAATAAACGATTCCGGCGTAATACTTACATCTTGTAGTTTTTACCATCACAATTTATGCATAGATGCGTATATTTCCTTTTCTCGAGTAAAACAAGACTGAACTCTGTTCTTTGTAATAGCTGTTTTTGAAAGTATGATTGATGTACTTTAGTCGCCTTACTTTAGACAACCGATTATACTAACGTTAGATATAATGTTGCCAAGTTGAACACGTTGTCATGAAGTGCTTCTTCTGTCAACACGATACAAATTAGATTACATTAAAAAATAACGTAGTACAGTATTTTATTTTATTGTAACTTTACACAATATCTTCTCGGAATCTCCTTTGTACACAGAGAGAAAAAAATAGTCATTTTTGGACCCAACCATATTTTTATAATTCCTCCAACGTAATTTATGGTTGACCTAACAATATTATAGTTCTCATAAACACAATATTGGTTCATGCAATTATAAAAATATGGTTGGGTCCAAAAATGACTATTTTTTTCTCTCAGTGTAGTCAGCTCGAAGGGACAAAGTTACATCGCGCTTAAGATCGGTAAGGAAGCCTCCAGTTGTAAAATTTGATTGTGACAGCGCACTTTTCGTAGGCAATAAAAAACAGTTTTATAGAATACCTGTGTAAAGGGCGGCAAATGAGAAATCGATACTCGGAGCGAGCTTACGAGGGGGCTGCGCGGAATCACACGATGAGATTTTTATCGGATACCTCATAAAGCGGGAAATTACACGAAGAAGAACTCGTTCTATGCATTGCTTTGCTGCGCCATGAAGTAAATTGAAACATGAGATTTTTCTGATCGGTATGCCCGATCGCGATTACCGCCCGCGTTATCGGAAAAGTATTATGGAAAGCGCGAAAGAGTATTTTCGATGCAAAACTCAAACGTCCTCATTGTCTATTAACGAACTGGAAAAACGTAATCTGTTTTGCAACGATTTATCTCGAAATATTTAACATGTAAGCTACAGAATACGAAATATCACAGAGCCATCGTTATGTAACATGCTCGCGTTTCTTTCTATCGCTCTTAATATACAACAGCCATTCGAAAAGTTCTCGGGATAAAAACTTCTCGTAACTGTTATAATTACTTTTAAAAAGCGCTTGAGCCATTTGTACCCCATGATCATTATCCCATCACGAAACTCCGATTTGTCGAGCGATGCAAAATGCTCGTCTGCCTCTCTACTTCTTCAGCCTGCGAAAATCTCTCCTCGCCGCACAGAAAAAGAAAGTGTCAGATCAACTCTTACATACTCAAATTAACGCGTTTACTGTTTTGTATATACGCAACAATCTATAATCTTCTTACAAGCATTTAATAATCTTACATTCCAACAATATTACAGTCTTATTTAAATACTATCCTAGTAGCCAATATTGAGAAATAATGTAAATCTAGTATTCCCTAAATTGGTCTAATTTTAATAAGATGGACGCCTTCTCCTATTTAGCCAATATTTCTATTCAGCAATATTGGTCTAATACTGCATCAAGTTTTGGCCAATATTCTTATTACATAGTTAAATATTGGTCAATTCACTTCCGATATAAATCCAATATTATATAATTATTATCGTGCAATATTCACATTTATTCCATGGCCAATATTGGCTTTACATTGGGTAATACCGGCCACTGCATTTCTAATATAACCGATATTAGGCCAATGTTTAGCCAATGCACTGTGATACTAGGTATAATTGTCGCTTTAAGAATACATATAATTATTTTGATAATAAAATTATATTAATCATCATAATCTTCGATCTGAGAATATTATAACGATTCTGTCCAATATTGTTTCCTATCCATTCGAGAAAATTATTCTTAAATGATAAACATATTTTCTCGATTGAATTATATAAAATTGCTTCATTCGAGTAAGCTTTTCTTCCTTTAACGCGATATAATCTCATTTCGAGATTTTCACGGTGAAACTAAACATTCAAAAGAAAAATATTCTTTCTTCCTGTGCAAGAAATTTCTTCAACCGTAGGAATAGGTGGAGGTCCAGCGGAGTTCGAGTTTATTCATTTCACGAAAATCACGCAGATACGTTTAATCTAAAAAAAAATCTAATCTATAAAAAATGAATCTATTTGATGAAACGAATTTATACGTGTTCACAGAAGGGCTGGAACTTTTCATTTATTTCACGTACGACGTCTGCGTGCGATAGCAATCTGTAATTCATTCCGAAAACTACTCAAATAACTCGTGTATTTCGAGAGGTGGAATATTATTAAAAGAAAACACATATAAATGCATATTAAATTCCCTGGTTGGTTTAGCGTAACGGCTTTATAATCCTAAACTCGTAAGAGGGGAAAGGAACAAGCTCTCTCTTTCTCTTCTACATTTATTCCGCGAAGTTTCCCCGCGGAGCGAATATAAGCGTATTTGGACTTGCAAAAATTTAACGACGCATTCACAGAAGGCACCGGCGCAGTCGGGAGAGCTGGCGGATCTCGTTTCGGATCCACTCGCGACTCGGAAACTGCAGCGCGGTGCACATTACGAGCGTAACTGGCACGGAAAAGTCCTCGGACGAGACAATTTGTCACGAGTGAGAGCGCGAGACAAAGACGCATATCGAACAACTCCTCGCCATCCTCGTAGCCGGAGGATACTCGACCGTTCCTTTATGCGACGTTGACGGAAGTCTGCATTCGCTGACGAGGCAAGCCAGGAGCACCAGCGGCTGAGAGGGCGGAAAACGCATATCCGCTCCGAGCACTGTGGTATAACCGCCAGTGGTGATGTTTCGTATAATATCGAAGGACAATTGCTTTCGCAAAACAAACAAAAATACGAAAACGCGCATAAAGGCCGAATCGGACTAGCAATTGCCGACACGGATTGGATTGGCGATTGACGATAGTCCTGTAGCCAATGAGAGCAGAGCAGCCAGCGATTTAATCGGCTCCCGTTGGCTACAGGACAATCGCCAACCGCTAATCCCAATCCGCGTCAACAATTGCTAGTCTGATTCGGCCTTAAGAAGAATCATGAATATTTACCGCGACTACTCAACTAGATTCGATGGCAGCAAAATAAACAAATGCAATGCAGTTGTAAATAAAATATTTATCTGGCATGGATAGGAAGCTCGCGGTCAACCATCGTTATCATGAAATAAATGTGTAAAGTGGATAACCATTATCGCGGTTAAAAGTAGATACATATTGCGCAAGAATTGAAAATATAATTCGAGCCACCGGGCGATGAAATAGTGCTGCGGCTCATGAAGACCGATGAAAAGATATAAAACTTTTGCGTTATCCTCGCGGAACATAAAAAGTTTTACATTTTATTCTCCGTGGCGTGACAAAACGTACCGCAATAATGCAGTAAGATTTACATTAAGCACTTTTCCAACAAAAAAGCGGCTTGTTTCGCGTCTCTTTTTTGGGAACGTAGAAAGGTATGATTTATATCTCTCTGCCTGCCGCAACTATAATGCCTATAACACCTTTTGTGGGCTTCCTAAGTGAAGAATATCGTGCTTCCATTTATTCCGCGCAATTAAGAATCGCCCGGTGTTTGAAATACGCCGCTCGTTGATGTTAGGAAACTATTGTCATAGCGCAGGTGAAATGTCACGTACCTGGCACTGACACTAACCTGGCAAATCACCGTATTTAATGAAACAACACGCGCGTAGCATTCAGCTACGATTATCTTTTCGCTTTCTCACCACGATCTACCGATGTTCCCTCCCCCCTCTCTCTCCCTGCCTCATCCTGTTTCATTCTGTCTCTCCCTGTCTCTCCCTGTCTCTCCCTCTCTCATTCTGTTTCTCCCTGTTTCTCCCTGTCTCTTTCTGTCTCTCCCTGTCTCTCCCTGTCTCTCCGAGTCTCTCCGGGTCTCTCCACGTCTCTTCGCATCTCTCCCTCTCTCTTTCTCCCTCCCTCCCTCCTCTCTCTCTCTCTCTCTCTCTCTCTCTCTCTCTCTCTCTCTCTCTTTATGGCTACATTTTTCTAAAAATGGGAGACATTTTAACTGTCCGTAACGACGGTGCTTCGTTTGTTCGCGGTCCCAACCGTTACATATTATACAAACACGTGCGCGCAATAACTGTAAAACTCGCTGTCATCGTATCTGCGCTTTGCACAATTGTTAATGGTCGAAACGCGCCTTTCAAAAGCATCCACGGACGAAACTCGCCAAAACTCGCAACAAAAGCAGGGAGGCTGGCTCGTCATTAGTTTCTCGGCAGCTCTCGCAGACTCCGGTTTGGCGTACGGGGAAGGGAGGGGGGGGGGGTAGAAAAAAGTCGGCGGCGCGCACAGAGTTCTCGATTCCGGTGGCGTAACTGAGGCACACGAGGAATTTATCGATACCGTGGTAGATGCGAGTCCAAGTCCCATCGCTCTCTCTCTCTCTCTCTCTCCACGTGGCTCTCGAAATCGCTCGATGATGTTCTTTCTCACGTAATATCGCGGCGTCGCTAATGCACGTTACGTGTCAGGAGGATCACATACGGCGCGAGAATTATTCCGTAACGCCGCCGTACGATTGCATATTCATAGCACACCGCAGGACCGCGGGACGTGACGCTCTTACATTGTAATCCCGTAGGCAGGGCGCGGACGAGAAATGGAGGAGCGGAAAAAGAGCGAAGAGGCCGAGAGAAATCTGATTACATCCTCCTTCCCGCGCCGCGCCGCGACGCGTCGCGACGCGGTTGCGTATTTACGCGCGTCACACATCGACGAGCGTCAAGCATAAATCGCCCACGCACGCACACGCTGTTTACCGTCATTTACGCATGAGCCGTCCCGGACACGTGAATGTTGATGCGGGAGTGATCGAGAACGAGGAGAATGAATAGGTGAGAAGGCCGACAGGAGCACCCTGGACCACGGGGTGGGTGTATCGACCTGCGCGCGGTAATTA
>NW_011967193.1:1315034-1326150 GCF_000949405.1 Vollenhovia emeryi
AATGTTGAAAAACCTGCTATCTCATATTAGGAGCTTATCTCGTAATAAGTAACTGGTATTGTTCACTTGGTCATTTGTTCCGTTTTGCGCTGATCCCTTCTGCGCATCCGACATTGTCTTGGTCAGACCAATGAGAGAAAAGTTGTATGTGTGGCAGTGCAGCTTTGACACAGTCTTATTCATTAATGCCTGGGCCTCAGTTTTACTAGGATTCACATTTTCATAATCTTTATTCCCATCTATACGTCGATTCAGTCTGTAGTTCACACAGCTTCTGTAGAAGCTCTTAAAATTTCCCAAGGAGAAATGAAAATATTGACCAAATTTACGTCATATTTTGATCAATATGACATCAAATTGACGTCATCTTGTGTGACTTTTCATTTCTCCTTGGGTCACCCTGAAAATCACGTAATCGTGGCATTTTGAAGAATTTTATGAGAGTTTTTGAACTTTTACTATACCTTCTACTATTAAATGTATGATAAATGCAATCATTAGTAAAAATATATGGTAAAATTTCAAAAAAACTCTCATAAAGTTCTTCAAAATGCCACGTTGTCCCGCGATTACATAATTTTCAGGATAAAGAGAAAATTCTCTCCGTGTATGGTTCTAATCTTCCAGCTAACGGCGATCTATCGTTAGACTGTCGGTCGGCGAATTTAACGTCACCGGTATAATTTAGGCGAGACACGCCGCTGCTGTGCGGAGCCACCGAAAAGATAATTGCATTAATTACCGCCGAGCCCGTGCGTGAATTTATGTGCAACGTGTAACGCCTCTCTCTCTCTCTCTCTCTCTCTCTCTCTCTCTCTTCTCCGGCGAGATTACATTAAAATATGTATCATGGGAAAGAAATATTGTGCGATAGCGGGAATTTAAAATCCTAAAACGTTCATATTCCTTTTCCGCGGGATATGTGCGAGATAACGCTTGACGCGCGTGTGTGCCGAGCTATCGACATATTCCCTCTTTGCTATCCCGTATGTCATACTAATCGTCTTATTCTTTAAATCCTTTATCGATCGCCGCGGGCGTATCATTCCCATCACTATCGATGGCGTACGTAATCCGATATAGTCTGTCGACTGTGTACGCGCGTGTGACTGTCGGCGCATGCACACAGGTACGCGGGCGCCCTTCCTTACACATCTCCTCTTTTATCGCCAACTTCCGAGAGTGCTACTGCTAGTGGTCCACTTACACCTCCGGCGTATCTCAAGTTGAATGTAATTCCATGCAAATGGTATCCTCAGCCTGCCTCTCGATATCTTCGTCCGCCTTGTCGCCTTATCCATCCCCTTCGCAAATACGGCAAGTGGAACGGTACAATTTTGACGATCGTCGCGTCGTATCTTTTATCTCGGGTCCACCCGAGATTTTTTATCATCCCGCGAGGCAACCCCTCGTATTGTAAATTTCCACCGTACTTTGTACCACGCGTCCTTCGTAGAAGCGGAAAAAAATATTTTCATATTCACGAGCCTTCGACTCTTCAAATTTGTTTCATCGCGCTGTACGCCGTTTTCACTTATTCATTGCCGTACATCGTTTTTTTTTCTCTTTCGCTACTGAGTTATGAAAACGCCTGCTTTTCAGCCCATGTAAACTTTGCGAGCAAAGTGGGACATGCCAGGTGCGCGCACCATGGCTCTCGGTTTAACCCAAGA
Source organism: Vollenhovia emeryi (assembly GCF_000949405.1). Classification (NCBI taxonomy): domain Eukaryota; kingdom Metazoa; phylum Arthropoda; class Insecta; order Hymenoptera; family Formicidae; genus Vollenhovia; species Vollenhovia emeryi. The sequence continues at coordinate 1,316,708 of NW_011967193.1, forward strand.
ACTTCGTCCTGCTTGATCCTCTAGACGGTAGATAAAATAAAATCTTTGAATGTTTAACCAACCTAACGCAACGGGTGAAATTTCATTCGAGACCCATCGGAAGTTTTACTGCATCGCAACTTTGACTGCCGGAAATTCCGCTTAAAACTGGAGCAGCGCGGTTTAAATCATCAGTTAGTGAAAAAGCACTTCTCCCAGAGTGAACTAACGTCATAATAAATTTAATCGTAACGCATTTGGAAAACTTGACGCGTGATAAGCTACGCATTTCACCATTGTTTTCTGCCTTCGCACCTCAAAGTACAAAACTTTTAAATATGCTGCACATTTTAATGAAATCTTGGCGAAATTATTTCGCACGGATACTTCATAAAAAATTGTTAAGCGTGATAGCGGAAATTCAAACGGACGTAAGTGGAATTTGGACGATTCAGCGAGGTAGAGCGCGAAGCGAGAGGTCGAGTGCGTTTCATAAAATATTCGGTTCTGCACTCGCTTGACTGCGTGCTGTAATACTTAAAATACTCTGCAGCAACCCTAAGCCCTCTCCTTCTTACGGTAACTCCCGTAATTATTTCCTCGCTGGGCGCGCAAATCGATCGCCGAATTATTTGGGGAAATATACGCGACGCCCCTCGAATTGTGAAACGCAGCCGAGCTTCGGTCTCTCCGGTTTATTTCATTTTTCTTCACCTACGAATCGCGTTGTACGACGGACCGCTCTGTCATCCGTCTCGGCTTCGTCATTTATGCCAGAATGAACGCACGCGTTATCGACACGTGCAATTGTTGGGACAGGCGATATCATTTTATGTCGGCGTGCGGGTCGTACATGCGCGATTTTAATCGCGCGCCGTTGGAACACTATGTAAAATGTAGGTCACCGATTCGACGATTTTAAATCATTTATTGTGCGCGCGTCGGCAAATATATACTTACGTGGCTCGCGTTATTGCACCGCCGCTGAATGCCACCGGTGATATTTCTATTGCAACTGCAGCGGGAAAAGCTGTCGCCGTCACGTAGCTCGCGGTCGAGCGACGGGTCCCCCGTCTCGAGGAGAGGAGCCCCGGCGACGTTTCGCCGTTTCTTACGAGTGACACGGGGATCCGGGACGGGGCAGTCGCTACCTATATAAACGGAAAAGCAATCAACGGGAAACGGAGGGAGAAAAATCGTCGCGCATTGAGAGTCCGCAGCCGCCGCGCGCCGCATCCCCGGCGCTCCTGAATCATTCATCATGGAATACGCTCGCTCCGCCGATTTCGTATCGCTTCCATCGAAATTACATCTTCGATCTCGCAACGTGGGCCGCGCGCGCGATTGCACTGTAGCGTTTTAATTGATTCAGAATGGGCGCGTTGATAGCGTCTACTAAAATTAATTCGTCGAAAATACAGCGGGCTCCGTCGTTCGCCCACGGGAACGGATTATATCGCGTCGAGAAATTCCCCGTCCCTCGCGGGCTGTGTAATTATTTGTTATATATTATACGTTACTTTGTTCGAAATTGCAGCGGCCTCTCAGCCACGCAGTCCCACAAATTCTATTATTTTCCCCGCGTGTATTAAAATTTTCCGATTCTCCGTGATATAATTAATAAATGTACGCACAAATATACGCTCTTTCCTCTTCTACATGCTTTCGTTTTAACGGAATATTTTTATAATCATCTCAAATTCGCTCCGTACATTTGCGCAGAAATTTAGAGACCATCAGCGATGGGTATAATTAAATTTGAAATGTACAGAAGATAGGTATAATTAAATTTAAAATGTACAGAAGACAAGAGAAATTTCAATTTTTTTCTACTTCGTTATAATAGTAAACCAATATCGAAATATTGTGAGTGCCGAGGAAATCGCTTCTTTCTTTTTGAGGTAAAACACGATGATCGTCCCATCTGCAACAGACTGCGCGACGCCAGAAAAAAACGATTACCAGTATGTACATCAGATTGTGTGTTCTCTTTTGGCGTGTTTATTTTCATAAAAGCTTCATACCTGCATTCACGCTATATTTGATTATCAACGAAGCGTGTATCAACACACAGAGCTTAGATCGATCCGTATATCTCATACGCGTTGTATAAACTAATCGTGTAGAAGAGAACAGATGTATTTTTTTAGCATCATATTTGGCACGCGATATAAGCATTAATTCGATTGAACAAATTCAAAGAATAGAAGGAATAAGGACTGAAGAGCCGCGGCAGGATGCTAGCGTCTAAATAATTATTTCAAATTTATTGCGACAAATATTACCCCAGCCAGAGTTTGAACTTGGACCTCCCTACACAGAAAAGAAAAGGGTCAGATCAACTCTTGTATACGCAAATTGACGCGTTCATTGTTTTGTATATACGAAACAATCCATAATCTTCTTGGAAGCATTTAATAATCTTACATTCCAACAATAATACAGTCTTATTTAAATACTATCCTAGTAGCCAATATTGAGAAATAATGTAAATCTAGTATTCCCTAAATTGGTCTAATTTTAATAAGATGGACGCCTTCTCCTATTTAGCCAATATTTCTATTCAGCAATATTGGTCTAATATCGTATGAATTTTAGGCCAATATTCTTATTACACTGCAGTTAAATATTGGCCAATTTACTTCCAATATAAATCTCATATTATATAATTATTATCGTGCAATATTTACATTTCTTCCGTGGTCAATATTGGCTTTACATTAGGCAATACCGGCCAATGCATTTCTAATATAACCGATATTGGGTCAATGTTCAGCCAATGCATTGTGATACTAGGTTAATTGTCACTTCAAGAATACATATAATTGTGACAATAAAATCATTTTGATTTGATCTTCGATTTGAAAACATGTTATTATTATGTATTTTATGTATTATTTTCTATCCAATATTGTTTTCTTTCCATTCAAGAAAATTATTCTTAAATTATAAGCATATGTTTTTCTCGATTAAATTATATATTATAAAATTGCTTCAGTCAAGTAAGTTTTTCTTCCTTTAAGGCAATATAGTCTCATTTTAAGATTTTTATGTTGGAACATATTTTCCAAAGAAGAATATTCTTTTTTCTGTGTGGGTGGACGTCTCACCAATTCGCCCACTGAGGCATGTGAGACGCCCACCTAGTGAGTAGGGAAGGTTCAGGTTCAAACCCTGGCTGAGGGATCAATTCTGTATCTTACAGGGCAGTGAAAATGCCAAACGTGAATGGCTTTGTCTCCTTCTAAGGGGACGATTAGAAGGAGATCAAGCTATTCGCTTTTAGCATTTTCACTATGGTATACGAAACAGAATTGACCCCAGGTAATATTTTTCGCAATAAATTGAAAATAAGAATTATTTAGACGCCAACATCCTGCCACGGCTCTTTAATTCTTATTCCTTCGAATTTGTGTTTGCCATACGTGAGCCTCGTGGACTTTATTAATTGCTTGAAATTCAAATTAGTCGTTCGGTATGTCCGCCGTAATGCGGAATATAAAAATAATGTAGAATCGCGTGCGACTTGTATCAAGCTGTACTTCAAGTCCTGTCGCATCGTATACAAATATCCCCGACTCTGTAAACGTGGTGCAGCGATCACGTGCATTTTTTATATCCAGCTATAGCACAGCGTAATTGCATTATGCTCCATGTTTTACGGCCTCGTGAGAGTATTGTGATGCGTGACGGCTTCGATCGTGTCACGTTTCGCGTCACGTTTTGAAAAAAGTCAACAACGATCACCGCGGGTAAGAATCATTCCTCGTCTCTGGCACCTGTTTATGTCCTACATTTTTATCGACGTGTATTTGCTACGAAATATAATATAAAATGGAAAGCGATTAAAGCTCTAACCGCAGTGTCAATAAATTTCAATCAGAAACTTGAGAAAAACAGGGGAACGTATGCACACGCATCTCTGTACGTCCGATTTAAATATTTGCTACGATACAAATAAAAATTTCATTAAAAACGGCCCTCTATTTCCCCTCGGAAATTATTATTTTCAAATATTAAATCGCTCATCAAGCAAACGGTCATTATACGTCCTGATCAAAGAGAAATGCGCGAGTTAATGTTTAATTAACTTTTCAGCTGCATGGAAATTGGCGTCGGCAGGCCAACTTATCATGTCGGTAATTAATTCGTACAAATGTGTCCCATTGTTCCGGCTTCATTCGTCAGGAAACACACGATTGACTCGATCAATCCTCAAAAAATACCGCTACTAATTACATAATGTGATATTAATTACGCAAACTAGGCGTATAAGTGCTTCTCGCTTCATTATACAAACTGATAAAAATATTATTGCCCTAGTTCGGCAATTGAATAAATTGTCGACAAAAGCAACGCGATCTCTATTCGAGCGAAAAACAACGAAGGCAAGCGCTTTCAGGCTGCTCGTGGGGCGAAGGAAAATCAAGTAGAACAATTCAAACGGAACCCTCTTGCACGGTTGTGCGTTAGCGGAATTCGCGTTAGCTCGGCAACTTTAAAGGCGCGGCGAACGAAGCGGAGCGTACGGATGCCGATTTCGATCAATCAAATTTTTCCGGGCGCAATTAAATCCAACTCCGCGGGATCCCGCGAGCGGCGCGGAACGAGCGAGGAAAGAGGCGCCGCGTACCGGCCCGCGCAAGTTTCAACGGCGGGCGTTTTAGCGGAAACGCAACCGGCAACTTTCGCGCATAATTATCTGGCAATTCGCGAGCAATTAACGCGTAATACCGAAACAAACCCAAAGCTCCGGCCACCGGTTTATTATCGAGCGGCGGTATTCCCGGGAGTCCAACTCCCGCGTGCAACGCAATGCATTCACCCGTTATCATCCCGCCCCGCGCGTTATCACGATTATGAGGTTGCTAATCCACGTAACGCGAAAGCGATTAAAGATCACCATTCGCTACGACGCGACGTATCGCCCGTAATTAAATGTCCTGAATCCTTAATCAATAATATGTTCGCGCGTGCGGCTGTTTAGATGCTAATTTAATTGTAACCGAGGGTTACTCGTAACCGCATTAAGCCGCTACCAGGTGTTGTTGTTACCACATTGCATCACTTTGCATATGTACAGAATCTTCGAGAACAAACATCATAATTCAAAAGCGTTTGTGCCTTACTGTGAAAATGTTGTATGTTAGAGTTACGCAACCCAGGTTCGCGGGTCGATGATCAAATCGATACCAATTGTGATTTTTTTGGACCGTTTGATTCTTCATTGCCCTAGAGGAAAAAATTTTATAAATAGCTACAAAAAATTTACATAAAATAGGTAGAAATTTTTATATCTTTGTTGAAACACTAATTTTTTTGTAAAAATATCTACGAAATAGTACCACAAATTACTATGTTCTCTGCGATTTTAATAATTAATAATTCGATAACTATTGCGAAAATTGCAAAATGGTAGAGGACCTTTCGACTCACAAAGTCTAATCCGCTCTATCCATAGATAAGAGTTGAGGCGGGTATTACATTACACCCTGTATAAACTAACGTTCTCTAAATGTAATTACTGTGCGAGAAATTACTGTAATGTGCATCGAAAAAAAAACGTTATTTTCTTCGCGAGAAGATCGTAAAACTGGAAACATAGAACGGTACAATTTACATCCGAAAAACGGCAGAAAACAGAACTGAAGAAACTGCCTCTCTCTTTTGCACAACTTGGCACAATAAAATTCCATTACGTAAGATAACCTGCGGAAGAATGAGGAAAATATATAATAAAGACCGAGCTGATAACACTTATTTCTTAGCTCCCATTCGTTCTCCGTTGCGTGTTTCGCTTTCTCGTGCTTTCATTATCTTGAAAACGCGAATGCGAATACTCGTCCTGGGGATTAAAAAAAAGAGCGAGTTAATGAATGTATTGAGGTCCGCGCGTTTTCCATAAATTATTTATTATAATTGTAAATCATATCCAAGGGACAGTTACACAAATTGAAAACATTAATCGTACCTTCAAGAACTGGAGCCGCTGCAGACGTTAACAGATGACGCGTGGCCGAAACTTTCTCCGCGGCGACGATCTATACGCGCGAGCGGGAGGCACAGACTTTTATATACTACTAGCCTGCTACCATCGAGCTGAAAAGTGAGGCAAGAGTTCCGCCAGATTTTGTCAGGTAAATAAAGTAATAGAGGAGCGTCTTCTATTATGAAATAGGTTTCTAATATGAAGTATAGCAGGGTTTCTGTTAAATTAATAGAATGATTTGGTGCCCCCATCAATTTTTATTGCCCTTAGAGTAAAATCTGTTTAGTGGAAAATTCATTGTTAGATTCTGTAATCGTAGAGAAAAAAAGATTTGTGAAATTAAACGTTGAAGACCCGCTATTTCATATTGGGAACCTCGTAATAGGGGACTTTCCTCTATGTGTGCATCGGTCTGTCAGTGAAACACCGAGGCACACATACTACTTTATTTACCTGATGAAATATGGCGGAACCCTTGCCTCACTTTTCGGCTCGAAGGTAGCACAGCCTACACGAAGAGAATTTTCTCTTAAAATTTACCCTGAAAATCGTGCAATCGTGGGACAACACGGAATTTTGAAGAATTTTATGAGTTTTCTGAAATTTTACCATACACTTTACTGGTAACATGTATACTAAGTATAATTACTAGTAAAATGTACGGTAAAATTTCGAGAAACTCATAAATTTCTTCGAAATGTCGTGCTGTTCCACGATTACATAATTTTCGGGATAAATTTGAAAAAAAATCCGTGTAGTAGTACACAGAAATCTGTGGCGGGAGGCCTCGCTCGCTCGCTTGCACTTTATAACAAAATATTAACTCGCACTTACATGCGTGCGCGCACAAGTTATATCTATTATTTCTTTATAGTAACAATTTATTAAGTCGCCGTTCTTCTTTCTTTTTTCAAATCAACGCGCGTGTTCCTCGATTAATGTAAAAACCGTGCGATTCGCAGTTCGGAAGAGAATCGAATCGACGAGTACACAATTATTTATAGTACAGCGATATTTACAGGTGTGTGCTTACAAATTATACTTACAATAAAAATGTCTTAATATTCGACAACGTTCTCTCCCTCTCTCTCTCTCTCTCTCACTACCTCTTTACGTTTTAGACACACGCATACTGTCTCCACTCCGCTCCCATACATCTGCATGCGAAACATTTACGTTATTTAACGCGAAGCAACGTTACGGTACGTACACGAGCCACTTGGTCGCCTAAAATAAGAGCGCGTGAAACGCGGCTGTATATAACGCGTATCAGGCGGCGATTTGAAATGCAAAACGTTTCGATCGGCGAAGCGGGGGATCTTTGAAATCGGCCTATCCCGCGATTTCCTTGCTCGCAATGAGCGATCGACCCGAGGACGTCTCGCACTACGCTGTCACGGATTCTCTCGATTTCTCGAAAAAAGGAAATGTATACGGGGTGTTTCGGGAGGGAAGATCAATATCCTGGGAGGTGATAGTATCGGACATTTTAAGCAAAAATGTTCGTACGAACATACACGTCCCATTCCCCGCTGCTTCCGAGATAGAGCTACGAGTACTTGGATGTCGCGTGTATTTACAACAAAATATTAACTCGCACTGTATTTACTTTTTTCTGTACACTCCACTCTTCGTCCAAGCTCATAAACGCCTGCGGGAATTTGCTCTTGTACGTCTGTTGACTGTTGTGCTGATAACATTGTAGAAATATTGAAAATGCCTCGCATACTCACAAATGTCGAATACGCCGATACGCTGCGTGTTTACGGTTTCTATGACGGTACTGCTACACTGCTGCTGCTGAGGAATACCGTCGACGCCTCCCTACACGCAGAACTCCGAATCGTAAAGTGTTTTCCAAGGTTCTCAATTGCGTGAAAGTGGAAGGCTTCCCAGTGTTCGTGTTTTATCTGAACAAGGACGTCAACAAAATGTGCTCTATATATCTCGGAAACGGTGGGGAATGGGACGTATGTTCGTACGAACATTTCTGCTTAAAATGACCGATACTATCACCTCCCAGAATATTGACCTTTCCCCCTGGGACACCCTGTATAAACCAAAATTCGCGCGAGTTAACTTGCGCGCGCTGTTAAGGCCCGGTCTCGCCAAACGTCGCTTAACTTTAATCTTGGCTTAATTCACGATTGTCTCTTTCTTCGGTAACAGCTGGAAGGAGACAAAGAACAAATTAAGCTAAGCTTAAAGTTAAGCGACGCTGGTGAACCCGGGCCTAAGCCGGCAATTCCGCGCGCGGATCCGCGTACAGCGCGCGAGTTTGCACGACGACGGGGTTGCGAGTACGTACGGTACCTATGAACGCTTCTCGCTAGGTAATATCAGGCACTCCGAACAAGTTGCTTCAACGAGAATAGACTAATTAATTACCGAACGAGGTAAAGGGGCGCGACGAAACGCACGACGGAAATTTTGCAAGACCGCGCGCGGCGGAAGTTCGCGGCTCCCGCGTGGCCTTCGTTCGCTAATGGAAAGCACCGGTATCGGTGAAAAACCAGACAAGGCGGAGAAACCCGAGTCTCGAAATTGCGCTCCGTTACGGAAGTTAAAACGCGATTTCGTCTACTTGGCTGAGCTCTGACGTTTCCGGCACGCGCAAAATTATTTGGACGCGCAAACGTACAATGACGTTAATAGACGTAACGCGCGAGATAACAATAGAGAGCGGCTGTAGCGCGGAACAAATGTTTATCTCGAGCATTCCGCGGTAAACGCTTGCCCCGGTGCATCCGCGCGTACATCTCTTTCACATTTCGTCATTGAGGAGTACACGGTGGCTTTAATAACAATTGTATGTGTTCTATCCAAAGTTTTTCTCCTTTTCATTATAATGATTAGTGCAATATGAGCCTATTTGGTTGCTCCAAACATCTCAATTAATCTCATTTGATACATGTTCGCGGAGAGAATTTTCTCTTAAAATTTACCCTGAAAATCGTGCAATCGTGGGACATGACATTTTGAAGAGCCGAGTTTTTTTTTAAAAGTTATTACCGTACATTTCCCCTTCTAAAAAAGAAATGTTACCGGCGTGAATGTCGAACAGTTGAAACCTCTTTTCCACGATGCCGATTGATTTTCTCGAAGCGCGGTACGCTTCGCTTCTCTTTTAGATTCATGTCATGCTTCACCTCGCACGTGATTTTTGCTATTTTGTGAAAAAATATAATTAAGGAAGGTTAGAGAGTAAACGCGAAGAGTTAAAGTTAAACATCTAATTGAGTGAAGGAGAATGACACTGACGAAGTAAAATTTAATAAAGAAATGAGAGACAGTTTGAAAAAATAATCAGAAATTACTACCAATTTAGTAAGAATGGATAGAAGGTAATGTAAAAAATAATTATTATGTATAATGTGTAATTATAATGTATTAAAGTATTAATTATCAATTCAAAAAGATTATTTAACTTATCAAGAGAATGGAACAACCCACTCTAAAATGTAAAACCAAGGAT
>NW_011967193.1:1328421-1341380 GCF_000949405.1 Vollenhovia emeryi
GAACAACCCACTCTAACATGTAAAAATAAGGATAATGCTACATGACACGCGCGTAATGTATTGTTCCAGTTACTAGTTAAGTGTGTAATTACTAGTAAAATGTGATAAAATTTCACAAAGCTCTCATAAAATTCTTTGAAATGCCGTGTTGTCCCGCGATTACAATATTTTCAGGATAAATTTTAAAAGATGAAAGGTAATGTAAAAAATAATTATAATGTATTAATTATTAATTCACCGAAATGATTCGACTATTAACTAACTTATCAAGAGAACGGAACAACCCACTCTAACATATAAAAATAAGGATAATGCTAAATGACACGCGCGTAATGTATTGTTCCAGTTACTAGTTAAGTGTGTAATTACTAGTAAAATATATGATAAAATTTCACAAAGCTCTCATAAAATTCTTTGAAATGCCGCGTTGTCCCACGATTACAATGTCTTCAAGATAAATTAAAAAAAATTCTCTCCGTGCGTATATCCATGCAAACTGGAGCAATCGTAGTTGAAGTATTAAACGGGGCTCATTTAAGTGAACAAACGAAAAACGCTTTGGATCGGGTAGCACACGGTGGTTGTTATTAAACCGGATCATAAGCCGCCGTGTAAACGCGGCCATTCAACGGATCAGTCGCGGTATCATGAACATTTTACGTAACACACATTTATACACAAACAAATCTCTTCTCACCGACGAAATATTGCTTGCCTGCCTTTTACAGATGCCGGTCAATTCGCAGCGGGGGAGGGGCGTGTGTAATCCGCCGCTTTACCCGTCGGCCTTTCAACCACTGATCGATCGACCGCCGCTCAATGAAGCGTCTTTGGTATAATTCATTCATCCCGGTGGTGGACGAGCGCGCGAGCTGGGGTGCGAGAATAAATGAGGCGCGAGCTTCGCGCGGCTACGCGGCCGCGATATGATAATGAGGTGGTTTTGCGGAGGCGCGGCTCATCCGCACGCGCGCGGAAAGACGGATCGACGGGCGAATTCGGCGGGGGGCGACGGAGAAATCGCTCGCGGTTCCCGCGAGCGGCAGCTCCGCGGGAAAATGGGGGAACGCGGGGCGAACGTTGGAAAAAAAACTGTATAAGCGGCACTTCTAACGTATTTACATAGGTTCTAATTTGCATTTCAGAGAGACGGGGGATGCTTGCGGCGCGTGCGATTTGCATCTTGCCATGTAAATACTGACGGACAAGCGGGAAAACGTTATCAGGCCCGCCGTCGTCTCCGCCGCCAACAACGCGGGCGGAAGATACGGGCGGGAAACGGTTCCCGGGCGCCGAGTTATTTTTCTGATTTCGCGGCACGTCCGGCGAAATATTAATGCAACACGCGCGGCGTGTAACAACTACTGTAACGCGTCCCCGGAGAACGCGGGACAAACTTTAAAGCGACCATCGATCGGGCCCGGTCGCTGAAATGTATCGGCGGTGTCTTTATGCATAACACGCGATATATTATTGACGGCGCCCCGGGCCGTTGTATTCCGGAATTGGTGGCACGTCTGGCGAAGCGTATCTCCTCGAACGAATTAAGAATGGTATTATCGGGGCGTCCCGACGAGAATAAACGCGGGATAGGAATAAGACGCTGAAATAAAAGCGAGAGTAGCGTAGCGCTTCCCGAGTCCGCGACGCCCCGGGAAAGCGTAAATGTTACACGGGACTATTTGCATAAATACGAGGCGCCATCCGCTGAAATTCCGCGGGGGAATTCCGCGTACAAAAGGAAACCGCGGAGCTCGCGAGGCAGCCGGCTCGTTGCGGCAAGTGGAAGAATAATAACGAACAGGAGAACCGTTCTCGCTGACGAGAGGATTTTCTTCCGGATGGCGGCCCCGCCGCGGCTTCGCGGCACGTAAACCTTAATTAACGTGGACCAATTAAAAAAAAACACACAGAACCCGCGGGCGCGCACCCGCAAGGCCGCGTAATTGCATCTGGACAGCGAAGGAACTCGTTTACCCCCCCCCCCCCCAAGTTTTTGGATCTCGCTAGCCGCGCGACGATAGCCCTCGGGAATTATATTTTTCTCTCGGCACTCGATTACACGTTCGGTTACACCGTTACGATTCGAATCGCCGGCTCGCGGAAATTGAGTTGCCTTTCTGTTCGACGTTGCCCGCGATATCGCCGCTTTCGCGGCCGAGAGAGAGAGCGCCCTTAAATTCGACATTTTTCCAACGCATGGCGCGCAAACGAAACCAGAGACAACCGCGGAGGTAAACGAATAAGAAATTAAAAACGCATTAATCATTCCGCGCGCGTATACTTCGGCGATATAATTTTCATATTAAACGTGTTAAAATAAATCAGCCAATCTTCGCGCAATTCGGATTACGGGCATTCGTCGGCCGCGGCTTGATTGCAATGAGAACAAATAATTGCGAAATGTAGAATTCGTCAAGAGAATTCGTAAAAGTGACGTCGATTAAAAACGAATTCCCGGGAGAAAATAATTTCTTTTCCAGCCACCGATAATCGCCGTCCAGAGCAGATCGACTCAGTTGCCACGTTCATTTTTACGCAATAAATTTAGGAAAAGGATAAATGGAGGAATGAAGCGAGCCCTCGTGAAATGTTGACGAGATGTACGTCAGAGGACACGAGACACGTGCGTCGATTGATCCAACGAATCTTCCTCCTCGCACAAAGCTTTAATTTTCCTTCGGAGACGCCAAAATATAAAAAAAACTGTCTACGCCGACGGCGTTAGTTGTCGTACGAAACTAAAATACGTATATATATATATATAAACAATATTAATTGTTTATACACGAAAACATATGTTTTGCGCAATATGTGAGTGAGGGTGTATCTTCTCGCGCGACTTCGCAGGCTCGCGTACATTTTGCGTCTCGGCGAGCAAGCGCGCGGAAAAATCAATCCGCGCGAACGACAAATGTCCCTGACGGTCGCGATCCCGCGCGAGATCGTGTCAAATTATGCCATTAATGTTCAGACTTCGACGTATTATCTAACTGATGGCCTAGCCCTTAAGGATAACGATCAGCGTGGGCGTTATTGCGTTAACGACCTCGCTGATGTGTCGAAAATGCGACTCCGCGTCGCCGGATGCTCGCGAGATCGATTCGTCATAACGACGTACGTGTGCGATACGTGGGCGCGCGCGCGTGCATGTGTGCGAGTTCAGGGGATTACGACTTACCGAACGGCGTACAAACAAGCAACGAGGAACGGGGCTTGCACGAGCTCGGATTTGTCGTACGCTACGGGCAGTTGAGCGAAATTACATTAATACGGCTCGTACAAATAATAACCGCGTGGTCCCGTGATACGCAATCTATCTCGTGAATTTCCCCTTACGGAAACCGGAAGTCCCGAAGATTCATTTTTCCCCGCTCCCGCGCGGCCAAGTGCGTCCCGTCGAAAACCGGGAGAAATTTTCCGAGACGCATTTAAAAAAAAAAGCTATATCACGTAATTAGAGAAAATGTAAAATTATGCAAGAAGCTCCAAGTTTCGCGCACTCGAGAGGAAATGAGCGAAGCGAAGTCCTTTCGAGCGAAAGAGGACCTCCGAAGCTTCCTCTAAAACAAAATAGAAGAAAAATTACACCCCGTACTTTCTCCGTTTAATCGGCGAGCTCCAAGGCGCAATTAAATTCGAATTCGGACGCATTTCGATCAGTTCCGCCCCGTCGGATCACTTCTGGGCGCGCCGACGCTTCCGCGTGACATTCCGATTTCGCGCTGTACAGCGCCCGACCCTGTCATCGCTCCCGTACAATCCTGGCGATCAATAGCCAGCTGAAGGAAGCACATGTGACAGACAAGATTGCGCATCGCCGGCGGGAAAAGACGCCGCTCGTTTCCGCGCGCGCCTCGGGAGGAAAGGAAAATCCGAGCTCTGTTTATTACGTTGCTAATCCTCGCGATCGGCCGCGAGGGAGGGTTTCCGCTGGCTCGACAGACGGCGCGCTCTCCCGCTCTCCCGCACAATCGCAAAATCGATGCCACGGCACGAAGGACGACCCTCCGGTTACAATCTCCGACCGTTTTCCCCCCCCGATTTAAGTCGCGTTACCGCGCGCCACCCCCTTCTTTCTCGCTCGCAATGCTCATCTGTACATTACACGTCCCTATTTACAGAGCGATATACATTATACTGTCCAACTTCTATAAAAACTCGTCCCGACTGTGGCAGCGACCGTGGCAGCTTCGATATACAAAACCGCTGCAAGTTCGTTGAGAGACTTTTCTTGAGTGTACGGGCGTGATCGCGGCTCGGCCGGCTGCCCCTTCGTCGTCGGCGGCGGCGGCGGCGGCGGCGGTCAATAATTTTCAACTGGCGCACAAGCGGCGATCGGTTCGAGAAACGTACACTGAAAGAAAAGTCTGATAGATTCAGCCAGTCGTCTGTTAGAAAATGGACGAATCAGAATTCCTTTAGAGGGAGATATTTCGTAACCAGTTTGCTAGACTTCGCTACACATCTGGTAGATCCTAAAGGAATTCCGATTCGTCCATTTTCCAACAGACGACCGGTTGAATCTATCAGATTCTTTTTTCAGCGTGCGGATTGATTCCCTTACAGATTTCACGGTGAAATTGGCCCGCTTAGATCGTCGATACCGGAGGAAATGCTACATACAAAATACACTCGCTCGTAAACGGTTCAACGTCCCAGGTTGTTTCTCGCATTGTCGACTTCCTCGAGACAAACGGAAGGATCTCTGCTGGACCTGTTCCCGCTGGTACCGGGCGCGGTGGCTCGGACCAGTCGCGAGTAACAGTCGTCCCGGAAGTCCGTTACCAGCGAAACGTTACCGGCAGGTTATCGATATGCTCCATGGAACTCCGCTCCGTGAGTCTCTTCCGCGGGTATACGGCTGAGTATACAGTGAGTACAAGGTATACAACGAGTAAATCGTGAGTCGACGAGGTCGATAACACAGTTTCCACAAGATATGTCTATCTATTTAAACAACGAAACTCAATCCATCCATTTTACAGCTTGATAATCCGAGAAATAAATGTTATCCGCAATACACGTCTACCCCTCTCGATACCGTTCTTTGTATTTCGGAAGGGCGGCAACGCTCCCGCGGTCTGAACCGGTGTCTGAACGCGTTCCGTGCCTCCTGCGACTTGAACGCGCAGTTCAAAAATGCATGCGGTGGTCCTTAAAGCTACCCTTCAATCCTATTAGAAGAAACCACTCCGAGCCTCCTTACGCACATCGGTCTACAAGTCGATCCGCATCGCTCCCTCGCCTCGCTGCGTAACGTCGCAGCGAGACAACGCAAGCTACTGGGCGCCTACTTTCCCACCCTCGCCTTTGCGCCTGACGACAAGATTATACATTGCTAATCGAGAATCTTTTCGCGGAATCCTCGAGATGGACGACACGTTTACAGATATACAAGTCCCTGTCGTTAACGAGCGTCGACGGGCGCTCACCACCCGCGGCGTCCGACGGCCGACAAGTCTGAGATCGCACTGTCACAATGTGGCGTACCACGATTCGGCGCAACAAACGATAACTCGTTCAACGTCTTCAACGTAATTTACAGCGGCTTGGCGCCCGCCTCTGCCGTACCGTTTCTTCGCAATTAAAAGCAATATTTTCGCGTGCTAACTTCCGGTACCGGGCTCAAGGACGGGGGTCGTCCCTCGCGCGGGACAACCCCTTCCTCCTGTCAGCCGTAGTAGTAGCTTTTGCTGTTGAGGTTCCGGGGATTCTCCGTGCAGAGAATCGTGTGGAGGTTGTCCGTGCCGACCATGTGGTTGCCAAGGTCGACGCGCATCCCCGTGTTGGTCGCGTGAGGCACCGACGTGGCGTGGATGCTCGTCGGCGACAGCGGTATCCTCGCGTCGCCGTAGTAACGCTCGCCGTGGAGCCTCTCGGCCAGCTGGGTCTCGGGTAATCTACAAGTAATCGGGAATATAATTAGAAGACGAGAACGTTCGTGAAGCTCTGCCGCAACAAGTACGGCCGCGACGAGAGAGTCCCAGAATCGCAACCCTCTGTTGTCGAGATCGGAAGAAACGGCGGAAATTGTTTTAAAAATCCCCGAAACAATTGGCGTGCGATCACAATTCTCACGCGAAGCCTGATTGAACGAATATGCAATGTGCATGTCATAAAACTTCAAAATTAAAATTCACAAGCAATCACCTATTTTTCAACGTACATAAATAAGTGCTTTTTATTTACAATATTTTTAGCGCTCCTTAGATAAATTCGCCACACGCGCGAATAAATTTTTCGAAGCCTCTCGAGGCTTCGAAGTTAAATTCGAACTTCGAAGCTTCGACGATTTCGAAGTTATCAAAAGTAACAGCCCCACTTTTCACCGCCCTCCCGCGCTTTGATCCAACACATATCTAGAGCGATCGGTTACTTTAGATTGAAATAACAGCGAAAACACGAAAATAAAGCACCCCGAAGTGATTTTATTAACTCACGTGATAACGGAGGAGGGTTATTCTTCTCCTGTCGGAGAGTGGGAGGGAGGGGGAGAGAGATTTACCTTGCGTCTTGCATTGGCACTGCGACTGGCGTGGTGAGATCGATGTCGGCGTCGATCTCGGAAATATCGTCGGTGAATCCGTTCGGCAGGGTCTCGTTATTCGCGTGGAACTTCGCGTCCCTCTTGGCGCGATGTCGGCTGAATAACAGTCGGCCGATAACCAATCCCAGAAAGAGCAGGATACCGGCGCTGACCGATACGATAATGTAGAGGTAGAACTTCTCTTGGTTGTCTGCGGAAATCACGTTAAACGAGCACTTTAAAAACCTCGCGTTCCTCCCCTTGCGTTCCCACCCTTTTCCCCGCGGAAATGTCGACAAGAGCAGACTCGAGCGTTGCACAAAAGGAAGACGATTTCGTTTCTTCCAACTCGTTTTTATTCGCTTAATAATCTGCCCCTGTACGATCGCCAATCTACATTGTCCATGTAGACTGCCTACGTGCGCGTAGACAAGCGCATCCAGCATGACAAATAAAACTCGGGGAACAATAAAACAAAAGGGAAAACCAATCCACATGCTGTGCTAATTATCGCTACTAGAAACAATGCAACGTCAAACACACAATGCTCACATTTGCCAGTCGGGAATCAATCAGCAGTTACATCTATCATTTCGGATCCATCATTTCAATGTTTTCGAACGTCGAGAGGCCGGAATAGCCGGTCAATTTTGACTAGTTTTGTTTCGGACGCCATAGACAAGATACAAAAGAAAAACTGACGCGCTAATTGAGGCGTAGCGGTTAAAAAACATAAGGCACGTTTCTCCAGGATTATCCAAAATTGAACTGTTTAATATCAACCGAAGACCTCGTCAGGCATCAAGGTATCTTTCTCTATGCACATGTACCATAGGATGCTCAGGCAGCTACAAGAACAAATACCTGTCGCCGACCCTTGCCCCCGCGGGGAAAACTACCCTATCGTATCCGACCCTGGCGAGAGTCGTCGGGGGTCGATAGGAACAGCGCGCTTTACCAGCTGAAAGTAACGATCGACCGTTGGTGTACTCACTCGTTATGAAGGAGTAGGCATTGATCCACTCATTCAGGTATCCCACCACTAAGTGATCCTCCTCGGGAAACGCGTAGACGACGGTGGTGCAATTCCCGGACATGCTGGAACTCGTGGACCCGGCATTACCAACCCCGCCGTCGCTCGCCATTGCGCCCGCCTGGATAACCGTGGGCGGTAAAGGCGGTAAGGGTAAATCTTTCGCTCCGATACCGAGCGACTTTAACATGTTCAACCGCGCGTCCACTGTGCACGCGAGAAACAAACGTGAGGGGGGAGTGGCAGTTTTGCAGCGGTTGCGTAAGAGTTCGGGGCTTGGACGTTTGGAGACCAAACGTAATTTCGGCGAGCCCAACTTCCGACGCCGCGAACGCGGGGGAAAACTTTACTACACCCAGAAAAAGGATTTATTTAGGTTGAACGAAAATGAGACACGTTGAGATCACGTACCTGTGAACGTACTAAATTTTTGTTTGCCGAAACATTTGGATTTTGAAGAAGCAGAATTTTTGAAGAGGTAGAAATATTTCAGTCTTGATCAAATAAACTTTTGGTTAAGGTAAAGAAGTCATTTCTTTGAAATTAAACAAAGAGTTTAGTCAAAATTCAAAGAAAATTTGTTTCATTTCAAAGAAACTTTTTTCTGGACTATCTCCATCGTTCACGAGGAGACCAAGATCGCCTTCGAGCGTCTCCGGAGCGTCGAAATTTGGCCCCACCGAAATCATATCAATTTCAAGCTTGAGCGCGGGGTGAAAGCGTCAGAGTAAAATTTGCGCAAATTACGTAGCTATTTTACAGCGCTGATAGAAGAGCCTCGGGGATAAAACACTGCGCAACATTGGTCACATTTTAAACGCGCTTTCGTATTGAGGAAATTTTACATTTGGAAATTGTGTGCGAAATGCATGATGCGCAGTTTGTGGTATTGTAAAATACGATATGTTAATTACAGTAGGCAGGACAAAAAATATTAGCAAAATTACTAATTAGTCACTGTGTTATTTACAACGAGAGGGCATGATCGATATTTTCCACCAAATATGATGTTTTTTCGGAGCGTTTAACGCGAGGTACAGAGAGCTGTACCATCACGCAGCAATTGTATGCGCCTACGTTGAAAATACTATAAATAATACATTGAGTAAACATTGCACAACGTGACAATGCTCTGCGGTTATAATTAAAACGAATATTAATCTGGCTCTGCCGTTCAACATTTTATACACAGTTTGTAAATTCAAAGTGCAGCTCCAATTACAATTTTCTGCAAAATCTAGTAACGTCTGCATCACGCCACTTTGCAGCAATATCAATTCGCTAATTTTATATTATTACATCGGGCTTTAAATTAGATTAACGCGTCATTAATTTAATTTTATTCGCGGAATAAATATACTCGATGCGAATATCCGCAATTTGGCAATTTAGACTAATAACGAAGAATGTAATAGCTGTTTTTCCCAATGCTTTGTTAAGTTTCGGCGAATGTACATTGCGCGACCCGATATGCGTGTGCCTGTACCTGTGTGCCAGTGTGCGTGCGTACGTGTGTACGTGTACGTGCATAATGCAAATATGTTTTTCCAACAAACTTCCACAGCGTGAATGATTGATTATATCATAACACCCCTAATAGTCCCTACCGAATGAATCATGGGAGCTGTTCGACGCAGCTCTCGTCACCCTGAATACCATTATTTTCGCAAAAATTGCAATTTAAACAACAGAATTACTCGATCATTCAGTCACCCAATCGTTAAAATTTATGACTTTTTTCACGCCCGTTGAACCAAATTTAAAGTATGGAATGAAAGGTTCGCGCGGCAAGCCGTGCCATTCTGTCTCTCTCCACGGATCGCGGGACTTAAATGGCACATATTATAGTATTCCTGGAGCGCTTCACGGTCTTCCGGATCCCGGCTTACTTTTCGCCCGGGTTATTTTTCAGGAAATAACCGCACGTATGTGTATCTCCGAACGTCAATGGAAATGGAGAAACGAAATTAAGTATAGACGAAGTAGTTCGTATTTTTGTTGCCGGATATCGACGAGATATTACATAAAGATCGTAGTTAGCGCTGCAGGTATACGCGGCTTTCAAATGCACTGCAGGTGTCGCACGAAATTGCGGCGACACTCGAGTTCTAAGACATCGCAGCAAATTTTTCGAAGATGGAAAATTCGTCTGAAACGCTGTTAAATGTTGACACTGGCCATAAACGATGGGAAAATTTATTCAAGCGACTCAGACGGAGGATTTTTAATTCAACTCACTGTACCATTTCATTCTATTCTATGCACAACGCGCACGATACGCTCCGTTATAGAATGACTGATCCAAGCGGACTTAAAGGTGACGAATTACTCGGACACGACGAGTCTCGCGAAGCAGTTCCGCTGACGCGACAAAACCGAGGAAAGTATCAGCATATCGCGATGCTGACACACACTTATCAAGATTACTTGTGCACTCCACGTAATTAATTGTATTTTGGGATTGTTGACGATTCGTTTTCTTCCGGAATTCGAGTTTGGTGAAACAAAAAATATGACTTTGATGTGCACCTTTGTTTTATATTCCATTAAACAATGAAACACCTCCGGTGCGTTCGTTTTGATAATATACTGTGCACGAAATAGCACAGAATCAGTGCGTTCATTGGCAAGTTTCCGCGGGGCTTAATGCTAATGTCTTAGCTTCGAGTTATTTACATCATAATTCAAGCAATATGGTTCTAGTTCTTTCGGCCGCGCTGTTTCGCCAAGCTTGCTATCTCTCCCGAGCGAGATAAACGTTCGCAGTTTCTAGTTTTCTAATTAGGGACTTGGGAATGCTTACAATTAGCCGACGACATCGCGGAATTCCGTTGCTATCCCGTCGCGCGAGTTGTCGCTATTTACAATCAAATCGTACCTAAACGGTGATAAAATTTTCATGGGAAATCCGACTCGAAGAACTGATGTTCTTATAACGTCGCTGTACCGAGATATCTTTTACACGTGAAAATAAGAGGAAATGAAAAGACAAAACGCGCATTAGTTGCCACATGTTAGCATAATATGATTGCGACACGTGCGTATAGATCACTTTGAGAAATATAAGGATTTGTGCAGACGTCGTTTTTGCAGACGTCAATTAATTACGTGTACCACAGCTTTTAATCGCTTAATGAGCTCTGATACAACGTTGGTACTTTTATCAGTAATTCCGAAGGTGATAAGCAAAGATAAGAAAGACGAAGCGTAATAATAGAACACGACTCACTTACGCTGAGCGTCTTTTCAGATATGCCGATTACAAGTACAGAAATGGGAATGTTTCTCTAGTACTTTTGTCTTCTCATAACAAATTATTATTACATGCATATACGCGATAATAATTGAAAGCACCATTTGCGGGTGGAAAGTGGAGTAAGATTGAAGGAAACGAAAGAAAAGATGGAACGCGCCTTAACTACTACGTTGACATAATGTTACTTAACATTACCTTACGCGGTGTATCGAGTGCGCGCGGCGTATCTAATTATTACACTGAAAACGTTCCCCCCCGTGAGCCTTAGACGAATTTACTCAGTGACTAGATAATAGCTCTGTCTGACGTGAGTCTTCAAACATACACAGAGTTACGTAATTATATTTGTGTCTTATAGCAAGTGGATATATGATTTCAGTCTAAGCCGGCTAATTATGTTACCAAAGGAAACTACGAGTACAGTGTATTTATCGTTATGAATATATTCCAGCTAAAGGACCGTGATTCGGTACTTTGATTCATAATTTATGCTGAATTTAACGGGACTGTTTCCTCGTTACATAACTGTGAGTTTTGAAAAGCAATACTTCGACGCGTTTAGCGTCACGATGTTAGAGGAAAGTCCCCTATTATGAGGGAGACTTTTAATATGAGATAGCGGGTTTCCAACGTCCAAATTTAACTAAACGCCACGCGAGAAAATGCCAACTCTGGGAAAAAAGACAGCAGCCCGTTTTGGGGTCCACAATTAGTAATCGAATAATTAATAACTGTCTTTGTTTCCCCAGGGAATGCGGGTCCAAGGCAAGATGTAGGTAGCCCACACCTGTAATTCTTAAAATGTGAATTCAAACTTAATCACCAATCTTCGTTCACAATGAATACACGATCTAACAATCAATTTTCCACGAATTCACTCCAGATTTCACTCCAAGGGCGATAAATTCGCGATGAAACCAATAGACGATGCCTATTAATTTAGCAAAAACCCTGCTATCTCGTAATAGGAGCTTGTCTCATTATAGGGGACTTACTCTACTACACAATAATTGATTAGAACTGGATATAATTAATACTACAGTAATATTTTTCTGCGCGTTAAATCGCGATAACGAGGGGGTTAAATGAATTTCACGAATTCGGAGAGCATCGATAAAAATATCGAAAATGAAACGAAATAAAAGATATTGTACGAGAAAAGGAGAATATGGGAGCCAACTAATATTGAACATCTCGTTGAGAACCGTAGGAACATGGGCGCGAAATCCGTGCCTTTCGCTCGAGATGGCAATCGATCGTCCATGAAAGTTTAATCGCAGTACCGCACATTTCATATTTTATCCTTCATGAAGTATGCAATGCGCCCAGAGCTGGATGTACACTTGCACTCCCATGTTTTCTCGGCAGTTTTTAGCACAACGCCGTATTTCATTAAAAATAAAGCTATCTTTTTGTTTAATCAAACGGATGCGTAAACTACTCACGATTATCGCCAGAAATAATCTTCGTTTCGCAATATGGCGTTGAAAAATTGATCAGTACCATTAATCAATATCGCAGAGCGACGTTGTGTTGTTAAACGCAATCTGTATACAATACATGGAAAAGCACGTATTATCGACGAGAATTAATTTGTTTATTGTAACAGCGCTGAAAATTATTGTAATAGCGTGTCTCAAATTATGAAAGTATATTAGACTCAACTTGCGTGCGCAAATCACGTGTATGCCGAAAGACATAAAAGCGATATTCAATTATCCCCGCTGTAAATAATCCCTCGAATTCGCAAAACGCAATTTCGTTTCGCATGCAAAATTAGATATCCCACGCATTTGCAGCGGAAAAACGATAAACACGAGTCTATCATTAAAAAGAGAGAGAGAGGGGGGAAAAAGCGTTTCGTACAGAATTCCGTAACGGCAGAGTGTGTGCGCACCGGCGAACGAGACGTGACAAAGCCGAAAAGTTATCGCGGATAAAATAGGAGCGAATGCCGTTGCTTTTACTGCGTAAACATTTTTATTCCGCGGCGAAATAATTTCTCGTCGGGCTCGCTTCTCGTAAAAACGTTATGCACTGTCGCTAATGCGAGCTGCACACAAACTGCGTTCCCTGCGCTGCGGCGAAATTATCATTCGTGTTGCACATCCGCGCGAGCTACGTGCACTGCGCGATCGAAA
>NW_011967193.1:1342006-1345746 GCF_000949405.1 Vollenhovia emeryi
ACGGGTTCACACGTCGCGAGGCATCGACACTTTACGATAGCTGCAATGTACACGTGTTAATATGTTACGTGTTAATGTGTTACGTGTAAATTCGAGGCCACGAATTCGATGATGCGTGCAGTGCACAGAGATTTTGTTTCCGTTTTTTTGCTCGACAAATATTGAAGAGAAAATAAACAGCATGCTATGTGAGAGAAAACATCTTCAATAATAATCGAATAATATATTTTATATATATATATATAATATATATATATGTATATAATCTTCCGATAATCTCTCAAGGAATTATTAAAAGAGGATAATTACGAAAAATAAAAAAGAATAATACTGAAGTGTTCGTCCCTCCTTCATATCCGTTATGCAAAATGCTCACTCGATAAATTAACGTACGTTTTATAATGTACACGCAGAGCATTATGTAATATTTTCATACCAACTCATATTTAGTTAATTCAGAAAGATTAAGAAATTAATATTAAATATTCAGCTAATTTTATCCAGCAAAAAGAACGACGGCAAAATGTTGATTTCTCGATCATACAGCAGTCGCTTTAGCGGCTTAATAAATAAATAATAGATATGCACGGATAAAATATTTCTTTAAACAGGATTTGCAAGATTCTGTTCGGCGGGATAATTATTCGTGCGCACACATCGTTCTGTATCAACTAATCGCAACTTCGGGAAAAGAGAGGCTCGGCACTTCATTACGAAATAATCAAACGTGCGCGGCATAAATCCGCGGCGATAGAAAACCTGGGTGTAAATCCGCTACTAAAACGCGCCGGACAAGGACGCTTAGGGGCAATAAAGCATCGCGCGGCGTTAAGCTCGTAAAGCAGAAGCCCCGATCTCTGCCACAGTGCGAGTCAACTAAAATTCGAGGGAACGGTTGCCACCTAATCGACGTTCGATGGCTCGTGCTGCTAGTGTTAGTATATTGACTGTGGATCGATCATTGGCGGAGCGGCGCCCTAACGAAATAGTCATATCGCTCGCAGCCCTGGTACTAATGTCAACATCAATCACTAACAGCGGCTATTAATCGTGCCTCAAAGTTTGCGTAGAGACCAGCGGAGGACACTTTGCATTCGTGAGAGATCAGCTGCGAGATATTCCGCTCTTCAAATTGGCTAAGTCTGCAAATGTTCTTATCGCGCTTGTTTATTCGAGAAACACGATACTCGTGTATACACGCTCGATATCTTACGTCACTGCGACAAAATGAAGGTTTTCATTTAAAAAAAAAACCCGCCATTTATGACTTGAAACAATCACAAGTGTCATTTTCTCTTCAATTAGCGAAAAAAATGAACTTATCGCCACTTGAGCTATAATTTTTAATTTAATAGGTCGTTAATTCCTCTTATCCATTTAATTGCTGGAAAGGCAACAGTTGCAACTTCATTTCACCGGAGGCATGATACAATATTACATTAAAGACTAACGTACAACAGTTACAATAAAAGAAATTATTGTAGTTAGCATAATAGTAGTTAAGATTCTAACAAATTTCATCGCTTAAGTTAGTTTGCGAAGTTTGCCAGTGATAAGAACTCGATACGAGGATCAACAATTTCCCTTTACGAACTTAAAAGTTTGACTTTAAAATAGTTCACGCGGTAGGTATTGATGTCGTGACAGCTGTTCGATAATTGCTTTTGCATCGACAGCTTTCTACCTAGTTCGGAGGCGAGAGGGAACAGTCACCGAACTTACTAAATACTACGTACGACGTTATTAACTGATTGACAATGACTTCGCTATTGATGATTGCCACCGTTAAACTCGGCCAGAAATTTATTAGTTGTTATCGGGTGCGCGATGTTTACGAGTAAAAACAGCTGAAATACTGTTCTCTCTCTCGAAGAAGAAGAAGAAGAAAACACGCTTTACAAAAATTAACAGAGAAGACAATAAAGAAAACTTCCTATTGTATTCGTGTAAAACAAAGTTTCAACATTTCTTTGAAAAAAGTTACAGTCTTACCTCCACTCTTTAAATTATCATCGATTTTTAAATATCGTCTTACTTTATTGTATTTCAATTTCGATGCATATTGAAGTTAAGATTAATAAAATCATATCACACTTAAAACTGCCGAGATTGTTAAACTTATCGAAATACACGTACGATATAAATGACCGACGATTAATAAAAGTTTTTAAGTTACATTACGAGATTGGATATCTTCTCCTTTACATTGTAAAAATAACTCTAGACGAATCCCCGGTGGAATAAATTTTACAATGGCAAAAAATTGGGAAAAAAATTTTTGCTGCAGCGAACGAAGAGGTAAGAACCGGGGATAAAACCAAATTTTATTCCGTTTTGACGGCACGAGAGGATCTTTATCTTAGAGAGCCGGAGTTAAAAGGCCACGGCGTAGTCCGCCGGGTCGGCCAGCAAGTTAAAAATGTAAATAGAAGGGAAAGTAAAGTTCTACGTGCCTTGAAAGCTCTCATCAAGCTGTGTAACTTTTACTTAAGCGATTTTGTTCTACCTGGCGCCGTATTATACTCACTCTGTACAGCTTGCCAATGCGGGCTTACAAACGATATTTAATGAGCCACAGTAACCTACTTTCCTTAGTTTCATTGATTTTAGCAAGAATTATCGTTTTACTTGTTTCCTATTTCTCTGCCCTTTTTCTCCCCTACCTTCCCCTGTTCATACAAATCTACTTCGTACACATTTCCTTTAAATTATACGAATAACTAAAAGTTGCAGTATAACTTTACACTTATAATTTATAATTTAAGGCGCGATTCGTTATTTCATTCGATCTCGCGCTTTCCGTGTTACAGTTGAAATATGAAGAACGGAGTAAAGAGTTGTAGATTACGCGCTCGAGAAACGGGGGGTGCGCCATCCTACGGTGAGCCAACACGATTCACTTAATTAGTTACGTCAAAGCAACGACGAAACACGATAACTTAAGATTGTCCCCAGACATTCCACTCGATTAAAGCCATCCAATTTCAACGCTAAGTTCTGTCATTGTTTGCCGGCTAATGTACAGGAATGGCTGCGGCCCTAACGCGCGAAACGTGCCGTTTCTTATCTTTACTGACGACGAAATATGCGCGATCCTCATTTGTCTGTGTCGGCAGTACAATTCTCACGGTTTCTTCGTTGTTCGCGTAAAAGGTGACACCACATTAACGCAATATCCGTTAATCATCCGCTACGCTTTACGTTGCGCCAGTGAATTTCAGTTGATCATTAGCAAAGTCAATATCAATGTAAGTGAGCATTCTCGAACAATTAACAATAGCCATGATTATTGGATTACAGTATATGCAATTAGACATAGAATTAGGTGTGGCTAAAGGACTCTGCACTAATTCACGTTTCAAGTTCCACTGGATATTGTCCACGTCTATATTGTAATATAATTCACGCGCGAAAGCAGTTTCTACGCGAGATTATATTTCCACAAAAAATTCGAGAAAATCATTTTCATCTATTTATTAGTCCGATTTGCTGTTATACAAGTAGTGAATAAAATTCTGAATTATGTTTACGTATTTTATCAATTATGTAATCCAAAATATTAAAAGTATCGTGTTTCACTTTCTATCTTATTGAGAAAACAAAATGATTTTCGACATTGAAACATTTGCTTAGCTATAATCTTAATCGCGATCAAATTAATTTTCATTCAAATATGAATTACGTTTACGTATTTTATTAAACTACATGTAATCCAAAATATTACAAATATTGAGAGGGGG
>NW_011967193.1:1347591-1351179 GCF_000949405.1 Vollenhovia emeryi
AGAGAGAGAGAGGGGGGGGGGAGAACGGTGCGAGACGAAGAGCGGTATAGGGATTACTTTGCCAGACGCAAAGTCAGGTTCACAGGTTTTTCATCGCTCACATATCGTAGCCCATCAGGTGGCATTAACTTTATCTGAGATTTTTTCCCCCGATAGTTCGACGTCCCCTTTCACCTTTAATCTCGGTCGGTGCACATCCGGCGCGTCCGATATTCCGCACCGCCGGCACGATGCGCAACCTTTTCCCCATGGACGATCACCATTTCAACCCTTTTTGCGTAGACGACGAGTAGAAAGACCCCGACCGAAATCTTGATCAAAGGAAAAACTGATCCTGACGGAAGTTTTAAACGCCAATACAGACTGACACAAAATGCGCGACACGCTTTTAGTACATCGTATCGCTGAATGTGGAAGGAATGTGCGGAATGTTCCATTTTAATTCCTCATCTTAAAGATTTACTTTACTTCCCTTTAACTTTTACAACCGTCATTTTGCTAAAGTATAAGGGCTGCGGTATTTTAAGTGAGAAAATGGCAAATGCTTTTTTTTGTTAAAAAATGAATTGTTTTTTTTATTAAACGCGCGACAATAAAACTTTAGCGTATAAAACATTTACGCGCGGACGAACACCGGTGACCTTTGAAGGGCCGTAGGTCGCGTTATGGTATTTCGAAATTAAGTTAAGGATGCATGATGACACGTTAAAATGAGCCACAACTTGTTATATTACACGTAGAACATATCGTGGAAAAGTTCATATACGAGACCGGTATCGAGTTTAGTTATTCATTGATTTCGAAAGTACAGGGCGAAACTTTCTTTCGAGGAGTAGACAAAGTATATAAGAAAAATCGAGAAGACGAGGGAGAGACTGCCGACCTTACAGGATTGGATAAGGTCCGGGAATGCGTGGGATATTGCCTCTCGGTGGCAAGCTATGTCGACATCGCTGTCTGCACCGGTGATAGTTTTCAGGAACGTACACAAAGTCACCGTCATAAAAGTGAGATTTCTTTTGTACACGTACGTGAGTCGCAATTCACGATCCGAATATAACGAGCGCCGCGCGCTCGCGCGCACGGTCGAGAAATTATACGATTTCGGACTAGAGTCAGCAAAGAGCAGGTGCGAGCGCTTTTAATTAGAAGCCTGAATTATATGCACTGACGGCGACACGTATTCCATTCAGAGCTCTTGTGGCGGAACCCCGTGCGTAATCGGCCGGTTCCACTGAAATCTCGCGATGTTGCAATTTGGTAAACGTTCGTACCTCGAATAAGTGAAGGTCGCAAATTAACACTTCCCTCTTGTGCGCGCGGCTCTAGCTGACCCATTTGGTTTTCTCGAATAAGAGAAAAATATATTAACGAGGAAAAAATATTGACGTGCTTTAATTATTCCGCTGGAAAATTAGGTAACCTAGTTTCGGAATATTTAGTAATAAAACCATTGTTGGAAATATCTGAGTCTGAAATTTGCACAATAATACAAGGATTAATAAAAGAGATAACCGGGAATAATTCGTTTATTCGCACGTTACAAATATGCTCGCGAACATACGTCCGCATATTACACGTTCTACTATACCTGCAAACTGCAAGGATTCGCGCGACACTAATCGTTCAATTTCACAAATCATTTCGAGCGTTTAAACTAATACCATTACTTTTATCCTTACTGCCTGAATTGTGCGTCGCTTGTAATTTCCAATAAATTATATCCACTTAAGGAACAGATTCATACAAATTTGTTTTTCGCGCGTAATAGAAGATTTCGCGACACTTTAATATATTAAATGTATCTCCCTGCTCCGATCTTATCTTTCCTTCTTGGCTTTAAAACATCTTTACTGTCTGTCCTTCAGGTTACACAGACCAGTGAGGACGCTAAACGAACTGAACGTCGAGTTTTTATGTATGTGCTATATATATATATAATATATATATAAAACATCGTCTCCCTGCCGTCTGATTGCGTTTACACGTGACCAGGGTTCCCTCGAGAACGAAGGAGATGAAGACCGAAGAATGCGTGGGCCTAGATCGAGGACGTTGAAGTCGACAAGAGCTTTTCGTTTTATAATTTATTTCGACAAAATGGCGAGGTAATCCACGGATAACCCTAAGCCCCATCTGCCACCAGTAATTAAATTAAACTTTATCAATTTTCTTTCAACCGAATTTTTACATTTTTGCCTTCTCTTCGATCAGCGCTAATAAGACATTAATCTTGCAAGTTGATGGTTTAATCACGCACCTCCTTCTCACAAGTAAAGGTACAGTTTACATTGCGTTTCAACAAATCCGAGTCGAATTGAAAGAAATTTTTACACGAGTGCAAGTTATATGCCATCTCTTTCAAAAATATTTAAGGATTTAATAACAAAATCTTTAAGTATTTAAAGATTTCGTTGCAATGTGTGTGGCTACGTTGTGATAACATTTGTCGTGCTTTAGAAACGTATGAACGTGCTATCAAACGTAATAATTAACATTATGCGCCAATGACATAAATTATTACATTTTCCCCGATGTTAAGTCAATTATCTCGTTCGCGCGGATTTGTTTCGCTCGACAATAACGCAATTTCGATAATCTGTGGCGGGCATCAAAGCGACGCACGCGGCGCAGTCATTACGCGCTGGCGTCTCCGCGCGAAGACAATGACGGAGATGAGGGTCTCTTAGCGCATCGCATTATACACGCCTCGTCGACGAACTCATTAAAGCCACCGACCGCGCCACGTAACTGGAACTTGAAATAACCCTTCGAAAACTCGAGGGGAAAACGGCTTCTCTTTCTCGTCCAGGGAAATCGTTTAGGATTTCTAGTCGGTTAGTGCATACCTGTAATCGTCTTGGACGGTGCAATCTCGTAATATTTTACGTAATGCCATTAATTGTAAAAAGAATTTCAATAATGAATAACCTGCCAATGAGTCATCAATCCTCTCTGTCTCACGTCAAACTTTTGTCAATGTTAAAATTATGCTGCTTTACATTATATTGAAGTGTTAATTAATGTTCGACAGATGCTTCTTGCCATAAATCTATATTGATTATTCTCTCTCTCTCTTTCTCTCTCCGTCTTGAATAATTAATTATATATACGTAATTAAGTGACGTGTATGTGCGTGTGTTACAGCATTTTCTAAAATTAAAAGAACGTTCTCAAGGGTTAACAACAACACGTTAGAAAAAGGAGGATATTTATAAAGTTATTGACAGCTACGGACTGAAAAAGGCCGCGCGGACTCTGAGGCAGCGACTCTTTTTTTTTAAGCGCTGAGTTTTTCTTTTTTTTTTATCAATACAGAGGGACTCGCCTTACTTCTTCTCTCCGTGTGTTTAAAATGCAATTTCTAAAAGTTGATTTTTAAAATTTTTATCCCATCGTATTCTTTCATTCACGGCTCCGCCACCAACTTTATCGCCCTTTAATTAATATTCGAGCATCTCAAATTGTGGTTCGAGGATATAAATGCCCGAAGCGCGATATTGCCTTCCGAGATTGAATTTCTCGTTTGCCCGGCGCACACACATATTCACACCGCACACAATGAGATAACAAATAATATACTGTATA
>NW_011967193.1:1351711-1354492 GCF_000949405.1 Vollenhovia emeryi
TGTATATGTGCATATATTATATGCACAAAGATACATTTTACTACCATCACATATCTGTGTTACACGCGAATTGAATACAATAGATTGCCGATATATTACATTTAATCTGCTTTCGAACCAATTTAGCGTTATTATCGGTATTTTTATCTTCGGACACACACAGACATGTGCTTCTGAATTCCTGTTTTAGCTGGCCTATAAATACGCAGATAAGAATATCATGCGCAGGGGTAGAGATTTGAGGCGCCGCAGTGATATTTTAATTTTCCCCCGGCGGCGTACAAAAACGTTTCTGCGCAACTCTCGCGCATAATTTACGCTGCGTCGGTGAGCACAGTCGAGTAAAATCAAAACGTCACATTCCGAATGTTCCATTCAATAGAATAACAGATGTTTCGTGAATTCCCTTATACCCCAGTTGCTTATATCTTTGTACCTTTCCCTTTATGCTATTCTAATGTATATCTTTTCTGTGTTGCTTTTCACTTTGTCGAAGCTACTGAAGTGAATAACCGAGGGCAATAGCGAATGATTCAACGGACCACGAAGCAAAGGTGTCAGCAAGGAGTGTTCGAGTGAATGCATATCCAATTACAGTACTGTGCCCGGTCAGGCGATCTTTGAAGCCGAACTTCTGAACCGATCGACTTACCTAATTTCGCCCAGCTTTAATGAGTTGGTTTCACCCTTCCAACCGATGAAACGGTCGGTTTATTCCATTAGTTGGCCTTAACGGTGAGATTCCCTATATCAAATAGACGGTGGTATTTCACAAAGTTAGGTGCAACGACAAAAGCGAAAAACTCCTCCGTAGCAGGTTGAAAACGTTTAAATGCGTCTCGAGACGCGTCCGATGCTATAAATATCGAGATGAATCATTCAGGTGCATTGGCCTAAATAACTGAGCGGCGTCACTGATGCATGGCGGACCGAGCGTCGAGTTGCATCACTGGCGGGACACGTCACGGCTTAAATATCGGAGCGGAGAAATTATACGGGGAAAGTGTTAACGAGAGATGATAATAAGGGATCACAAAACGCATCCGTTGCGTGCGATGCTAATAATGCCAGGTCCTGTATAACGCCCCTGGCGAGTTCGTGTAAAAAATGAAAAGCAGGAGAGGAGAAGCGCTCGCAGACGAAGTGAATATAAAGCGGCTGGATGCTGCCGCTCTCTCCGGCCGTGCTTTTCATCGGGCTGGTAAGTAATTTCATTGCGGACATTACTGTACAGGATATAAAGTTACGTACATCCGGATACTTCCGGCAATGAGAGAGACTTTAAGACGAGCGCTTTGCTTGCCACGTTTTGTACAGTACGCAACGCGATAGGAGCGTAGAAGACGAAAAAAGAAGAAGAAGAAGAAACGGAAAAACGTTTCAATGCATCGAAATGTCCCTTGACTGCTGTGAAAAGAACGGAAGCGTAAAAATGGACTTTAATATGCCCCTTCGTCGTGCCGCTCTCGTCAGCGTCGCGAGGAAAAAAAAATTAACGCAGCTCAGAGAAACAAAACAAAAATCCGAGCTGCAATTTCCATTTGCATGGTCACTTGTCAAAATGTCATTTAAACGTAATTTGTATTACATATTAAATATTATATTATTGTCCGTACTATTGTTCCGGAAAAATGCGTCATAAGCATTGACTTTTCGCCATTTCATTGTTTCCTTTCTTCACGCCAATTCGGGGGGATAATTTTATTATGTAAAAACGCGTTATGCATCGTGATAACGCAGTTGTGAAAGACGTAGCGAAATGTACGGTATAAATGGATCCCACGTTGATGTCCCGGCGCGAGCGCCGGGATTAATTAGTCATGGAAATAATAATTTACCTCGTCACTCGCATGTAATTATACAATTATGCGGTTATTTATAAATGAGTAGAATTAATCAACTGCTCGGATAATGCTTTGGAGCGCAGAACTTGCCGAAATAAATTTTCATAATCCCGACACGGAATCCAGCTAATCGCCTTTAGCACTCACGCGTATTACCTGAATGCAACTTCCGCCTGATAATATCTAATATATGTGCGCATACGTCGGATGGTGTGTCAAATGCGGATCGATCGCGTGCAGAAGCAAGCGTGCAAAAATACAATTGCGCGTGGTGGATGCAAAAATTGCGCGTGCCATTCACGAGTGAAGTATCAGGAGACCAAGAGAATACGAATATATCGAAATATATAGATTAAAAATAGATATTATGTGCAAGTTTGCTTGTTAAAAAATTTAGCGTGCGCAAAAATAACTCTGCTGCATTTTCAGAAATAACATAATATAATAAAAGCACATGTGTATATTCTCTATAATCAATCGCATATACAAAAATATAGATACGTTTTCTCATCTCGGTAAGAAAAACGAATTTGTAAAAACATTTCCCTCCATACGCGGGAATAAAATCTGTGTACGAAAATATCTAAAACTACTATTTCAATCAGATATTTCGTAATAAAATGTGCACGGAGAGACCGATACGGTTACCACATGTCTAATTAGGGTTGGCACAACCCCAATAAATAGTAATATTTAGCTATATCTGTGCTTGTCACACCCACATTAAGTAGTGGAGACAACTATATGCGTTTTGCGCACACTGAAAAAATTTCTGGTTGAATATGGACGAATCAGATAATTCCTTTAGGATTTACCAGAATTCCTTTAGGATTTACCAGAATTTCTGTAGGATTACAGGAATTCTGGTAAATCCTAAAGGAATTATCTGATTCGTCCATATTCAACCAGAAATTTTTTTCAGTGCAGCAAACTTACA
>NW_011967193.1:1355071-1357175 GCF_000949405.1 Vollenhovia emeryi
CTATCAGTGTAGTGAATGTTGCAACGCAAAGCAATGCAGATGCCCCTATTATTTATACGGCAACATTTTAATTTTAGTTATTTTTACCTTACCCGGGCCTTTCCGTGTGTGATTATCACTGGCATATTAGAGGAAAGCCCTCTATTACGAGGCAGCAGATTTTCAACACCCAAATTCAAACACAAATCTATTTCCGCGACGATTACACAATCTAACGATGAACGCCTTAATTTTCTTTTCTAATATGTAAAAACTCATCCTAATTTATTCCATATCTTGTTTATCTGTTCTTCAGACATTTGTAGGCGCTCTCGTAAGTTTGGGTCGTTTCCATGCTTATTGAAATTCTTGATTTCTTGACTGGCGTCACTAAGCTGCTATTTAATTGTTCTAACAATGAATTTTCCACTAAACAGAATTCGTGGCGGAATCAACAGACGATGCTATTAATTTGACAAAAACTCCCGCTATCCCATATTAGGCGCCTATTTAATAATAAAGGACTTTCCTCTGCTATCTCTCGTATGGAAAGTAAAACGTTAAGAATATACATATATATTACATGCTGAAATGGCATTTGTTAGGATGCAACATGCACTTTTCTTAAGTAGACTGAACCGCTAGGCGGGGCTCACCGTCGTTGTTGGTCCGCGCGCGAGGTGGAGACGAGCTGACGGTTGGAAAATTTCTGGAGACGTTATCCCGCGGTGGCGGCTGCGGTCCTTCGAGATTTGGACTGGGGCTGAATTCGGCCCTGAAGTCCGCCCTGTCGAAACCTTCCTCCAACTCGTGCATCAGCGCGTACTCGTCCGACTCGACCTCGCCCTCGAATTGCTCTCGCAACACCGACCTCGGCACTGGAATGGAAAAAGAGAGTTCGAAGTCTACTCGCTGTGTAATGGACTCCATCAGCGACACATCAAATATACATAGAGGAACGTCGTTTTGTACAAGATTGCCGATATAAGGAAAGAATC
This sequence comes from Vollenhovia emeryi, assembly GCF_000949405.1. Classification (NCBI taxonomy): domain Eukaryota; kingdom Metazoa; phylum Arthropoda; class Insecta; order Hymenoptera; family Formicidae; genus Vollenhovia; species Vollenhovia emeryi. The sequence continues at coordinate 1,356,049 of NW_011967193.1, forward strand.
CGCCGACGACGAGAGTCGCGATAAAATCATTTTCGCGTCGGTATTGGTTTCCGTTAAAAGCCCGCGATTGGCGGAAATTTGAGACGAGGCAAGTGATGCATGTTTCATGAGCAAAAAATTTATGTGGAGTGAAAAGAAAGCTCCGAATACAACTGCACTTTTTCGCTCGTAATTATTTCATCGAACCCGAGTGTACGAAATTTCGCGTTTTACGCGGCATCGCGGACGGATGCTGCGACGAGATTTTCTTCAGCGGCTCATTTATACGAGCGCAGATGCGGGAAATGCGGGATCATTCGATCGTTTGATGTGCATCTTGGCCCCTCAAGAATTCTCGTAGCATTCTGTTCCGCGTATTCAACGCGCATCGCATTTGCCAAGTTTTGCACGAATTTACGCGATGGCTTCCAGACCGCCTGTTCTAAATGCACGTAAGGGTCTGGATAAGCGCCGATCGGATCAAATGTAAACGTTATGCGCGATGGCAAATAAATCCACTTCAAGATGTGCGAGTGCGGCGGCTAATACCCGTCAGTAATAACGTTGCATCTGCACGCGCTTGCGCGCGCGCACGTTGTGTATCGAATCGGAATGAAATGCTGCCGATCGCTGTAAGTGATACGCAATCGTTATCGTGCTTACACGGTACTGCCCATTTTTCATTGCACGTGCGTCGCCGCGCTTGCAATAAACCTCGCGCCCCGTTAGGAGTATGCGCTCGTGTATTCGCGACATGAAATAGTTTCGTTACACGGGGCGATCGCGAAATAACGATAGTTTCCAGGTAAAATGTGGAGATATATCGTGATATTTTGAGAAACGATTGAGAGCTCGAGAATTTTACGAGTGGTAATCGCGGATCACGATCGCGGAATCATGTATCTGCGTACCCAAAAGCAGCGCATCGCGATCAAAGCGATAGCTCTTAATCACGCTTTATTTCGATGGGAACTTAAATGTACCTTCAACTTTTATGACTGCGCCATTTTTACAATTTTAGAATATAGAAATTTTTGTCCATAGAATTATTGTCCATTGTTTCTATAAAAATAGAAACTAAAAGCTCGACATTTAAAATTTTTCCTCAGCCTCATATCCTTGTTTTCTTTTCTCTTCGACTGAAACTT
>NW_011967193.1:1357687-1375386 GCF_000949405.1 Vollenhovia emeryi
TTGAACTTTTATGACTGTGCCATTTTTACAATTTTAGAATATAGAAATTTTTATCTAGAATTATTGTCCATTGTTTCTTAAAAAAACAAACTAAAAGCTCGACATTTTAAATTTCTATTCAGCCTCATATCCTTGTTTTCTCTCTTAAGAGAGCCCAAGGCTTCTAAGAGGGTCCAGGGTTTCCAAGATGGCCCAAGGAAATTGCTTCAGGCTGATTAGCACTGTCCTAAGAACGTCAGTTAGTAAATTAACCTGCGAGATATTCACCGAGACACTCTGCGCGAGGAGAGCGCGGCGAGACCCTCGCGAAATCTTGCCGGCCCGCTTTAAAATAATCCCCGTCATTTCGCCGGAAAATTTCCGCATGATAATCTGGGAGCGCGCGTTGTTCGCCGTTCGCCGAATTAAAGGCAAATGACGCGACTACATAAGCGGGTGTGTACCGGCGGACGACGATGTAGCTTGTTTACTGCAATTAATAATTGTAATTTAACACCAATTCTGCGGCAGTGCATGCCGCAACGGGTTATACCCCGGGTCTTGGTGCCTGCCGTCCGGCGCCTGGCGCTCGGCGCGTTCGTGCGCGCAGAAACGCTCATGACGCTTTAAACCGAGCGAATACATTATGACCCGCGTCCACGTATAATGGAACGGAGAAAATGTGGAGGGCGGAGAAGATGCGGTTGAGCTACTGCCGCTATTGCCGCGCTAGTGCAACATTATGCGCCAAGTATTGTAGAAAAATACCATTTCGGCTGGCCGTTCTATCGGCCTTAAAGCGTTATATTATTCAATACCAACAATAACATTCGGACAGACAGCAATTTCGAAATTAGCACAACACAATAGATTAGTTAATTAGATATTAACATCCATTTTTACGCCGTAATTAATTCTATATGTTACATCAGCTCACGCGGATATACATTGTTTCGAACATTTATACGCTTCGTATATATAATTCTTTGAAATATTTCATTACTTTGAAAACTTTAGCAAACTGAGGGTTAATAGGGCAAAGGCACCTAATATCGCCTACCAAAATTTAAATCGTTCTCATTTAAAGAGTAATTGACATTCTTCTCTGTATTTAATTTCAAATGGAAGAGAAAATATTTGTGTTTCGTGTACAATAGGTTAGAACGGTTAAAATCTAAAAAATTTTAATCCACGTTGAAAAGAAGCAAAAACGGCAAGATCGGGGGTAAAAATGGCACCTAATATCGCCTACCTTAGAAATTTTTATAAAATCATTGCTTATCAATACGCATGAGTTTGCGAAGCTATAGATATTTATTATTTTACGTCGTATAAACGTTTGCAGGTGTCCACAAAATTTTTAATTTGTGACTATGTTTAAGATATATTTTTATTAGTTCCTAATATGAGATAGCACGGTTTTTGCAATATTAATAAACGTCATCTATTGGTTCCGCCACGAATTTATTGCTCTTGGAGCGAAATCCGTTTAGCGGAAACTTCGTTGCTTGATCGTGTACTCGTCGCGACGAAAACGTGTGTGATTGAAATTGGACGTCGAAAATCTCACATCAGAAGCCTGTCTCATAATAGGGGACTGTCCTCTAATATCCTATTAATTATGCCGCGCGATCCCAACACGTGATTATTTTTTACTTGGCACACTAATTTACAAAGAAATAACGGAATTTTCGCGTACGGTAAGCATAGGGGCACAGTAATGACGCATACGGCAGAGGTGTAGCTTACTCGTGGCAATTAATTACAGTAATTTAACACCAATTTCGTGGTACAGCTTGCCGTAAATGCGGGTTAAATTTACTTTGAGTCGGTACACCGAAGCTTTAATCTGCGTGGATATATTAGAACCCCTCCCTCCCCCCCCCCCCCGCAACAAGCGAGAATAATATAACAAAGGAAATACTCCTGCAAGACACGGCACTGCAGGTGCGCGCAAATTGATGCAATAATTACTTATCGCGTGATCGTCTAATTATTGCGCCGATGGTCGCCGGGCGTTGTTTTAATCACGTCCGCGGCCTATGACCTGCGCAAATCAATCGACTTTTATTAGAGCGACGAGCAGATATCAGCAGTCTTGATAGGCACGAGCGAGTTAGATCAGTATCAGGAATACCAAAGCTCGTTAGCGCATACCATAGTTATCATTAGCCTAACGCAGGTCGTCGTCATAACGCCTGCGCTACCACGCTCACCGGGATGCAGGCTAGAGGACCGTTAGCCACGGTCAGCAGCAATAATAATGAGAACCAGCAATTTGCGACGCGCGAGGCTTTTACCACTTCGCTGCTCTCTTGAGGGAGCATTAATTTATTATCCCGGAATTGTCATGCCTGCATGCATGGATCATACCGCTCGCATTCATAGCAAAACGTTGACGTGGGCATAGAGCAAGTATAAATTAACCGCAAGTTATTTAATATCGCGCTTATAAAGGCGCCTGCGCCCCGCCGCCTCTCTACTCTTCTTGTAATTAAATACTCATCAAGTAACGTAATATTCTCAAATGCATGGTGCAGAAAAACCGCGAAACTCAAAATTCATAAACACATGTGCATGTAACTCTTTTAACGTACTTTGAGAAATTTCATACGTTACTTCACGAAACCACAATTAGAAGACAATAACGTTCTATATTAATCCTTGGTTTCAATTTTGTAAAAAAATTATTAAATGAAGATTTAACTGTCCGCGTCAGTGTAGAACAAGACCCGGCGAAAAGTTGCCGATGATCCGCGTAGTAATTGACTTCAAGCATCGTTCCGTCCCGCCAGAGATTGTGAATCACAGCATTCGTCTCGTTAAATCGGGAGCTCGCAGCGAATGGCGCAGCGGTAAAGCCTTCAATGAGTTCATCGTGGAGACGGCTGGAATAAAGGCGGAAGGGGCTAGGATAGCAATAATTGTTCCCCGAAGTCCCATCAGGGAGATATATCGTACGGACCCTGGCAAGGCTAGAGACGTCCTAAATTTTGCGAGTATCTACGACGCGCTAATAAGACCTCTGTAATGCACGAGGAGTTCTCTCAATCTTGCCTGGCAGAGGGGCGCGTGTAAGTCGACGGAACGATGAAAGGAATTTTGAGATCTGTTTAAGCCCCGTTACGAGCCACTCGTCGACAGAGAAGCCAAAAGTGGCAGCAAGACGCGGATTTACAGAGGAGATGTCTTCCACCTCAACGACTTTTCATTTTCGATGACTGAGTACAGTACAAGGGATCGCCAACTGTTCCTCTTTTCAGATAAGGTGTTGCAAACTTTACCGAAACTTGAGTAAATTTAATCACGGGGCAAACTGTGCGCCTGACAAATCGAGTGCATTCATATCATATCAAAAACATTTAATTGCATAAAATAACGCCGAACAAGCGAGTTAAATTAAACAGGGAAACGAATTTTCAAAAATATATAGGAATGCAGCAAGAAAATCTATTTTTGAAAAAAAAGCATAGAGTTTTTATTTTTGTTAAAATATCCATTTCGTTTTGTTGAGTTTATTTTCATGCATGAGGCCAGTATGTTCAGATGTATTAAAACAAAGCACACACAACGGCATCGGTATTGAAAAAAATTTTATCGCAAATTGAAAGTGAAGTGATACGTTGTACGTACGCGACGTTGTTAAGCCAAATGCCGAAAGTTTTATACGCAATTTTATACGCGGCACTTGAACTCCAAAGAGCCCTGCATTAATGTGTACTCAATTATTAAAAATTTTCAAATTAAATATCTCAGTAATTACGGCTTTAAGTAAATTTTTCTCAAGTTAAAGTCCGCTGCACCTAATTGGAAGCTAAGCTTTCTTTCCGCTGAAACTTAAGTAACTCGCTAATTAAGACATTGATAAGATTTTCCTTAAGAGGAAAACAAAACATTTAACTTAAAAAACCTGCTATTGGCATAAATAATAAATGCGAGATATGCAAGAAAATGTTAAATTTTCATTTAAACTGCAACGTAATAAAAGTATCTCAATTTTCTGAAGAAACTTTCACCGTTTCCTTCTTTTTACTTTAAAGTGTTCACATTATACAGGGTGTCTCATTTTAAATAATCCACGCAAATATCTCCAAAACTATGAAAGATACGGAAAAACCTTTCAAACAAAAGTTGTTTGGTTCGAAGGGTGACATAAGGTGGTGCCATTGACTTGACCTTGGATAGTCATTTGAAGGTCACGTGATGGTCAGCTTCAACTTTTTTAATGGAACCCCCTATGGTTTATTATACTTTCTTATTTTACTAATTAATATGAACAACTTTTGTGCGAAACATTTTTTGATTTGCCTAATACTTTTTGAGATATTCAAGAGAAAATTTACAACTTTGTCAAAGTTTAGCTTATGATATCTCGATAACTGTTTGTCGGAGGAAAAAGTAGTACAAGACTTGTTTTACTTGATTTGGTCTCAGGAATATGCTGTTGCAATAGTGCTGCAATTATTAAAAATTTTTGTGTATGCTATCAATACACAACTTTTGTTTGAAACGTTTATCCGTATCTTTCATATTTTTGGAGATATTTGCGTGGATCATTTAAAATAAGACATAAAATAGAAAGTTGCGCGGAATAAATACTCGTATAACGATCGTTTTACACCATGTATCCTGTAAATTCTTTTCTCTTCTTACTTCAAAGTGTCCGCATTTTCTAAAGTATTGTAGAAAATTGCGCTGAATAAGTACTCGTGTGACGATCGCTTTACCATGTTCTAGCGCTCTACGGGGGGTGGTTTTTTTTACGAGTCGGTAAATGCAACACACTCATTATTGCAACGAGCCCCTCGAGGTATTCTCCGTTGTTCGCGTATCTGTTACGGACACCGAACGTATTCAGCGAAATCGGATCGGTATGAGACGACGCCTGGTAACGGCAGGCACGCAGATGATCTCGAATGGGCAGCAGGCTGAGTTGTGCTCATTGCGCCTCTGAAATTAGGAACGTATGTACGGACGAAAGGATGCTTCGCTTGCATCGATGCTATATAGTTTGCAGCAGGATGTTGCAATAGGCACGTTGCTTCGCGTACTTCGTGCCTTTATCATACGTTTCGCTGTCAGCACCGACGCCGGTGCAAACCAACTTAACAAATGTTTCAAACTTCGCCAGAAACACGTACCTTACATCACTTGTACACGATCCGGCGGAAATATTATTCACAAAATCGACAAAATGTGCGATTTACGGAGACGAGGGAGAGATATTTCGTAACATTCGTGATAATTATGGTAGATTTAAATAGCCACGTATACGTTTCGGACAAAAAAAATATCTTGTCGAGAAGATATCAATGACACAGAAGCGCACTTTCATAATGGATTTACAAAATTTCATTTTTCGTCCATCGTGGCAAATTTAAACACGCAATCGGCCTAGACTGTCAGCTAAAAATCCATCAGACCAGCACAATGCCCGACTGCATCGTGTTTTTTAATTGCGCCCAAAAAAACGTGAATAGAAATCCGGGACTGGCGAGAAACGTCGTTCGCTTCAATGCGAGAGAAGGGTCTGAATGACATATCCGATAAAATGGAATCGCGCCTTCGGAAGCGATCACACAGGCGCGCGCGCGCGCGCGCGATAAATCTCCCCCCAAGACTGACAAACGAAAAAGTTAAACGCCGTAATCGAAAATGTAGTATGTAAATCCCGGCGCTGTGCGGGGAACACGCGCCTCGGCGGTCGTTTATCTGTCGCTATCGAAAATTTCACGCTCGTCGTTTTTTTTTAAACCCAAACAACCCCTCGCTCTTGTCGTCCCCCGTGCTGTCCTGTCTGGCCGGCCGTGCTCTGCCGGAACAGGAGCGTTGACCACAGGAAATGCAAAATCGTTTTGTCACGCGAAAAAGTGCTAACCAGTCGACAATGGTGACCCTCGTTTTATCGAGCGACCTTTCGCCCGCTGCCATCCGCCCTCGCAAATGATATTTACACGGAAATATAAAAGAGAAAGGGAGAGCGAAACAGAGACCGGGGGAGGACAGTGCGCGGATGTGGCTGCCAGGCGTGTAAACGTGAGGATGATTAATGAAGAGCGATGGATCGCTCGCCCGGCTCGCCGAAGGACGAACGCGCACCAGTCGCGGTTATTAATTACACGCTTTGGGCGAAGCGATAAGAATAAAGAGCATCGATTGACTGTAGACGGAGAAGGGGGGGGGGAGAAAAGTTAATGTAAATTACGATCGGAGATTAAAAAGCACGACGCTCACCTTTTGCTCAGGCTCTCCCGCAGGATCATCATAAAAGTTTCCAGTGAATTCAAATAGAACGCGCCCTTTCTCTCCCTCCCTCTTTCTCCGCAAGAATACACATCATAACTCATTTTCAAATTCTTCACATGTCTGCCTCGCGAGGTATTAAATTCCTGCAGAATTCTAAAGGATCTAATGACCGTTCTTATCTTATTAATCGAGTCAATCATCCATCTTCATTCGTCATTTCGCATAAGTACTGTAGCGTAATCGTATAAAACAGGAGAATCACTCCACGAGACGCAAAACATGTTTCGATCATACAGAAGAGTTCACGCACGAAAACTTTTTTCCCCGTATATCACATAGGCGTATATATGTGCCATTTCATTTGCATTTTGTTCTCTTTCAGTATTGTATGTCGTTTCCCTTATCCCCGTTCTTCTCGGTGCGCGGAACAAATTCTCTGCGGCGAGGCAAAAGTGTTTTTGTTCCGCTTCGTCACGTAAACCCAGCGTCGTGCCAGATCTTAAAAATGCGCTCGGATCCCGCTCATTTACTTCTACTCTATTTTACATGCTTGACGAACTTGTATTAAATGTTTGATGCTCGGCGCTTTCTTGTTTTCTTACCTTAAAGCTCTTTAAAGAAAATACGACCGCTGAAGTCAACCCGTTTCTTGTGTTCCACAAAAATGTAATTTTCTTTATAAACAAAGAATAAATAAAATTGCCCCGGCATCCATTTTTGATTATAGCATAGCTTTGTTGTCCTGTGTACACAGTGCATTCACCAGAAATAGGATTCTCTCTCGCTCCTTTGGATAGCGCGCTCATTTTCAAAAACAATAGAAACATTTTGATTGTATGTCCAATACGCTTTCGCAAAACGCGTACAATTGTTTCATGCTATAGTTGAAAAATCTACAGAAAATTAGACGCGTTGGTTCTTTATTTATTTATTTTTTTAAATAGATTAGAGACGGGGTTTGTAAGGATTAAAAACGGCTTGGAAAACGCCTCTGGTATTTATTTGTTAGTTTTTCGACGTAGTAATACAAACATTCGCTGCGCGCATTGATTTAGAGATACCCTGAGGGGGAGTAAAAAAGAGTGTAAAATAACTGAAAGCTTGAATTGCAATTTTTACACAAAGGCCACGTGCGAGCGACAATATTGAGTAAAAACCGGGCTGCAGGTTGAATCCGGTCGCAGAATGTATTACATATGTAGTTTGAACGAGTATGCAAATACGTTCGCGGCTAGCGAGTACACAGGCCGAGGCTAGTTGTCGGCTTGTCGCAGCAGGCACGGAGGCATACTACTCGTGCATTAACTCTTCCTATTGTGTCGATAATAGCATCTTGAAAATAGAATTCAGCTAAATAAAATTATGGTGATATTCAAATCTGACGTTGGAAAACCTTTTAAAAAGTTCAAGAAATATCAACGGGAATATTAAAGCCCTTGATACTTCAATTTATTTATCACCTCTCGATCAATATTGTCCAAGTAAATTTTTATTTCGGAATGACGACACGTATAAGCGACGAATTATGATAAAAAGTACGTGATTCTCTTAGTACGACTATCGTATGCAACGATATACTTTCCCGAAGGCAGATCTTATGCTCAAACAAATTGTATTCATAGACAAGATAAAGATTATTCCTCCGCTGCTGCTCTTAGCATTTCGAATTGTTAGCTGAATTCTACATCTTCCCTCTTCTATTTTCTTTTCCAAAACATCTCTTCTGTTTTCTCCTCGCATTCTGTTTGCTGATGTTTGCATATTGTTGTTTGCATATTCATTCCAGGTCCACTTTGTCGTACAATTACTACCACCACATACACTGCTACGTCCTCCCCGTCCTATGCGATCCGCTCGGAATTCAATAGAGAGAATATACGAGAAAGTAAAATGCAATTGCTTGGCCAAAGGCAGCTTTTACACGGGATACGTTATGTGCAATAACTTTGTAATTGTCGTCGCGAAGACACAAAGTGAAGGGATTACTTGCTCAAACTGCTATCATCGGTTACTCGCGTTAGCCACGCAAATTTCGTTGCGAACGTATATAAATCTTTCGTTGCACGGCACACATTTTTTCGTTTACAACGCCCGATACCTTTTGTATCTTTTAGTTTTAGCTACGAAGACTCTTATAGCATTTTAAACCTTATTTGCAATTAAAATTGTTTATAAGGAATGAATCATTTTAACAGTTAAAATAGTACTTTCAAACGAGCAGTAGTAAGCAATATGAAATTGAATGACAAACACTAGAGTTTTTTTGTTTTAATATAACAACAGCGTGGAAGGGAAAATGTATAAAATGTGTAAAATGAAAATAACGATACGTGTATATATCGAATGTCCTCAGATAGATATGAAGTCTCATATTTCGAATCGCTGAATTAAATCAGATATCGATGGATATCTGTATACACGTGGGCGTATACGTGTATAGTGGCTCAATTGAAAATATTGTTCACGAACTCGAAGTACTCCGTGATATCCGCACGCGTAAAGCGATATCGCTCTAGATTTTTTCAAATTTTTGAATTAGTCGAAAAGTGATGGTTACGGAGACATTACAATTACGTAGCATATAAAACAGATGCAAGAGTTTTTTCGGAGATTATCAATATAGAATTATTATTCATATATAGAGGAAAGTCCCCTATTGTGAGGTAGACTCCTAATAAGAGATAGCGCGGTTCCAGTTAAATTAACAGCATCATCTGTTGATTCCGCCATGAATTTATTGCTCTTGGAGCGAAATCTGTTTAGTGGAAAATTCATTGTTAGATTGTGTAATCGTTGCGTAAAATGATTTGTGATTGAATTTGGGTGTTGAAAATCTGCTATCTCATAATAAAGGACTTTCCTTTATGTATAAATAATTATTCTATATTACTTACATTTCCGTAAAAAAAACCTCTCTGGTAGATTACGCGAATAGACTCAAGTTTTGGTCAATTTCGTGAATTACGTGAAATTCGTAAATTTTTCTTGCGAGATATTACGGCGCTTACGTGCGTAATTTAGCGACGAGTAAATTAGGAGTCATGCAAATTTTTATCGAGTTCACGCAATACGATGGTATGCAAAAGTGCATTAAAGATGTTGCAACTGGCAGAGAACGCGAGCGAACAATTTTTCGCTTCACTTCAACCACTTAGCGGTTCCGCGCTGCAAAGTCCTACACGAACCAGTGAGCCTTTCCATCCCGCTTCACGTAGCTGGTGAGGGTGGCAAGCGATACACACATGTCAGCCGCCATCGTCGCGCTAGATGCGTTCATTTAATGCTCAAAGGGAGGGAAAACTCAAATTTTTAATAAACCGCGGGATTTCCACCCGGGCTAAAAGTGTGCACCCTACATAGCCGTCGCTCCCGTAAATAGCAGCATATGATACATGGGTATCCATTACATATCGATTACGTTCTGAATGTATCTCTTGTATGAGAGGAGTACTTTGTGCGATAAATTGTACGAGATGGAAACGCGAAATAAATTCAGACACGATTACCTGGTGTCATTACTATTTTCATTAATTTTTGTGTGTATAACTGACGTGCAAGCCACAGTTAATAATAAACTACATTAACGAAGAAAATGCTGTAAATTCTGCATAAAATATACGTTTACGCCAATTAAATATCCACTTCATGGTTTATTTCAAGCACCATTAATGAAATTAATTGTTTTCGGAGCAACAAAAAATATTTTCTTCCTTGTATCATCAGGAAAATTATGTTATTTGTTAATGACAGATAGTCAGAGTTAACTGTAGCTCTACATCTGCGATTTATAATAAAAATAGTTAGTAATTCCATAAATTCGTACTGATTCGAGTCGAAAAGTAAAGACACAATTTCTCTTTTTCGTTCTCTCTCTCTCTCTCTCTGTTTCTCTCCTCCTTCCTCCCCCTCTCTCCTTCTGTATACACGTGTTGAAAGCTGTAGCCATAGCCGAGCGAACAGGGGAGCTGCCCATGAATTCATTTGCGAAGGGGCTTCGTTAATTTCGCCCGGATGCACTTCCCAATCGGCGGTCGCCTGTGATTGAGTGCACGGAGAGGAGTGCGTAAATCGAGCGTGCATATGTCTCAATATTCGCGCGTAGGATGTGTCTGCGTGCATTGTACGCGCACGGTTGAGCAATGCAGCGGCGCGGTACGAGACATCCACGTCCCTTGATCAAAGTGCTGCTGCCTAGGTTGCGTGCCCGCATGGTTCAGCTACCGGCACGCCGTTACACAGACGTCGACTTGTTCGACGCTGTATTCGACGTAATTTTCATTAAGCGCATAAGCAACCGACGGCCCCGAAAAATAGTTAATTGCGCCATCGCAACGCTCATCCCACAATCAGTTACAAAACTGTATTGCCGAATTTGCGTACAACATACATTTTACATTAATAATTTGGCACATCGATATATTTGTACAATTGTGGAATACTTAATTCTTGTACGTACACTGACAAAGCAAATTTTTCAAGCTAAGTAAATAGATTTACTTAAAATTATTTTTTTATACTGAAGTAAATATTTGTTCTATTTAAAGAACAATATCAAATCTCAAGTAAATCTATGTATTATATTAAGTACATTAATTTAAATCATTATATGTTTCTGTTAAATAAGAAATCCCAATTTTCTTCGCTGCTTCGAAAATAATATCTTAGTAAACATTTTATAGAATAAAAATAATTTTTTTTAATTTAAAATGATATATTCTTTAATATTTAATAAATACTTAAACTAAAGCAATGCATGTTTTAATTAATTTATTATATGTTAAGTTTAAGTTAATAAGCTATTAGGAGCCACCTAACGAATCATTTTCTTGAGTAATTTTTTTTTATTAAGATACTTTGTTTATCAGTGTACAAACGCGACATCACATGTCTTGTTCAATTATACGTTTCGGTAATTTACTTTTCACGCTTTCGCAGAACATTCTGCGTTCCGTGGGAAAGAATTCGCGTTGAATTTGATCGCTTTAGGAGCTTCCAGAAGCTTAAAAAAATCGTATATGTATACATATACCTACATATATACACAATTTCTAGGAGCACGAGCAACGTTTCGAATCAAATTCAAATCTATTGTGCATTTCTCGTCGCTACAATTCGTACATAATCCTGAAATCCGATATTAAAACGAGACGATCTATCTCGGCTAGAGTATCTCGTTATCTCGGGTCAAAGTAGCATTGGTAATGGGATGCATTGGCGCAAACGCGGTACCTTCACAGGCCTGGCAGCGCGCTTATAATGCAACTGTAACGGGCGGTCTTGCTGTAAAAAATTTTTAACGAACAATCTACGAGCGAATTTCACAAATTCGGATCGACCGCCCGGCGAACGCGACAATCACGACAGTTCCCATCTTATTCGATCATAAGATCCCGATGGTTGGCTCGAAGGCTACATCGGAGTGAAAAAGTTGGATGGCTCTGTGCTCGCAGCCCACGGCGATGCTGCAGGGAATTCAATTCCCGCGTCAACAGAAGCGAATTTATCGTGGCCCGGCTAAAGGGAGGACCAGCGAGAGGTTTAGAGGAAATGCACGAATACAAAACTTTCCCCTCGAGTTACTAGTGAATTTGCTGCTACGAGACTACACCTTGTTGCATCCATTCGCATATACACGTCGCCTGTTCCCACTAGATTGACGCAGGAAAGTCATTTCCCAGCGAGTACCGCCTTAAGAGCCGCGCAAAAAGTATTAAGGAGACGCGGGTTGTATAGTTCGATGCCTGAAGAAAGTAAGGTGCAAAATAAAAGGAACCTCGCTGAGAATTTTAATGATAAGAAAGAGTTGTCTTGAAACGCGAGTTTTTACTAGGTTTCATTTTATCGTTGCTCATTGACCCAGCGGCGGAGAAAGGGAACTTTAAGAAAAGATAGCAGCTAGTTGAAAGATATATGGGGGTTTCTTTAAAAATAGAGACCGAAGCGTTTATCTGCACTGAAAAGGCTACCAGCAATATTATCGCAATTGCAAAGTTTTTTTGCAGAGAAATACCTGCCTTATTTAATTCTCACAGAACTCAATTGTACTAAACTCCAACTAATGCCTCCAGTGGGAATTGCATGAAGCGATGCGTAACATAAAAGCGTACATATGTGTGTGAGAAAGCCGCCATATACAAATAATTTCAGCTCGAAGGAGACCCTCTTAATTTACTAAAACCAGTTGTTTCCTGCGTGAGCAACAAATTAGCGTAGTACATCTCCTTTTTTTTTCTTACTTACCTCAGACTTCAACGGAAGAAAAAAATACTTATTCTCTAATAAATGGCGTACTCTCGATAATTAAGTATTGCTTTTTCGCAGACCGGAATAAACGAGATACCTTTCTTCTGTTTCTTTCTTTAGCGCGCGCAAATCTTGTTTCTCGCTTTTCCGAAAGAACAAATATCCATGAAGGAAATCCGCATATTTAATCACTGTACGTTTATTTTTAATTGCACAACGAATAAGTAAAGGAATAAATCTCCTTAAGCTATAAATTCTTTCACAGCACCCGGTGTAATACGAATTGTTCCAAATAAGTTTATGAATGGTTTATATTACTGTCGCTTTAAAACGAAAAAAAAACCCAACAATTTCTGTGTTTTATATGGGAAAAGAAAACACGACGAAAAGAAATGAAGTAAAATATTAGTACCACCGAAAGAGGAGCACAAACATCGAGATAGATGATAGAAGAAAGTCCTCTATTATGAGATAGCGGAGTTTCTGCTAATAGGCATCATCTGTTGGTTCCACTGTGAATTTATTGCCCTTGGAGTGAAATCTGTTTAGTGGAAAATTGATTGTTAGATCGTGTAATCGTTGCGAAAAGAGATTCGCGATTGAATTTGGACGTTGAAAACCTACCATCTCATATTAGACTCCTATCTCACACAATAGAACTTTTCTCTATATATTAATCTCTCTTTAACGTCGCGAGGAGAGATTGATTGAAACAAATTGGCGCGAGCGGTGTGAAGAAAACATATAATATAACTTACACCTACGTGATCGTCGTCCGCGCTTAATATGTACTTTCGAAATGCAATGATTTTCAACTTGTAAAACAAATATTTGTAAAAAAAAGTGCGCGGTATCGATCGGGCTATTTTACGACAGAAATGGTCGGTGTAAACGACTTGTACGTTGCATTCACAGTCCGTGGATTCAATTATTCGAATTGTGCGCGAACGTATACATCTGGTCGAGATTGCAACCGGCAGCTGGTTGTTAAACGTCCAGTTTGGCGTTACGCGTAATATCTGACACCTGAAGTTGATAGACATCTCGCCAAGACTCGACCACTTGTTGAGAACTTGACGATTTCGTAATTATCTGTAACCGCCGCTACAGTTGCGATGTTGCGCCTAGCGATATTTAGTGAAATTGAGGGAGATGAGAGAGATGCGATTGAATAGTGCATCAAGGTTGGAACTCCATAACAATTCAATCACTTAGAAATTTGCCTCGGGCGCAAACAGGAAGGATTATTTATTCCGTTGTGCGTTTTCAAGGGACTTTTGCGAGAAATATTATATAAACGGAGAGCGCGATGATGACGAAAATTGCTAAAATGTTTCGTCTTCCATTTTTTCTTCCCTCCAGACTCTTTGGCGATGCTACGTTCCATTAAAATTGCATAGATGGAGAATCTACGTCGCGCTTGTATCGATACCCCGAGAACTTCTACAGTGTAATAGAATTCTTCGAGAATCATGTAGCTACTATGCGAGGAAAACTGATCGCGCGGACACTTGTTCAAGATTGCTACGGCGACAAGATGCAGACACGAGAGAAATTGCAACGGAACAGCGTACGATCTCGGACAAATCCGGGGACGTTGGAACGACGGGAATAGAGCGCCCGAGTCTTGGGCAATTCTCGATGTCTTCAATTTCGAGAAAGACATCGGCAATTGTTGTCCGGCGCCGGGAGGGTTGACGAGTTTTAACGAGTTTACGATCTAAAATATGCAATCATAATCAACGAGGCTGCCTGCGCGGCGTTTCCCGATACTAAAATATTCAACGATCGGTTTTCTCTCTCTCCCCCGATGGCGGAACGAATTCTCCCCGATTTCGCAAACGCAATAAAGAGATCGAAGGATTGAACAGTAAATTAATATCGAATGGGGAAAATTAAAATCTTGTCAATAGAAATATAGAATAACCTAAATGAAGATACGCGACAGAAATATTATGGCTTAAGCTTCGAAATTAAATCTATCTATTTGCCATTTATTCACCTCGTCCATTTATCCGCTCATTACTTTTAATTGTCATAAATTAATGTAAACTTAAAACCTCGATATCGCTCAAATTATTCGTTATAAATGCAACGATATGCTATTATTATTAATCTCAAATCTAATTAGCTATCTTTCAATATGTGAAAAGAGTACGCAATTACGTTTATTTGTTTGTATTAATGATAGTACAATGTGTAACATTAATTTTATTAATTATTGCAAATTATAAGTTAACGGTGCATGAAGCAAACTCGATTTACTTCACGCGTTTTGCAAAGAGTGGAATACGAAATATCTCAAATTCTAATACCTCGGAGGCGTAATACCGCCATTTACACATGCTTCTCGCAAATAACCGAATGCATACAGATTACGGCATTTATTAATATGGATGTTGGAATGGCGTGACACCGTCACCCAGCATCGAAAACGATAGCGATTGATCGGCGTCGACCTGAATTGTTAAACGTAAATCGAATAATTCAAGTGTCGATGGTACACCGCGCGCAAATTAGCGCACGTCGACGTGGAAAGACGAATTATACCCGTCTGGACCTAGAAACAGGGCACAATACTCACGCATAATGCGTGCAATGGTTAAAAGCGCTCCCGGCTGCATGGCATTCTGCAGACAGAATTCAGGAATTATTATGAACACAACTGTCATGAAAACTAAAGAGAATCGGCAACTGCCACTCAGAGTTGAGAATTAACGTCTATCCGATGTTGGCCAGTATGAAGCTAATTACAGCGAAACAAAGAAACTCGGGCGCGGCGTTTGTAATAAAATTTACACGATACTTGATGCCTTTCGCTTTTATTCCGCAACTCGCCAATTAACCGACGGCCATATGTGCGGCCAGTTTCTTCGAAAATATTCAAGATTGAAAGCCGGCTCTGAAGAATTAGTTCATTAATCTTCCATGAGATATCACTACACGTGATAATGCACTCCTTAAAATGGAAATCGAGAGAAATTTACGGTATAGCGCCTTGATAATATCATACACGCATAAACATATGCAAAAGACAGTTTCACCCGCGGCAAAATCTGCAATAATCTTTTCACCTTGTGCTCGAAGCTTTAAAGGAGGCAAGACTTTCGCGATTTTCAACTCGCGAGTACTTTTAATTTTTGTGTATAAATAATGTAAATCTAAGTAATTAATTAATACCAATAATAACTAATTAATTCAATTTAAAGTTTTGGCGAACGTAATTTAATAATTATAATCGTCAAAATACGCGGAAAATTAGCATTAACGACACATATGCAACAAATGTGACAATGTATTAATAATGAGATATGTCAAGAGAATTATTTAATTTGTTAGCTGCAATTTATAATATTATTCAATCAAGTACTTGTGGCAAAGAGAGCAGAAAAGGTTACCTAAACTTAAAAATTCGCATTTCCTTGCCCACTTGCGTGCAATTTTCTAACACGCGCTAATTTCGCGAAAAGTTATCTTCGAGAGATACTTCTTATATTTCACATCGTAAAATGTATGTTGACAGTGGAGAATAAACGTTAAAAAATCAGTATGATTTTTTCCCCTCAAGCTTTTTGATTCCCTGGCACACATATGATAGAGTAACCAGATAGAGTGGCACTTGTCAACATTTGCTTTTTCCTTGAAACAAATATAATCGATAACGCAGAACTCTTTGCTCTCGTAAATATTTCGCGGCAGCAGCGTTTTGGAAATACAGCACACATTTGTTAAATACCATCCATCGTTAATACACGCAACTCGTTATTTATGAATTAAAATACGTCTCTGTAACCAAAATAGATTGTGATATATTAACTCGCTGCATTACTAATGAAAATACATTGCGGCGAAACAATGCGATAAAAAACGCATTCTTGTTGATAATGGAGACTAACAGGACTCAAGAGTCAACAAAAACTTAGTAAGCTGCAACAACGCCGTGCATGAAACTGTTTAAACGCAAATTATTGGTCAATATCGAATAACGACTCCGTCCCGCACGGATTGAATTGATTATTCGCCGCATGAAGGATATTTTTCATTAGCAGGGCAGTACGGATTAATGGTTGAAATTCGAGGGGTCATTACCTCGCGATGAACGCTGTGATGTAAAGTAGCTATATAGCCATACGCACCATCGAGTTGGCACTTCGATCCCTAATTAGCTTCGTGGCTACGCGAGAGCTTGATTTTCTATCGTTGATTGACATGGCTCTTCAGCCACGTGTCAAAACTCAATTGAGACGAATTGCCGTGATGCATCGACGCTTCGTTAAGCAGCACGGAGCGTATCAATGGTCCCTATTATTGTAAATCGTACGGCTATTATGTAAAAGCGGTTGGACGCCACTTCTAACCATTCCACTCGAGTATTTCGCAAAATCTTACGTCACGAAAATATATCTACAGAAGGCAAAAAAGGTGGGAGAGTAATAATAAGAAAAGTTTGGCAACTTGAAAACTAAGAAAAACTTTAAAAGTGTTGCAAAATGCAAAAAGCGAATTCAATCAAAGTTTTGAAGATAACTTTCAACGAAATTATTCAATTAACGTCTCCTAGGAAATTATTAAAGCGTATTAAACTGAACTGAATAGCCCTGCGAAATGTAGTTAAAAGGTATCTCCATAAATGATTTTATATCGACCGGCGACACGTGTGTATATAAAACGGCAAAATCAGTCCGGGTTTATCGGCAAGGATTGGCAATTCTCTTGTGAAAAACAAGGAATAATTAATCGCGACCGCGTGCGCAACGAGACGAAAATAAACCATGAGCTTAATCCATTTTTTTCGATTGACTGATATCAACCGATGTATTCGCATCGTGGAATTAAGCAATGCATTCATACATCGTTAAGCGTCGACTGATTTGGCTTTGGACGTAGGCTACGTATGTACATTCACTTTGTCAACGAGATCCCATGTGTGAAATCAACGGGTGATTCAGTTTGTACCAGGGAAATGGATGGTGAAATCCAACGAATTTAGCTTCTATCGTTGAAGAGACGTGGGTAATAATTAATATAATAGACGCAATATAACAGAGGAGAATTCTCAAGTTGCTCATTCTCGTCGTACGTAACACCAGCTAATCGCCAGTATCATGATTTATGATTAATCAAAATAACGTTACGTCGAAAAGTTTAGCTATGTAATATTTTACGATTCGTATCTAAACTTTGTTGGAGTTATTAAACGTCGCTACTGTCCAGTCGCAGAGAGAGAGAGA
>NW_011967193.1:1376500-1390339 GCF_000949405.1 Vollenhovia emeryi
GAGAGAGAGAGATCGGAATAAACAAAAATAAAATAATTGATTTTTTTTCAAAAAAATAATATGCTATTTCCAATGTAATTGTGGAAAAAAGGCATAATTTTACGGAGTTTGTTGGTGGATTAATTAAATTGTTTCACTAATTAAAAAAATTAATCTCTCAGCGTTATCTTTCGAGAGAAAACCTGAAAAATTTAGCCACGAGAACCTAATTACACAAGTTGAAACAGTTGCAACGTTGAGTCAAGTGCAAAAGACAGTGATGGAATAAATTTGCGGTTAATGAACCGCCGTTTATAAATAGAGTTGATGAATAGAATCAGGAGTTGCTTTATACGGCTTCATAGATGGTTCCGTGTTCTGCCTCTTATAATTTATGAAAGTTCGCATACCACCAGAAAAAAAAACATGCTTTGAATATTTTCCTTCCTGAAGTTTACCCTTCTCTCATCCCCACTGGCACAGTTCTTTAATAGCTTCAGCTATAAATAAGTTCCGCTTGAAAGAGAGATTTTTTACTTCGCGGATATTACCTCGCGAAAAAATATATGTTTAACGCGGGCAAGAGACTAATTTCTGACGAGTAAAAATTTTATACATATATTATAGGAGCAGTATTTTACGCCTAACTTTATATCCTCATAATGTCCGAGTAATTCTCGGGGGTGTCTTTTTATTATTTCTAAGATATTTTTCAATATAAGAAAAACAAGTACAGAATAGACTGGAAGGGCAAAATATATTCAGAGCTGAGTTTTCTGCTTTTCATCGAAAAATAAAATTAATTTGTCGAGTCAGAATCGTAATAGATAATTCGTATTCTTGTCAATTTTGGCAATTTTATTATGTTACAATGACAACAATTATATCCTGAACATATCGAAAATGATTAGGGTATTTCAAATGCTAATAATAATCTCCGATAGGTACTCGATTATATCTCGTGGAACGCGGATTTGCAGAGCTTTACTTCCAACTCCAACGCGATTGATGATCAACGTCCGTATCGGATCAAAGAGGAGGAGGTGGGACTTTGATGTACATTGATAATTCATGCGGATCCAATTACACTTTGAAATCGCCCGGTAATTGTTCCAAGTAAATAGGGGAACTTAGCAAAGAAGACAACGAACGCGTTTTATAGAAATAGTATGAATAGTATGGAAAGCACGCTTTAGAGAAGTAGTATGAATAGTATGGGAAGCGCGTTTGATTCGATTCTAAATATCGTTATCCGATCGAACGCAAGTTCAACAGGAAGAATGTTGCCGGCATTGCCGTTCGCTACATGTTAATTCTATATAACCGATAAGAGATATCTACGATTTCTGCGTGTTTTTGTCATCTTTCAACTGCAAATCCTATTGAGTGATCACATTTACATAGTTCACGGTCTTGCTAATTTGTAAAACTGTAAGTAAGAAATTACAAACACTATTGTAACAAATGAATTTAAAATATTATTTTTTTATTCAAATATGAATATTTTCGATACGCAATACTCTGTATAAGTTGAATTTACATCTCATTAAAGTATATAATAGTTTGAAATGCATATAAAATTCAAACATAATGGATGTGGTTTTTAAAAT
The DNA here is from genome assembly GCF_000949405.1 of Vollenhovia emeryi. NCBI lineage: Eukaryota > Metazoa > Arthropoda > Insecta > Hymenoptera > Formicidae > Vollenhovia > Vollenhovia emeryi. The sequence goes on from NW_011967193.1 coordinate 1,378,090, forward strand.
ATAATCAACATTTCATAATTACACTTTCAACTATACGCGTATTTATTGGAAGTATTGCAATAAATAAAATAATTTTGATGCAACTTTTACGGCATTGAGTGTGCCACGCGCGCGCTATTTAGCTTCGATTGAAGTTGAGAAGCAGAACGATTATACATATGCAAACTAATTTAAATATTGTACGATTGTTGAAAAAACTCGGGGATGTATGTACATATGCAACGAAATAATAAAAAATCAAATTATTAAAATATGTAGATAGATTACAAACGATTAAGAATAAAATTGGCGCAGCATCTGAGTAAATACAACTAACAAGTCCCAAGTACGTTTTTTTATTAAATATATTAAAGAAAATAAATTGTCTATCTTTCTTTTAATCTTATGATACGCGCGTAATAATAGATGCTCTCTTTTATTGCACCAATTGCTATAATCTGCGTAATCTTAGAAGATTATAATGAGATCACGAAGAAAATCAATATGAGGAAAAATAAAGTAACCTATCTCTCTCTCCCCTCCCTCTACGCGATGCGTAAACAAGATGTAATCGTGACAAAATACCGAGGTTTACATTCATATTTTAGATGCGTTAGCCATGTAAAATACGTTAAAAAGTCGTCGCCCCAACATGCAAATTGCTTCTCATTACATGTTGTAGAAACTTAATTAATTGATAAGCGTTACCTGCTACTGACAAACGTGTACAAAATAATGGTGTTCTATCCCCATCGCAATCCCGTCTCGAAAACTGATAACGCGAAAGTAAACACGACTCACGGAGCGACTCCCGACGCCTGCCGGCTCGAGGGTTGGCGAGCGAGTGAATGATAGCGCGTCGACCTTCACGTAAACAATAGTACGCAGAACGTCGCACGATAACGCGACAGGAGCAAAATAAAAACGAACGTTAAGAGTTCGTTGTTCCGCCTACGAAATATGAAATAAATTATAAGTTGAAAATCCTGTGCCTAATATTTTAAAAATGTAGTGGCACTTATTGTCGCCAGTAATGAATATTATAAAATTAAGTCGCGAACTTGTAGTCGACCAAACTCGCAAGAGATTAAATTTATACTATTGTAGCTTTTTTCTTAATAAATTAATCTCTTGCCTGTTTGGTCGACTATAAGTTTGCGACTTACTAATATTTCAAATGACTTTGTTCAGTGACTGTTACTATGTATTATACTTTGCGTATTATTCTGCGGACTCATTAGTATTGCTTAACATAATAAAAGATTGACTCTGTTCAATTAAGAAAATATCTCGAAATGTAAATCGTTATACCTAAATTCTAATTATTAAGAGATTTTGCCTCAATTTAGTCGGTGTGTATACAAATATATATCACTTTGTTGCAAATCGTAATTTATTATGGGCGAATTATCTAACCCTTTGCTTTAATAATAATATAAATTAGTTGATATTAAATACTTCATTTCAAAAGAACTACACATAGCGCGCTATTCAGCTTTCGTTTATAATATATTCATTCGAGATCTTCACATCTAAATTTTCTTCATGCAAAAAAGACGCAAGACTTGGTGAACCTCGTGTTAAACTGTCAACTGCAAATCTTAATTTATTATGGGCGAATTATCTAATCCTATGCTTTAATAATAATATAAATTTGTTGATATTAAATACTTCATTTCAAAAGAATTAGACATAACGCGCTATTCAGCTTTCATTTATAATATATTCATTCGTGATCTTCACATCTAAATTTTCTTCATGCGAAGAAGACGCAACGTAAGAAGATTTGGTGAACCTCACGTTAATAAACTGCCAACTGCAAATCTTAATTTATTATGGGCGAATTATCTAATCCTTTGCTTTAATAATAATATAAATTAGTTGATATTAAATACTTCATTTCAAAAGAACTAGACATAGCGCGCTATTCAGCTTTCATTTATAATATATTCATTCGTGATCTTCACATCTAAATTTTCTTCATGCGAAGAAGACGCAACGTAAGAAGATTTGGTGAACCTCGTGTTAATAAACTGTCAAAATATACATGATCTCCGCTTTGGCAGCTACTCCCGCAGCACAGAGCGAGCCAAGCGAGAGAGCTAATCAGCATCGCGGAAAACCATCAACATTTAAGTCTCTTACATGTTCTTTTTTTTAAAGGGGATTCGATTTTTTGAACCTGCAATCTACGCCGTGAAAAAATTCGATTCTCAACAAGCGTTACTTTCTTATCATGCTAGTTTATTATTCCTCGAGCATGTTCCCTTGGCAACGTGTGCGCATATATGCATGAGTAAGAAGGAAGGTTTGATATTGCCTTAGAATACCTCGAATTACTTTAAACGTAGTTCAACGAATAAGTTGAATAAAAATCTTTTCTCTGCGCTATTCTCAACGAGATTTTGCAAGAAACTTATTCCAAAATTGCGTGTAATTTTTTGATATTACACGCGAAAGTAATCTCAGTTCGAAGAAGAAAAAAATTACGCATTCCCCTCTTGAAGGATGGAAAGAGAAGAAAAAACAGAATAAATCGATGGTATTATAAAATATTTACGTCGCTATGTTAACATCCCGTGTTATCATAGACGGTTGTGCAGTCAATCATATATTTTTATAACAATATTGTTAGAGAAATTGTTGTAAAATGCGGTTCGCAATATTCAAAATGCACGATCGCGAGGAGACGCGACCGGCTCGGATCAACGGACGTTTATTATTTCACGAATTTTTTCACGTACCAACGAATGCGCATATTTTGCTCACGGCCACCGGGAGAGCCGCGTGCCACGAAGAACTATGCATGACTCGCCGCCAAATTAGAATACCGCGAGCGACGATTCCCTTTTTTTTTCTCTCGCAAACGTTACCGGTCGGTAACAGGAACCGAAGTGACATTGACTAATGAGCTCGCATCGGGCATTCACAGGCACATGCAAATGCGTTCGCGGATACGTCGGGCGAATCATAATCCGGGCACGGTCGTTTACGGCCGGTAATTTGACGTGCGACGAGCCACGAAAGGGCCAGCGCGTCTCCCGTCCCTTCCAGCGCCAAGGGGCACTTACCATTTTAATCACGACTTTAATTCCAACTCGAGAAATTCAGAGCTCGAGTCGCTTTCTGATCGATAAATTGTATCGCATTTAATAAAATGTGAGAGGGAGAGGCAGTTCACAATTGCACCGTGGCTGAAATTTGCAATCGTTGTCGCGTTAACTTCGAAGCGTCGTCGTCGCAAAGTGAGACTTAAAAAGAAATCTTAAGTACGGGTACTTTGAAGAAAAATATCAAGGTGGGAAAAATAATTTTAGTCATTATGCGTAATGTTATCTCGATACGCGAACCATTTCTCAATCCTTCTTCTCCTCGCCCGTGGCACAGCTTCCTCTCTTCTTCTTTTTTTCACTAATTCTTAAAGTAAGTTTTACGGCGAAGAATTCACGAGCCAGTTTCCACGGGGGGGAGGAGGGAGGGGGCGAATAAATTTTACGCGGTTCAAGAAAAATTACAGCGTATTTTTATAACACGGTACCTTCTTTTCCACACTTTCCTCCCTTTGTTAAGGAGGTAAAAGATGGTTACGATTAATGTAAACGAGGTATTCCGCAACAAAGTAATACCCAGTTATAAGAGCGCGCTGCGCTATTTGCTGACAAAATGTGTACGTGTACGGGGTATGTGTAATTCCGCTCGCGAGAGTAAAAAAGATTGCAGCACGGAGTAACACAGTGACGACACTGTAAGTCGCTTTTTCGTTGCACTCGCGGGGGCGACGTAAGCATCCAGCGAGTGGTATAAAACTTGCCCTGTTAACGTCTCCCAATTCGCGTGCAACTTTTCGCGAAGAATGTTATTACGGCGTTGCGGCCTCGCTGAAAAGACTCGGAAGATTTTCGCGAGAGGAGTTTGCACACGGGCGTGTGTACTCGCGCTCGAAAATTCAACGGCGCCGCAAATATTGCGGCTAGACGCATTTCGCGTCCCACGCAGCTCGTTCCACGCGGCGTTTTCCCTTCATTTTTCAGTTAGATCGCGGCGAATTCTTGATTAGGGTATCAAAAACCTGGGCGAGGCAGCGCGCGCGCGCGATCGACGATCGACGCGAAATTATTATCGCGGATATTCGAGCGTAAACAAACAAGTAAACACGCAGACTGAAATTGCAGCTTGTATCACGACGCCGGCCGGAAATTCTAGTTTTCCCGTTTCTCAGGGGGATAACGTCCTGCGACGTCACGCTCGGAATACGCTCCGGTGATGCCGCTCGTTAGTTTTCGTCGACAGTTTTCACAACAGTTTCTTTCGCTATTCTTCGTGACGCACCCGTTCCTGAGGAGAGTGCCCATTAAAAATGTCGAGGGCGAAATTCAGTACGAATCCCGGGGTTGAAGAAAAGACCGTGCAACGACGTCATTTTGTTTAAAGCTGTCGCTGACTCGTTGCTGCCGCGCCGAGTCACTTCGAACCTTGCAATAAAATAACTTCTCCTTAGAACGAGGAGCGTTCCTGCGCTCATTATACGCTATTGTGCAGCAAGCTCCGGATAGATCCCCTACCGAACACGTTATTGCACGGCCCGTAATATCAGTTTTTCTCGCTACTTTTCAAGGATTGCAACGGTAAATCGCCGCCGGCTACACTCTCTCGGGGGGGAAAAAACGCTCAATTTTCTCGTTTAAATAAGTAATTACTTTTCCCTCTGTACGACTAGACACTATACCTCTTACTATTTTTTTCATAATGTTATTGCAACTCAATCATCAACTTGTCCGTCCCATTTGCGAGCTGCGTTGCGAACGGCAGGCTGTACGGCGTGTCTCTTATTCGATTATGTTCGCGTTCAAAATTAGCGGAAACTATTACTTCTTACTAACATTTCTAATACGCGGATACTTATGGCGTTTATATTCGCACAAGATGAACGTGCGATTAACTACACGGGCAGAATTGTCTTTCAAAATTTATCCTGAAGATCATGTGATCGTGAGGTAACCTGGCATTTTGAAGACCTACGTGAGTTTTTGAAAATTTTACCATACATTCTACTAGTAAAATATACAGAACATTTCACGAATTTTTTTTCGGCTTGTACACTGCATATTTTGTTAATGTTACCGTTTCACTATTGTTAGAATCGACCCATACAGCACAGAAGTTCGCAGCAACATTGCATATTGCAGTGTAATGTTACATAGATATTGCAGAGACATTATTTTAGTTTAGCTACAATTTACTAAAGTAATATTGTAGCAATATTACTTTAAAATAGTGATACAATTATGTTTTTAATACGTATATTGTTTCCTCATCTCACTTTTACAGTTTACTAGAAATGACAAAACGCGCGCTTTGCGCGCGCAGTTTGTAGTTGAGCATTGTTTACTTTTAAAAATTTGTATACATGCAACGAGAGAGAGAGAGATAAGTAATTGTATGCGCAACGTCAATTTAAAATAAAAAGTAATTTATCACTCACTGATACGATCCGCAACAGCAGAGTTGTACCTCGTTAACTGTATGTTAAACTGTATGTTAAACTGTAAAAATACAAAATGTATTTGATTATTATAGATTAATTGTGTAAAATCGAAATTATTATAATTTTATGTTTTATATTTTGTAAAGTAGATATTTATTAAAATAATTATAAAGAATACTGAAAAAGTCTTTCTTTTAAATATAAACTCACACAATTGTATACGTACGGTTTTGTCTTTAACACTTATTCGTATCGTCGTTCGAATTATTTGAATAAATCAAATGAAACCACAGAACAGATGCTTTATTTTGCACAAGTAGCAAATAACATCAAAATGTAACACACTTACCTCACCAATTCTCCGCCGTTGCCTGATGCCCCCTTGGCCGCCTCCTCCTCTCAGATTTCCTTGTGGCACTCACACAACATTCACTCGTGAAAATCATCGATCGCGCGAAATTTCCGGCACTCCCGTACGCGACGTGAAATACCGCGAAACGCACAAAATATTATTAGCAAATATCGCGTGACTTTCTGTCATACAAATTACGTGCAATAAGCGACTTTCTTTACTTCCTGCCCGTGCGAGTTGCGAAGAACAACCAAGCGAATTACAGCGCGAACGCCGAAGTCGCACAAATTTCTCTTTTCCCGAAAATGGAACAGATTACACGAAACCGATAGACAATTAAAAGCGCGATGCGTAAACGAGATGTAACCGCGACAAAGTATCACGGTTTACATTCATATTTTAGATGAGTTAGTCTCGTGAAATATTTATGTATACGTTGATAAAGAACCGTCGCCTCAACACGCAATTCGTTTCTTATTACAAGTTGTAGAAAATGAATAATTAATCAAGGAACGTTACTTGTTACTGATAAAGGTGTACAAATCAATAGCGTTTTATCCCTACAATTATCGCGATCGAGTCTTGGAAACCGATAACGCAAAAGTAATACGACACACGGAGCGACTCTCGCTGCGGCCTGCCGGCTCGACGTTCGGCGAGCGAGTGAGAACGCGGGCGGCGACCTTCAGGTACACGATGGCACGCAAAAACATCGTACGTCACCGCGCCGAGAGAAAAACAACTACGAACGTTGAGCATTCGTTGTCTTTTTTGTTCCGTGACTGTTACTACGTTTTGTGAATCATTCTGCGGAGTTATTGGTATTTATTAAATTAACGATTAATTCTGTTCAATCGAGAAAATGTTTCGAAACAAAAATCGTTGTTACTTAAAGTCTAATTACTAAGATTGGAGATTTTACTTCAATAGTTAGTGTATACAAATGTATATTTCTAAATTGCAAATCTTCAGTTACTATGAATCTAAAAGAGAAGTGAAGTACACCGCGTTTCGAGAAAACTAATTGGCATCGCGGAAAAGAGGCCTCAACTAAAGTAATATTGTAAAATAATGTCTCTGCAATATCTATGTAACATTACACTGCAATATGCAATGTTGCTGCAAACTTCTGTGCTGTATGGGTCGATTTTAACAATAGTGAAACGGTAACATTAACAAAATATGCAGTGTACAAGCCGAAAAAAAATTCGTGATGTTCTATATATTTTACTAGTAGAATGTATGGTAAATTTTCAAAAAACTTTCACGAAGATCTTCAAAATGCCACGTTATCCCACGATCACATGATTTTCAGGATAAATTTTAAGAGAAAATTCTCTTCGTGTACGTTAGGAATAAATTTCGATTCTACAAATAGTGAAATTAACAAAATATGCATTACACAAGCTGAAAAAAATTGCGATGTTCTATATAGAGCATTTTGCGCGGAAATTGCGAAGGAAGTAACGAAATTTGCGATGTGATATTTCACCGAAACATTATGTGAATCAGCTGTTCGCGAGACACGCTGCACACTTGGTTATTTCGCGGCAGCGAGAAATTAAAAACAAAGATAATTCTTTTGCTCACCGCAAGTATACACGACTTTGAGATACGTCTTGCTGTCTGGGCTGCAGGGGTCTGGTCTGTCAAACGTTGTGCTGTTAGCCACCACTGAGCATCGTCGTTTACCGTGGCATAATTGCATTACGGTTTCCGTTGCGAAATCCATCATGCAATCTGTAATAGTAAAACGGTAACATTAACAACATATGCAGTACACAAGAAAGACGGAAAAAAAATTCGCGTTATTGTGTGTTCCATATAGAGCATTTTGCGCGAGAATTGCAAAGAAAGCAACGAAATTTGCGTATTTCACCAAAACAACTCCACAATGGTGAAACGAAAGGAATGACTGGCTTATCCTAAGCACGGAAGTTTACAAAGGTTGATAGAATTTTCAAAAGCAGCATGTATACAAGCCCACTTTTGGCTTGGTTACATTAAAAGTCGCGTGGAAATGAAACGCGAAACACAGTTTCCGCGCGCAATTAACTAACTCATCAGTCTAAGACAAGTTATTTCGCGAGAGCTCCCGTTCTTAAACATTTCTAAAACATCCGCGAGATCCCGCTTATACCATTTATGATTTGCGGAAGACGCCGCATTGTTTACGTTATTGAATAAGATTTAGAAAAGTTGGCCGACAATACGCGCGCCGAAGCGCCGTGTCGGAGAAAAGAACGGGAATTTATCGATTCGAGTTGACGCAGAATGACAGAAAAGACAGAATTGAAGGAAGAGCAGGAAGTCTTCGGAGTTTCTGATACTCCTTTGTGCGAGAAAATGTATACGTATCGCTCACGTCGAGCTGAGACGTGACGACGCAGCCGCGTCTCATAAAGGGATATCAAGGCGACCGCGAGCCATTCATGGCGAAGAAGCACGAAAGAGCACTATTATAACGCGGCGCCATTCCGTAGATTTTGTTCCTTATTGTCGCACTCAAGCGGCAAGCAACCTTTCGATCCTTCGCGTTAAAAGGTAGCTCTACGGGGTTGGCGGATGATGACCGGACAAGTGGACCGGACCGAGGAATTGTGCGGGATGGAGAGATTTATTGGATCATCGTGAACAGAGCCGAGCTATTCATACAACTGTAAAACCAGAATTTCCTTTGCCTATAAAGGGAACAGAAATGATATTTTCCTTGAAGAGGAGCAAAAAGGCGAATAAAATAAAATCCTCTTCTTACAAAGTTAACTTAACCGGGGAGTAATTGATTCTTTCCTTCTCTTTCCAATTTGGTCTCTAAAATTAGTTGTCTGCAGCCGGTAAGACTATAAGTACAATCGCATCATGTATACGCGAATTGACGTAATCTCAGTGATCCAAGTAATCTGGAGCTGTTATTAGGATTCGAGAGACATGACGTAATATTGAGGGCCCTTGTGGTGTACAGATTGCGGCGTTACGAGGCATTTTTTCGGGCGTCAGTGGGTGTTATTTGGCCTTATTGGTGCGTTATAAAAAAATCTAAAAATTACCGTCCAGTTTTAAAGCATTAGTAGACATTGGTGTAGACGGTTTTGAGGATAAAACAAGACCGGACAGACAAATAAAAACACCTTTAAACGTGTACGTGACAACGACAACGTTTCAATGTTTCAGAATTAAATGGTATCGTCAAAGTATCAGTAGTACGGTCTTTGCAGAGAGCCATTCTCGTTTACGTTCCCTCGTTCAGCGTTCGCTTGGTGCGCTTTCGTAGGAATCGATTGATTGGACGGGACAAAAAGTCGCCGTGGGAACGCGAGCGGTCGACCGGAGCGTTCATTCGCGAGTTAAAAGAATTTACTTTGAAAAGTTAAATAAAACCAAATCTCAAGAACGAGAGAGGCGGGGCAGCTCCTTGCTCCTCCTGAATTAAAAGTAAGCGCCTCTCTCTCCTGCCTCCCGAGGCGCGAACGCGAATAACAAGCTTTCCCCGATATCAAACGTCACATTCGGCGGCCAAACGCATCTGTCGGTCATTGAATTATCCCGCTCCACTTGGGAAACGGAAACACTCGACTTCTCTTTTTTAAGAATACCCCGCGGGAGAACTCACTTTAATTTTCTCTTCCCACATCGCGCGGAACCTCATCCGAAACTTCGGCAGCCGCGGAAGAAAGAGTCGCAATCTCGTCGCCAAGTATGACAATAAACTAGGACAAACATCGACTCGAAGGCACCCCTGCAGAAAAACTCATCGGCAAATAGACGAAATGAACACGAGATTATCGATCGATCCCCGTTATATCACTGAAAATGGTAGCGCGCCCGAAAAATCCCACAATTTGTCGTCCGACTAGCAGGATTTCGCATTGGTATTTACACGTGATGTATGATAGATATCATTACTTTAGTGACACGCGGGAGATTTATGACACCTGCATAAATAACGCCCGTATAATCTCGGAGAGTGTCGTCGCGTTAATATTTTCTACGAATGATGTTCCATACTCGGAATGACGCGACATAAAATCACGACGATGTCGAAACGTGAAAAGCACGCGAGAGTTGAGGCTCACGAGGTTTTTACGTTCGATCACTTACCGCTTTAATAAACAAAAGTAACAGCCGCTGTCGCGCAGAAAAAAAAAGGATATTCTTCTTCTGAAAATGTGTTTGGTTTCAACGTGAAAATCTTAGAGTGAGATTATATTGCGTTAAAGGGAAACTTACTTAAATGAAGCAATTTTATGTAATTCAGTCAAGAAAAATATGTGCTTATTATTTAAAAGTAATTTTCTTGAAAAATATTGGATAGAAAATAACGTATTTTCAAATCGAAGATTATAATTAAAACGATTCTATTGTCAAAATAATTACATGTATTCTTAAAGTGACAGTTGTAGTACTTAACCCTTTGAAGCGCACATTTTTCTATTGAACCATTTTTTGAGAAACTTTCTATACCAGAACACTAAATTTGGTTGACCATACATTTTACCATATATTTTACAAATAGTAAACTGCATGGTAAAATTTCAAAAGACTCTCATAAAGTTCTTCAAAATGCCATATTGATCCACGGTTACACGATTTTCAGGATAAATATGTGAAGAGTAAATTCTCCTCGTGTATACAAAATAACGAACGCGTCAATTTGAGTAGATAAGAGTCGATCTGACACTTTCTTTTCTGCGCGGACAGGCGTGTCACGGAAATCTCGATAAAAAAGAGGCAGGGTTGAAAAAACTGAGTTATAATAAGCCATAAATTATAATCAACGGAGAGACGCAAGGTGTTAATTGATTGCGGCACTTACTTTCTTCTTGCACGCCCCGCGGCTGCGGACACTGAAGAGACTCGTATTGCGTTCTACCGAAGGACGCGCTGAAAATCGCCACCCTCTGGCCGGGATGGCAAACGAGATTGATGACTTCGTTCTCGCAGGCCACCTTACTCCTGAACTCATCTGAAACCACAAAACCGGCTTTTAATAAAGCGGCCGTCGCGCCGCCGCGCGAAATGCAATTATGTTCGTGCGGCGGTTTATGAAGTGCACCTAATTAGCGAGCGACCGTGCTTGTTTCTCGTTGTTCGCGCGGCAAAGGGCAAAAGGAAGAGAGAGGAAAACTCGCTATTTCGTCGGAAATTGCAACGAATCGTCAATTCCGCGATTCAAACTCCGTAGGAGACACGATCGCTTTCTTACGAACGGGCGTTCCCTCGGGGCGAAACAGACGTTGTCTACTCGTCTCGTTACGACGGAACGTTGCATTCGCGAATTTCAATGAACCGGAATAGCCTGCAGCTGCCGATAGTACGTTTTTGCGCTTCTCCGCCCGCGAGGCGCGGAGATCGCGTCGCGCTGGCAAGTTTCTTGCGACAGACGCCGTTTGTGAGCTTACGGATTGCCGGCGTTTGGTTTTGCGCCCAAGTCTAATCGCGAATACCCGATAAACGAAGACAAACCTAAAAGGGACTGTCGCCGAAAAGCGACTTTTTTTTTATATTTTTATTTTTAATCCTTTTTGCGAAACAAAGGTTCCATTGCGCATATGCATATACAGGGTGTTATGTAATACCCGCCTCACCTCTTATTCGCGGATAGAGCGGACTAGACTGACAATGAGTCGAAAAGTTCTCTACCATTTTGCAATTTTCGAAATAGTTGACGAGTTATTATTTATTAAAAATCGCTGTCTTGGCCCGGCGCTCGCGGCGAGATGCGGCTGTCCGGCGATTGGCGTTGCTAGGCGCGCTGGGAGTTGTTTATTACACGTAGCCGTTGCCGTGTGTCATAAATAGAGGTGACATTTTGATGTTATCTTTATACGCAAAATATCGCAAAATGCCCCAGGAACATTTTTAATGTCATTTCTTTACATTTTGGAGTCCCCAACTTCGTTTTAACACGTTTTTAAAACACAAAATAACGCAAAATGATTCTCAACAGGCAAAATAGCGTCCAAATAACGTCAAAAATTGCAGTTTTCCTTAGTAAACATCAAAAACAGTATCAAAATAATGCAAAATCCGGAAAAACAAGAGGCAAAAGATGCCAAAAAATAACATCAAAATAACGCAAAATCTGGAAAAACAAACCGCAAAAAGTGCCAAAAAATAACATCAAAATGTCACACCTCTATGTCATAAACAACTCCCTGCGCGCCTAGCAACGCCAATCGCGGGATGGCCACACCTCGTCGCGAGCTTGAATTGGGCGGTAGACCAGGCTAAGACAGCGATTTATAATAATTAATAACTCGTTAACCATCGCGAAAATTGCAAGATAGTAGAGGACTTTTCGACTCAGGGCCACTTTAACCAACTCCGATTAACTTCAATCGACGATTAACTCAATCAGCAGTGTCGCCAACATAAAGACTTGTTGTATGTGTCGTTCTTAATCTATCTCTTAGCAGAGAGAAGCCTGAGAGATG
>NW_011967194.1:0-11725 GCF_000949405.1 Vollenhovia emeryi
TAATATTTTTAATTTTCGGGACTTACGATCTTTTTGCGCCAAGTTATAAAAGTGTAAAAACTTAATTTTATCGCAAACAAAAGAGGACCGCCGATAAGAATTTGGCGGGGGCGGCGGAGGGCCTCTTTAGATTAACTTTTCTATTGTATGAAATTTTAAGTTGGTCTAAAATAATCTTTTATGCGATAGATTTTCGTTTGCGCATTTACAGTACGATTTTTGTTACACATTTATATGTATAGTGGTACTGGTTTTATCGGATAACTATTGGTTACAGTAGTTAAATCCGAATCGGTGAACCCTCCGATCTTTTTGAAGCGACACTATTTTTTGTATTTTTAAACGCTGATTACGAATATGAGAATAAAAATTTGCGACAAGGTCATTTTCAAGGTCAAAACTAAAAAACTGAAGAAATATAACTTAAATTTTATAAACCTGTTGATTATTTATTAATTTTGTACGATATATAATTTATGTACGACTGTTTTGTTCTTCGTGTGTTTTTTTCAGATTCTTGCATGGTATCGTCTCCTCCTGACGCTCGATCTCTTTTGGCCGGTCCTTATACGCTGTTCGCGTATAGTGTTTGTTGGTGTCGGTACGACAGGTATCCTAACCTCACAACTGTCAGATTTTAACAATTTATAACTCTCTTAGTAGTGCCGAGCGACAATTTTAACTTGCAAATTCGTGTTTTACAGGCAAAAATACACGATCCTATGAATTTTCATGAAAAACGGAGAATGAGAGACTCTCCTTCAGTATTACCTGGAGACTTTATCGACAGTGCTTGAAAATGGGCGTAGCGGAGTAGTTTCAAAAATAAAAGTGGGCGTAAAGCGCTGGAAACTGCTTAGCGAAATGGTAACAAGTAAAACTCATCAATAAGACAATAAGACCAGAGTGGCCGCTCTCATGTTTCTCTCTGGTATCAGGTAAAACGCCGGCGTGGCCGCCCTCAGGTTTCTCTCTGGTTCCAGTAATTCCAGTGGCTGCTCTCAGGTTATGTGCCAGGTACGTGTGTACAGGGAATTGAGCGCGTAATAAATCTGCGATACAACGATTGCGGCCTGACAAGTCGGCGAAATGGAGAACATGAAATACATCTACCATCTGCCGTTCTTGGAACGGCTGGAGTTTTGCAAAATTATGAACCAAAACGACAAGTGGGAGGCGTTGGCTGGTACGTGACCAGGAAGTCTCGTTGCATTCCAACTCGCTTGCTTATTGCTCGTCTTATTCGTCTCGATCACCTGCCGCATGAGTTTGCGTTAGATTGCATCTCTCTTTCAACTTTTGCGACGGAGTTTTGCTTATCGCTTAGCAGTCTGTAACAATATTTTTTCTATATTAATGTAATATCTGCAGGCGCTATGCAATATGACGTCCTGACAATACAAAACTTAAGAAAGGAGAAAAATCCCACGGATGAACTCTTGACGCTATGGGGTAATCTCAATCATACGATAACGGAATTATTTGTGTTGTTGTCCAGAATACAGCACTATCAGGCAATGAAACAGCTATTACCTTTTGTGGATCGAAAATTTCACAGGCTTCTGCACAACGGAGAAGCCAACTTGCAACACGTGGCGCGCACGCAGGCGGTCAACAAGAATACCAAAGATTTAAAGATCGGCACGCAGAATTTTAATCAATGCGCACTGCCGCAGCAGAGTGTCAATAAAGTCTTAAATCAAATGGCACAGTTGGGCATCAGCCCAAGCAACTCCAATAATTTATTAGTAGCTTCGCTGGCAGCTGCCGCTGCTGTTTTCTCACCGTCTCCGCAAAATACTGGTAGCAATGAGAAAAAGATCAATGAATCGCCACTGCCAAGAACAGAATCTACCTTGCCACAGGCAAGCTATAGCGAACTAGCTATTGCCACGGATGGATGGAATCAGCACAACGTATTAGGAAGAGGTGGTTTTGGAACAGTCTACAGAGGTACGTTATTTAATTTATTTATTAACGTGTGGATTACTAAAAAGATTGTTAAATTAAGAACGTTTGATTATCTTAAAGGTTTCCTCAAGTAACATTTGTATATGTTGCAGGCATATGGAAAAATACCGATGTTGCAATAAAGAAAATCCGACAGAAAGGATCCGACTCGGATGAAAGTTACAAACTGCAGCTCCAGCAGTCATTGAAGGAAATAAAGATCTTGAATTCTCGTACCCACGAAAATATCTTGCCGCTATATGCATACAGCCTTGGTGGCGAAGCACCGTGCTTGGTCTATCAGCTCATGAAGAACGGATCTTTAGAAGATAGACTACTATTAAGGCAAAAGACGAAACCGTTACTGTGGCTGCAAAGACATGACATTGCCAAAGGTATAGCACGCGGATTGCAATACTTGCACACCATCGGGGAAAAACCGTTGATCCATGGTGATATTAAAAGTGCGAATATTTTGTTGGATAAAAATTTCGAGCCTAGAATTGGAGATTTTGGTTTGGCGCGGGAAGGTCCCGATAGGGACAGTATGAAGGTAAGTAACTATTAGTAGGTAAATAAAATAAAAAATGTAACGTGAATGTGATTTTTAGTCAGCTAGAAAACTACACAAGATGTTTTCTTAAAGATTTAAATACTAAATGTAATATAATTTGATGATTTTATTACAATGGGCAATTGTTATGAAAAATTGTTCATAATAATTATTAATTATTAGATCAGCAGAATCCATGGAACTAGACCCTACCTACCGGACGAATTTTTACGTGACAAAAAATTGTCTACAAAAATAGACTCTTACAGTTACGGTATTGTCTTGTTCGAGATGGCAACTGGTCTTCGAGCCTACGACGATTCACGGCCCGAAAACAAATTACTGGTACATTTAATTGAATCATCGAAGAACAATCTGTCGTTATTGATAGATAAAAAGGGAGGTGAATACAACAAAGAAGTGTCTACAAATTTACTGTCTATAGGCATGTGGTGTGCCAATGAATTTGCCCAAAATCGACCTACAATGGAAATTGTATTTGAAACATTGAATAACTTGTGAAATTTCATAAGCATTTGGTTGCATATGTTTGAAATACAAGTTACACACACGCATGCACACATGTAGATAATATATTGTAAATACTTATATCATTCTTATCGAACGTAATTAAATAATTTCTATACATATATATTAATCAGTTTTATTGATAAATTTTAATTTTATAAGACAGCTAACACTACACGCTCCTCTTATTATATTTTTATTTCCTTGAAATATTCAGATACATATGGATTTATAATTAGATCACTAACAATAATTATAAATTGCCAATTGTATTCGGTACAAAAATAAGTTTTATCGAGATCAATGAAAAGCAGCGCATAGTGTTAAGTCATAAAACTTCTTTCTTTAATTGTATTTAATATTCCAATATACTATCATTTACAATGCTGTTGTGTCAGAATTACAACTTTTATTTTTCTTTTATTTTATATTATATACAATAAATTTATTCGTCATTGGAGTATTTTTTTAGTATATTAAAAGTAGAGATGTACACGATAAAAACATCTGTAACGTTATCACATTTGCCGTGTTTAAACTTAAAGTTTAATTGCATTGAGGTATACATATGCATCGAAAATATCTTAAATATATCATTCGTTTATATGTACATTTTATCGTGCATTACCTAAATTTTCTTCGCGCTATGATGATTTCATGTAATTTCTATCACTATGGTGGACATGCTGCAGATAAAAAATTATCGCAAGGAGAACAAGAGAATTTCATCGATTCGCTTCATTCTAAACCGAGTCACGCACCGATGATAGTAAGTCTGTGAAAAAGATCACATCTCTTCCCCGTATTTCCACTGATGTGATCACATGCGCGAACATTTCACCAATATTCACTATGGCATCTAATTATCCACCAAACAATCTGTCTTTGACGCAATCCTGTTGACCGTCGGTAAAATATGAATGGAAGTATATTGACCATTGCATAGCGGTATCCTCAAATCTGGATTGTCGTTACTGCTGACCATTTCCTGCTCCTGCTGCTGTTGCTGATTAAGTATCCATACAATGGAAATCAGCGATAACACTGACATCGTCACGCCGATAACACCAAGCAGATACATCACCACTGTCTGTGCAATCGGTAATATTTGAAGAGCTAACTTCAGACAAACTATCATAAAGGTCGGCAGCGACAAAATGTGCTGCAAGAAAAAGAAGGGAAAAGAAATTTATTGCATAATTTAATAATAAAATATGATATGTATATATACAACATTTATATATTTACAAAAAGTATTTTCGTAAATATACAAGAATATTATTTCATATAAGATTTCTAATCGTACTCGTACTGTGATGAAAAGCTGTGGGTTATCAGTATGAGAAATGTGTATTTAAACAATACAGAACTTTATATAAAAACTAATCAGAAACTCTTCAGGGTCACCAGCAAAAATTAAAAACATATAATTTGGTTGACCATATCTGGCAATTTTAATGATTTAGTATCGCTACGTTTCGACCATGGGTTTTGGCCCTTTTCAAGCGAGTGTAACTACAAATTTAAATTTTACAGATTGATACAGTGTTAACATTTGTGATATTAATTTGATATTAATTTTTATATAAAAACTGTATGCGTCGGAAGAAATGAAAAAGAAAAGAATGTCAAGAACAAATTGAGAAAAGAAATGACATTTAATAACAGAATTAAACAAGATTATCGAAGTGCAACTAAAAAAAAATTCAATCTAACTTCGGATATTTCCTAATAACTTCTCAATTATTTCATATTATCAATATGCGTATTTCAGGTTGAGTGATATTTTTTCATGGAAACATCAATGATAGTGTTGCAGCGTAAATCACGGCTAGTTATAGGTGCAATAAAAGAAACAAATTAGAGAAAGCGGAGAGAAATATGTCATACAAGTATATCGTAGCTTTCAGAGAAGGCGATCTTTATAAATCAGTTACAAAATTACTCACCATATCGATCCATATTAAGGGCACCGTTATGTTATTGAATGCCGTAATTTTAGAATTGTAACGTGTGCGTTGCATTACCAAATTTGTCTGAACCCTAGAATGAAAGACTAAGGGAATACCGATCAACTGAAAGAATAAGAAAATTATTAGCTTGCGCTCAAGTTTATGTATCTAAACAAACGTTAGAAAATCAGAAAGCGTCAACATTTTTTTACTTTCACTCACTCATGAATTTCATTTTAAGAAAATAATTGTTCCATTGTACAATTTGAATAATAATTTCAAGTTCTTTATGAAAATACCTTTCGCTATAATGCACTTTTAACATCCTGATCGCAATATGTTTTATTTATGAAAAATTGTACGTGAAGCTTGAAATATATTAGCATGTGTATCAATTAGAATTTAATTATTTTATGTTAGAGAAACTCATGATGTCGACAGCTGCA
The DNA here is from genome assembly GCF_000949405.1 of Vollenhovia emeryi. NCBI lineage: Eukaryota > Metazoa > Arthropoda > Insecta > Hymenoptera > Formicidae > Vollenhovia > Vollenhovia emeryi. The sequence continues at coordinate 5,430 of NW_011967194.1, forward strand.
TGTCATCATTACATAGACGTTAGATAAGTTTGAAATAGCAATAGATAATGGCCCACTTTCGAATGCGTTCTTCGTACGCAATTCTGAGAAATTCCATGGCGATTGAATAATCTGTACGTAAGACTTATCTAATCGTAATACAAAGTGGCGTACATGAAACCGGCCCCGAACAGTCTTTTTAGCTATATTTTACGCTTGGATCCGGTTTTATGTCGCCACCCTGTATAAGAATGTATATAATTGATGAGTACTAATAAGCTTATCTAATGCAATTATGATCCTCAATTTGCTGCTAGTCAATAACTCGCGTGAATTTTTCTCCAGCAATGTCTCTTCAAAAGAATGATTTTCGCGATATATTTTCACAACTTAATATCAAATTATGCTTTCAGATTTGCAACTATTTTGAATATTTAATATTATTTACCGGCTGCAGAATTACATAAGACTCGTGCTTCTCTCGATCAGGCTCAAGACCTTCCACATCTTCCAGCAAACTCGGATCAGCATCGAGAAAATGTGGGAGCGATACCGCCGCCGGGATATCTAAAAACCAGATACATGAATTATTTATTAAGCTTCTTGACAATGAGTCTTCTTAAAGGGAACGTACGTATCTTTGCGACATTGAACGAGAAAATATCACAGCTATACGATAATTTAATACAGACTCAAAGGAAATGGCGTGTAGAAAGGCCATGGCGTAAACTCGCTGCTTTTATAACAATTACGCAATGAAACCGTATAGCGAGGGAATTAGAATTTCATAGACGCTTCATTATCTCATAACATATATTTGGTATTCTATCAGTAAATTACATTATGTCTAACGAATTTCTGCAAAAAAAAATTATAAATCCGCATTCATAATCAATACGCGCTCTTTAAACGTGGTTGAATCAAATTATTTATAGGAGAGAAATACTAGAGGAAGAAAGAAAGAAGAATCTCGAAAGAATACGTACTGTAGTAGCACGGTGATAAATCAGACAATCCTTTCTTCAGACAAGTCTTCATCTTACGGCAATAACATTCATTGTCCGGATTCAGATCGGGCGGATCAGCGAAATCATCCGCGAGGGTGTAAAGGTATCCTGGTATGCCGTTTTTTGTCCAAACTTCTTTTCTATACGTAATCTGTAGCGCACGACAAAATGATTTCCTGAAGACCCTAAACTTGGCCCGCTTATCGATGTGCGGTGGGAATATGGTACCTTCCGTGGCGCCTTGAAGTGTGTTACAAACTGTATTCCTAAATCGACAAAAAATACTGTTTAAATCTGAAATAACAGTACTATTTCATACATTTTAATCGAATACCGATTGATCAACGTATAAATCTTAATACAGAGTTTAATATGATTCAAACGTATAAAATACAATACATTCATCTGAAATTTTATCCATTTTATTATTTTTTTAAAATTGCTTCTTCATACAATCTCTTCAACCTTTATAAAATCATGATTTATAAAATCATATGTATTAACTAAGATAACTAAAAATTAATTTGTTATCGTGTGATAAATTTAAGAACATTGCTGGAATGTTTCAATAATGTCTGCCTGTCTATCTATTTAAATGGGAGAACATAGTTTTCCGCAGAACAATTATTAAACAATTATTTACTCTTTTCGCGTTTCGTTGCCCTCCGTTTCGACGTATCCCCAATTCGCCAAACCGGGGCTGCCATTCCATCTGTCGATGCTGAGATATCGCCCTTTCTCTTCCATTATGTTAGCCTGTTTATCCATATATACCGTTATGATGTTCTCACCCTCGTCGTACATCTACAATAATACAGATATAGGTTTTTGTGTAAATTTTATCATAAAATTGGTTTTGGTTTTTTATTATTAAACGCTTTTCAAACACATTATTTCCTTCATAGATGATACGATCCACCTATCTATTCAATTGTTGTTCGAAAAATTATTTACAAGATAAATTTAAATATATAATACCTGTGAGATTAAACGTTTCCATAATCAGTACCAAAGACAAAAATGCGCATTAATTTATTGGAAACGGAAAGACCATTAAGTCACGTTAATTAAATTTATGGAAGCGCAACAGTTTGTGCAATTATGTGTGATAGCAAAGCGATAAACGAAAAATAATTGGTTCACTCAGTCAAAAACATATTTCATCGCTTCTAATTTTTTTACGCTCTTAATTTTAATGAATCGGTACTCGTGGACCTTACGTACTCTAGATTAATATATACGCGTTAATGATTTATCACAACAATTATTTTACGATTGTCAAACATGGTGATTTTCTATTACATTAAAACATTTAAATTTGTGAAAGTCTTTCCACAGGTGATAAAACATAGATAGAACCATGAAACACACGCATACACTACACAAATGAGATTCGCTAAAATATTATCCATACAGCAAACAGTGTCACAAACATATCTGGGAGATATCTAAATATTACAATATCTGCTACCAAAATCTATTCAGATATCGCTTGAATATCTGAGAGATGTTTTCCAGATTCTAAAAAGTCATGATTATTTCATCTGAAATTTGATATCTGATTTTATTAAGTAATAAATAATTATAAAAGAAACAAATAAAAATATAGACAATAATTTTTTAAAAGAGATATTAAAAAAGACATCAGATATCCTTAAAATATTCAGGATACATTATCTACGAGATATCTGATTTAAGTATCAGATCTTTTGCTGTGTGGGTAAAGTACAGTGGTGCAGGATTTGACATAAAAAGAGCTGGTGAATAAACTTTCAAAATGTTAAAATTATCCACCGCTCTACGCCATTTGCAATGATTTGTTATCAGAAGTCACGATATATATTCACCGATATCAGTGCCTAAAGTAAAATTTTTTAAATACTCTTCAAGATCTTTTTAATGCGTTATTATTACTGTTATCATGATATATGTGTTTTGCAGTAATGCGTCTGTTACAAATCTCCATAACATGTTACCCAAAGTCGCCGAAAAATCTGTTTGATTACTCCTCGTGCATGCCATTTTTTACGTACTCATAAATAAAGTAACAATCTTGTTAGATATCGCAAGGACAACTTGAATTATTAGTGCGATAAAGAAAAAATCATGCGTATCTCTTGGGACCATAGGCCGTACAGTGCTTAAAGTCGTTAACGCTAACCTCATGAACCCTGAAACGAGCGTGCGTAAATAGTGAAAGGATCAGCGGCTCGCAATTGCGAAAAACGACGGCAATTCAAGACACACGGGTCCGCGACACTGTCTCAATTGCTTTCGCGCGTACTTACTGTTGTATGATCACGATCAGGGTTGTGCCATAGATTATCAAATAATACTACCTGTTACATGTACACACACTCACTCCCCCCCCCCTCTCTTTCTCTCTCTCTCTCTCTCTCTCTCTCTCTCTCTAAAGAAAATGTGACAGAAATAAAACATGTATGTATGTAATAGAAATAAAACAAAACAAAAATGTATAACATTGCGAAATTTAGGTTTAAAAAAAAAGTGGTAAAAACAGGCAGGCTCTTTTTCAAAAAGTTAAATTGAGACAAAGCTTGAGTAATATTTTTAATTTTAATAAACTGTGTTATCAAATTTTCGTCCAATTTGACGAATAAAAAATATATTGTAATTGAAATTGCTTTAATTAAATAATTCTCTCCGTTTTGAAATTACTCTCCAAGTACAAAAACAATCATCCTCCATGTACAACCTAACGTACATTAAAAAATTGAGAGAGAGAGAGAGAGAGAGAGAGAGAGAGAGAGAGAGAGAAAGAGAAAATTAGCTAGTGTTACTAGTGGCTAATCGTGCATAGAGAATGCGTGCGCTTGAGTTAATTTGCATACGATGTGGATTTCAGACAGGATGTGTGGAAATTAATTTTCTTACTACGAGCAAAATTCCTCTTTTTCGAATTATTCCATCCAACATCCATTATTTCTTCAGGATCCAAACATTGGGGACAAGAAGTTATTCTGAAATATGATGATGACATTACTCGCGATGGTAAAGTTGTGCTGAGAAACCGGTTTCTTTTTATGCCAAAACCTAAGTGATCTTCCAGTCTTCGATAATGTGCAACAAGATTACAGAACTTTTAATAAGCGACCGATTATGCAGTGCCAATGGCAACGTCCAGCAGAAACAGCATGCTATGCTGTTGATTTTTTTAACGTCACTTAGCGGTTTAATCAGTTAAGTTTCCCAATCACACTTTTTTCCATTTGATAAGAGTTGGTTTTTCCAACCCCTTGGTAAACTAACTATTGGTTGGTTAAATCGTATAACTTATACCTTTGTTTAATTCGAAGGAAAAACAAAGACATATATACATGATTTAATTATTAGTTAATTTATCAAAAGATTGGAACAACCGGCCCTAAGCGTACTACAAATATATTGGAAAAAATGAGGAGCGCTTAGTAAACATGTTGGAAAAGCAGAAACTACCGTTCAGCAAAAGTTGTTGCAAGATTTACTGTTTGCGCGGTGTAAAACGCTTACCAAGCTGCTTTCTTTGCTGAACGCAGCTTGACGCAAATGACGAAGATTTTTTATTAGAATTTTTATTATTCGCCTCATTCTACGATAAAATAAATGGTCGTAATAACATTGTAAAATCGTATGTACATTTTTCCATTCAAAGGTCAGATACAAGACGAATGGTTGTTAACACGTTTTGCACAAGACCGCGTTTGTTAAGTGTTCGACGGAAATGCGTCTGGATTCTAACCAGTTTATCCACGATGTAGTAATCGCGAATGAACGCCGGCATTTGTATGATTAATTAAAACGCACCCCCTTCCCCTTTCCCTTGGATTTCACCCTGCGCCGCTGAAACTTTCGGTCACTTTCGGTCACTTTTCCAGCTGTTTTGTGAGCCGTACGTTCGAGTGCGAGCTCGATGAAAGCGAGCACGCCGGTGAAGCTATAACTTCTACGTCCGGTTTTGCCAAAGTACGTTTTTATATGCCTAACGATTAACTGTATCGATAAGAACTAGGCCGCAATAAATTTATTGATTGACCAATCACCTCAAACTGGTTAATTGATAACTGTAAAGTTTTTTTTTTCGCTGCCGGCTAAGTATACGCTGAAGCGCATTCCCCTTCTGAATTTCTAGACTTCTTAACGCTTGGAAAACACGCAGTTATTGATGACCGAAAAGATTTAACAACATGATAAAAGCCAACTTTGCACACACTGGCGCTATCTGCGGAACTATACATTTTAATACAGCAACCAAAGTATTGAAGAGTTATTTCGAAATATTATAAATGAATAAGATTTAAATAATAACTTTTCACTATTTTTACAGAATATATCAAATGTACTAAATATTTCTACAGAAGACATCATTATCTCATGTATGCATATACATACATGTGAGGTAGCAAAGAGAAAATTGAAGATGCTTTTGTTCGCGGATTTACCTATCTCGCCAATGATGAATATTTTTACCAGGCGTATTATCTAGCTTTCTCTTCTATTGCAATGCAACAAGCCAAAGAAATACTTTTGCATCGTAGATATAAATATTTATATTAAATTATCTTAAATATACATTCAAATAAAAATGGGATATTAAGCAATTGATTATTAAGTAAGCTGATAAATGTGCCTAAATATATTTTCAATGATTGCAAAATAATCTTTTATAATATTATATATTTCAATGGATCGTTTGAGATATAAGAAATCGGTTTACTCACCCTATCTAAGAGACCGAGTTTTTGGAAGTTGACAAACTTCGGCACAATTCCACTGGCCAATGTTACCATTGAATCCTCGTAACCCCAGAAATAATCGTAAACCGTCATATTAAGAATCGGTTTCGCTTTCATCAAATTAGTCAGTTGTACAAAAGGATAATTCACCATAAATCCGGAATCACTCAAAGCGGATGAAGCACCCTGCATCATAATATTTTTGTGCGTATAGTAGTCTTGCAAAATTATCCTAAATAATCCTAAATATTAAATTGAATTGAACACAAAATTTTTAAGATAAACGAACATATACATTAGTTTCACTCATATGAATAAACAAATTTGTATTAACAAAATATGCCTTGAAGAAAAGATCGTGAAAATGTCTTTTTAAAGGATGAATACTCCTAATATATAAAAATATAGATTGAGCATACACAAGCTTGCAATGTATTATACATATACATACAGGGTGTCCTGAAATTCGCGAATCAAAATACCATAGCAAGAATGTCGTCGAAAAAATAAATTGAAAAGTTATTTGCCATTTTTCGTTCCGAGCAGTAGTTTTTTTTAGATAAAAAGGTTCAAAACG
>NW_011967194.1:14494-20979 GCF_000949405.1 Vollenhovia emeryi
TATGATTGGCCTGTTTTGAACCTTTTTATCTAAAAAAACTACTGCTCGGAACGAAAAATGGCAAATAACTTTTTAATTTATTTTTTCGACGACTTTCTTGCTATGGTATTTTGATTCGCGAATTTCAGGACACCCTGTATGTGTATAAAAATATACATAAGAAATGTATAGTACAAGTATTACAGGTTAAATTACTAAAATAATTTGTTATTAATTCATATTTGAATGCTCTGCGTATAATAGCAGTCGTACAGTTGTAAATAAAATTCTAGAAATGTAATTACTAAATAGATTTATCACTCTCCGACATTGCGATCGGAACGCATAAAACTTATCAGCGAAGTAACATTGGTGACGCTATTCAACTATTCATTATTTCGCATCGGTAAGAGGAATTGTGCAATTGCAATTAAATATCAAGGGCACATTTCCATCTAAACAGAATTTAAATAATTAAATTGAAAATGTTACAATATAATTATATTCTGCGAAGTCAGGTTTTATTTGTTTTATATACATTTAGTTTTATTTGTTTTATATGTCTCATATATCATGCGTCATGTGTCATGTCATATGTCATACGTCATACAATATTATAGCGTAAGCATTTCATAATGTATAATGTATAATACATTATTTTCTAAAACGAAAATAAAGTATATAAAAAATATATAAAGTCCATAATTCGCGCACTTCTAAATTACTAATAACTACTTGGAAATATTGACGAATGTATCACAAAATTTAGCTAACGCAATTTATTTTCGGGAGACTTTATTATCGAATTAACCACTAGTGTCGATGTAATAAATCAATAATAATTAATTTATTGTATCGATTTACTATTAACTGGTAATAATTAATTTATTATTCTTACCAAAAAAGGTAGGTTCGGGATATTAATTATGTCCTCCGAAGGATCACCGACTGACATTTCGGGAACATAAGCTATCGTTCTTCTGGGAATGTAAGTCATTGTGCCGTTATCGTTAAACGTAACATTATCGTTTACAAGAAATTCTCTGAAAAGATATAGAATATTTGCAACATACGCTTGTTGTGCTAGAACACAATTAAATCATAGTACAAAACATTTTATTCGAAACAGGCCCGTATAATGTCTTATAATAACAAGAAAGAAACGTGCTTACTGATACACATACGGCCCAATTTCTTGAACTTTGAGTTTCTCTTCGCCGTTTAGAAATTCTATTGGATTGGTAATGTTAAATACATATACGTTTAAATACATATCAACAGGTGGTACTTTCCACAGTGTGAAAAGCCATGAGTGCGGCAACATTTCTAAATTCTGTAAAAATCGCGTGTTGTTTTCATTAATATATTTTATTCAATATATTTTATTTTATATTGGAGTACATATCATATGTACCTGACATTTGCTGTTTGTAAAATGGGAAAATTACTTAAGTAATTAATAATTGTTTCTAGAAAGGTGAATATATATTTTATAATGAGTAAGTGATTATTCAAAATTAATAGATAATAATTTAGTACTCCAAAAACTGCTTCTAAAAGAATTGATATACTTGAATCTAAAGAAAGAATTGTTTTATTCAACCTAACAAAATGGAACATTTTTAATATATTATATTTCTCCGAAATAAATTTTTTCTTGTTTTTCTACAAATTTCTCTACTTTCTATTTCTATATATGTTTCTGCAATTTTCGTTAATTATGGATACTTACATATTCCACTAGCATAGTTACAGGATCGATGACGTAAATCGTATACATCAAGGAACTACATCCAACGCCTACCATAAATAAGATGATGCTTTCTACAAAAAAAAAGAAGACGTTTCTTGTAACGAATAATCACAATTTATATTGCGTTTTATATCACGCATTATTTCATACTATACGAAGAATATGCAATTAACTTTGCGTATTTAATTTCCGAGATTTCCGAGAATTAATACAGTCGCATTTTAAATGCATGAAATAAATTAAAATATGGAAATAACTCATGTATACAATTAATTATGTATCGTTCCTACAACTTCATACTGTTAACTTAATCAATGTTGGTTATATTAGAAATGCATTGGCCGATATTGTCCAATGTAAAGCCAATATTCGCCATGGAATAAATGTAAATATTGCACGATAATAATGATATAATATTAGATTTATATTGGAAGTGCACTGGCCAATATTTAATGTAATAAAAATATTGGTCCAATATTGATACAATATTAAACCAATATTGCTAAATAGGCATATTGGCTAAGTAAGAGAAGACGTCCATCTTACAATATTGGACTAATATTTGGAATACTAGATTATTTCCCAGTATTGCGCCAATATATTGCGCTACCAGAGAATGTACCCTCTGAGATCCCAATAAGAAATTTAATCGCCAAATTTATAGAAATAAATTCTATCAAAGTTTCTACATCAAAGATGCCATACGATTAAATTTCTTATTGCGTTCTCCTTTGCACGAACACTTCGGCAATGATTAAACGTGACTACAAATCCTACGACCAAATAACCCAGCGTAGTAATAAACACTTCGAACACATATATTATCGTGTACAACTGCACATGGTTTTCGGTATACAAACCGACAAATGTGAGTGTCATAAAAAAATGTTTAACATCTCTGACATATCTCTATTTACCACTTTGCGCTTCAGTATGTGTCGAAAACCGATGCCTTTCAAAGCGTATTTGCGTACCATTCACCTTCAACTTCGCCCAATCTCGCGTGAAGAAAGGCAGATTATTCAAGCCAAATTCGGCTCAATGCCATCATTCCGCGAATTCCGCTTGGAATATCGAGCGGCGTCAACGTTTTTGGCTAACTTAATTGGGAAATTTTTTTCACACTGAAAAAATCTGATAGGTTCAACCAGTCGTCTGTTAGAAAATGGACGAATCAGAATTCCTTTAGGATTTACCAGATGTGTAGTGAAGTCTAGCAAACTTCTGGTTATGAAAGATATGTCAAACCAGAAGTTTGCTAGACTTCACTACACATCTGGCAAATCCTAAGGGAATTCTGATTCGTCCATTTTCTAACGGACAACTGGTTGAATCTATCAGATTTTTTTTCAGTACACTTACGTGTAACTCGACGCAGTAGGTCGCTTGGGTGCGGCCTTTCGCACCACATTCGCAACCAATTCATAAGCGACTATTGGTTCGACGTGACCGTGTCGGTTCAGAGTTAGAGCCGAGTGCCAAGGATAAGACAAAAAAGAAGAAAAACCATCATTCTCCGCGTGTCGTATGTATGTGGCACGACTCATTGATCACGCAATGATCTGTTTGTATTTTAAGGCCGCCGATTTGTCAATAGCGTTCAATATCCTAAACCGTTCAAGAAATTCCCCTGAGTAAATTCCCAGAACGGTCCGCGTATTGAGGAAAACTGCGAGACAGTGAAATATGAAGATTTGTTAATAAATAGATGTAATCTTTTCCGCACTACAATTCTAGAAATAAAATTAAGTATTGTAGAAACAAGTAAAAAGGACGGCTTTGAGAGCGCAATGCGGTTAACAGTACGTTATACATCGATGTATAATTATCTTATTATATAGTTATTTTAAAACCGATACAATGTTAATTTCATTGAATTTATTTATGAGATTTATTTTAGTGCCATACAGTGTGTTAAAGATATACATGTATATTAATATCTCTTTTAGACAAACCAAATCTACTTGATTTAAAAAAAGCACAGGAATATTAAATGTTAGTTGCTAAACTCAAAAAACGATTAGTTGTAGCGATTACAATTACAAATATTATCGTGATCTCAGTTGCAACATATGCATTTATCGGATACTTTTATTGTCATGTAGATTATTGTAGATTAACTGCTTAGAAAAATTTGGATATATTGTTGTACTTATTATGAACAAAATGTGCTTAATGATTAATTATAATATTGGAAAAATCTCACAAAGTTATATCGTATGCGTTAAGTAACGTGTGATCCTTAACGATTATCAATTCGAGGGTCATATGTACAAATACACGGCATCTCAAATATCCTCTTATACTTATCTTTCCGAGAATCATATTTACAAACATATACATCTCTAACTTACAAATGTATAGATTTTTTTAACTCTACTCAACTTTGTGAACTTTACAATCTATCAGTGCTGAATTCTTATCTCCGGCATTCGACGGTTATTCAGCATTAACTGATGTCAAAACAGAAAAATTATGAAATATTCATATAATTTTCTCTAAAATTCTGAGTGAGAAAAATTCAAGACCTAAAAAGAATTTTTGGAAAAATTTGTCAACAACAATTAAACTTTCAAATCAATAACAGAAAGAGACATTTCGTTCTTGAAGCGATTGCTAAATATATTCTGTACGTACATCACAAAGAAATCGCCAGATATTTAACGTCGCTTTAAATAAATGACCTACAGAAATTTAATCAAGTAATTGGGTGAAATAATCCTGATGTGATGAATGATGAAACGCAGTAATGGCAACCTCGGAGTGAACCTTGAAGGGGACTTTATGGAAGAAAAAGTTACTCGCAACTCTCTCACATATAATTGTTGCTGGCCGTGATAAAACTTCTTACGCACGTATACTTATAAGCTTGATCTTCTTGAAAATCGAGTTTTTAAGAGTCATAAATAGTAGTTGCATTCACATATATGATACGTTCAATCCACTTTCCCTCTAAACAAACATTATTTTGTCATAAAGTTTTTAGCTTTCTCCCTATATTTTCCTAGTCTCTTTAACATATGCTAATTATTAAATATAGTATACAGATTGCAACTTGAAATAACTGATAGAAAGAACTGGTTCAACATTTTTGTGTATGTTACAATACGTTTCAATAAATGGAGCACTATTGCAACAGGATATTCCTAAGTTCGAATGAAGTAAAAAAAGTCCTGTACTACTTTTTCCTCCGACAAACAGTTATCGAGATATAAGCTAAATATTGAAAAGTTATCAATTTTCTCTTGTATAAATATATAGAAATGTGTGAAAATATTATAAATTTCTTCACAATCAGATAATGATAATTATTGTCTGATTAAGTAATTGAGCTCGTGCGTCCTCATGTAAATTACAGATTACTCACTTTTAAACTGCTCCAGCGCGAACGTGGATTTCATGGCTGTGACCCAATTTCTCCCGCTTTAATTTTTTCTCTTTGCCACCTTGCAGAATCCTGAAATGAATACAGAACCATCCAGGTTATTAGATAAAGCGGGAGTAATACTGAATGCTGAATCAAGGCCAATAATAAATTACGCACAAGGTGGTTGTCAGAGTGATTGAATATGTTCATTTGTATGACACTATCATCTCAAATCTTTCACTCTTTTCTTCCTTAAGGTCAGTACTAGTAACAAGTAATCTTGAGAATGAAACGTGAAATAATACGTTAATCTTCTAGTTGTTTTCTCGCCTATTGGATTTATGTTTAATTTCACTTGTAGTTTAATTTCATCAGTACTTTAAATAAAATATTAAAAGAATTAGAAGAAGAGGCTGTGGTCGTAAACGCATCTCTTCCTTCATTCTTCCTTCACTTGTATCATCATATGTCTATATTGTCTTTTGTCAGTTAATAGAGAGTTTTTGCAATACCGTCTTCTCAGATACGGTGAACGCTAAAGTCACGTGACTTAATACGGTATTTTGCTTTTTACGTGTTCAACCAAAAAGAGTTTGCGTAACTACGGTAACGTGTAATAATATAATAAATCTGACTATTAGCCTAAATATTTGGAACAACTTACTTTTTCATATTCGCACGGTTTGTTTTTATCCATTTTTGAAAAAGATGTTCAACATGATCTCGGACAGCACGCAAACTGAAATCTTTTTGCGTTGCTACCTTTACGCGGTTTGCAACTCTTGTCCATTTTTCTTTTTCTTCATATGGGTTTTGAGCTATGACCTCTCGTAACAGAACGATCCCAGACAGCACACCATGTCTAAAAGACAGCTTTAAGACGTCTTTAAGTCTAAGGCCCGGTCTACGATGAGTCGTTAGTCGTTAGTCAGAAGTCGCAACTATATGTTGATTTTTTTCCTTTCTGGGTGGAAGAAAAAGGACCGACATATAGTTCCGACTTTTGACTAACGACTAACAACTCATTGTAGACCGGGCGTTAAAGACGTCTTAAAGACATCTTTATGATGTCTTTTAGATGTGTGTGCTGTCTGGGATGTCATCTTCATTTTAGTGAACCGCAGTCGTTACTTTTGATAGCCATATCGTCAATGCTATTTTTGATAACCTTATTTGCTCGAAAATAACGTCACACGTTATCTAAATAGCGTTACGGTGAACTACGCGCATGCGCAGTTCCGTCTCTGATCCAATAACGTAAGTTTAGCGTTCCCCGTATTTGAGAAAACGGTATTGCAAAAACTCTCTATTAACGGTTTATTCGCGTAATTCATCTAATTATATATTGAATTGATTCCATAGATTCCATAGCTCCTGATTTAAGGT
>NW_011967194.1:21708-28071 GCF_000949405.1 Vollenhovia emeryi
CGAAAGAACTACCTTAAGTTTGGGTGACCCACTTTGACGTATCACGATCGCGTGCGGGAAACGTACGAGTATGACTGCGCGGTATCGTTTGTTGGCATAAGTAAATTAACACCGTTCACCGTAAGTTTGCCGATGCTATTAGCACCTTACTCGTATTTACATGACGGTCCCAGTTATTTCCTTCTCAGTAAAAGTCCATGGGCACTTTTGCTCTGATATTTTCTTTGTCTGGCGTATTGAGACAAAGATATTAGATTATCGTGTATCACAGAACGAACCACGAAGATATGAAAATAACGATGTTAATATCATCTCGATTATTTCAATTCACGCTCGCACTTTTCGGCTTTTTATTATTGCATAAAATATATTCGAGTTGTCTAATTTAATGCCGTCTGATTTACCGTAACGATTATTTAATTTAACAGTATTATTCATCCGTTGTGTATATATTTTAAAAAGAAATAATTTTAGAAATACGTGCTCCTAAGAATAGGAAATATATCACCGTGCAGTTTATTCTTTACCTTAAAATACGCTGACTTAAAACGATATCCCAAAACAACAAGGGTTCACGATAATCAGTTCAAACAAAGCAGATTATTTGCCTTTACAATAAACTTTCGATAAAAAAAATATTATATGTTAATGTATACGGGGCAATTTACTTTGTAGTATTGCTATCGCGAAGTATGTGTTATTTGCTTACTTCGTAGTATCGGACAGTCATTCGTTATATGTTTTAAGAATTATTATCTATAAAACAAGGACATTAACAAACGTCATTCATAATGCATACGTATACATCTCACAGTAGCTCGGCAACAAAGAACAGGATCATTAATTTATGTTGTTATCTGGTTCACACGTAACACGTTCGCGATCAACAATTAAGTCTTATATCCCCATGCGTTTCGCCTACTCAAGACGTTATTAAATATCAATTTAATCTTGCTGACAAGTTCCTTCCTCGCATTAGATATTGAGTAACAGAATGGAATTTTCCGTATCTTCTCTTCAATTTCTGATGAAAATCAATTTTTTGTAGCTTAAATATAATTTTCATCAGTTACTTTAGTAACTTTTCTTAATTTTTCTTAGACAATTGATTAACAATACAAAATTATTATTTATACTATATTAATTATACATTACTAATTGTCAAGAGCAGAAGCACGGATCGAACGGCGCTGATCCAATTTTTCAGCGGGCGAATAAATGATAGACTTCATTGCGCGTGTGTAGAAACGATCTGTATCCATCTGTACTATCTGGATCGCATTAATTTCGAGCTAACAGTTTGCTTTCACGCGACTTTTAATAATTATTTCTCGCTGATATACAATAGTTATTTTATATTGATCAATTAATCATGTCTGAAATTAACATACCTGAATAGTATTATAAAGTAAATTTATATAAAAATTTATTAACAATATCACCGCTTCGTTATGTTCCCGATTTCATAAGCAACTGAATTGCAAGAAACGTGTGGTAACACCGTTTTATTAGCAGAATATTAACAATTGCGAGGTACTTGATTCGCAATTCGCAATTGTTGATATTTTGTTAATGAAACGGTAAGACCGTTGCGAGATAATTGATTTTTCTTGTATCAATGATCGCGCAATTGTTGATATTGTGCTAATGAAACGTCACCACACGTTTCTTGTAATTTTGTTACTCATGAAATCAGGGGTATAACAGCTTTTAATTAGTTAAGTACATACAAAAATAATCTCTTAATTGAATGCTTTATTTTAATTAAATAAAATTGTTCAAAAGTTATTAAATGTAACAAATAACATCTTGTCGAGGCAATATTCTCTGCACTTTATTATTGTAAATTGAATTATGAACATATTGCTTTTCACTTTATATCGCCTTTTTAACTCGACGATCAAACATATTAAAGTATACCTCTTTTCACTTTTATATTCAAAAAGACCAAGCTTAAATCGCATCGTATTGTGGTTTTACATTAATTAAATTTTTCGCTCTGTTTATTTTGTATCGTAAGCAGATAATCGGAAAAATAGAACATTTTGATTCTAACGGTAAAAGTTAATGGCAACTTGAGTAGTTTTATTATTTTTAATAGCAAATTCAATATCAACTTTTTCATCGAAAGAAATCGTAATGTATTCATAAAGATCGACGTCGTAATTAATTAGTACAATATATGTAAATTAGATTTTAAAATCTTATTAACTGTGACGGTTACTTAACATTTAAATAGAAAAACATATGAGATATAATGGCAAATTATGATAATAAAATGTTTTCGTACATTCTACGCAGCATAATTTAGCGATGACCCATAGTTTTTCGTTTACGTCATTTTTACTTTATGCAAAAATGTGATATATTCTACTTCCCGATAAGATAAGACATAAGTAAAAAGCAGTGATATCTATTACACTGTTATTCTACACATATATTTCATAACCGGATGTGGTTTTTTATTAAATTTTACTGCACTTTCTGTATTTTTATCATACATCAATTTACTAATTCTACTGCACTAATTTTCAACGGAATATCATTTCTCGTTTCTTCTAATAAAACAGAAGAAAAGGAGAGTTTTATACACGTTTCTATAAATATTAACAAACCTGGTAACATGAATCACGAAGGACGCGACATAGAAAATCAAGTTTGATCGACACGATAAGGAAAACGTAGTGAAATAATCAGTCATTCCAGTAAATCTATAAACACTATACCAGAAATGACCTAAAGTCGATAATTGAAAGAATTTCATTAGAACCATATGTTATAATATTAAACTATTGAGTGTCATAGTAATGAAATATTTAATAATAACTAATTGTTTGCCATTTACTTTGGAAGAAATCTGATTGAACTAATAAATCACAAATAGCTCTATAATATTTTAATGCATGATTAACGCTTGATAAATATCTTTTATAAAGTATCTTTTATCGCGGAAACAATGTATTGTGCATTCATGAGTGCACGATTATCTCACGTACAGCCGCTCCGTTTGTTTTACATAAAGTCACTACGAGTCCGATATTTTCTACGCTGGCTACATTTTACTACTAGAAAGGTATCAAATTTTTATCGATTTTATCACTTATATTAACGATGCGAGTCTCATATAACATTGAGAATATATACGTGCACTTTCCATTACTTAAGTGCCGTTACTTAACTTCATCAAATTTTCACGTTAAATTATTCAGTAGTCATGTGAGAAGACCAATGACTACATTCCGCACACAAAATAGATCTGAAGACAACTCTGCGACGAGAGAGAACACTATATACTAATTAGAAGAATGCCCGATACACGTGTAAATCATAGATGAAGGTGATACGCTCTCTAAAAAGTCAGTGGATTATCACTGAAAATAATGAATATTCCCTGATTCACAGTTATAATGCACTGATTGACTTTTAAAGAGCGAGATTATGTAATTGCATAAATAATGTGATTACACTGAATGAATAATATAATATCTCCATTCGTTTCGCTTCCACCGCAATAAAAGTAAATTGGTTTCACACCTGTTCATACAAAAAGTATAAAAGATAAAAAGATACGTACCACATCAAGTGCGGTAATGTCTGTTGGCGAGATTCATTACTAATTATATAATTCCATGTTCTCCCCTGCTAATATGAAAGTACTGAATCGGACAAACTACACGCGCGTAATAATCTTTTTTAATATGATAATAGTGATCGCTCTAAATAATTAATATAGCACGTGTAGAGATTCTAAGCTTGTTATAAAATTAATTTGAACGCGTTGCAAAATATTTTAGCGATATAGCCGGATGTTGCCACATACTAAATATTATTTTGTGGAATAGATAAGAAAACTGCTTTAACACGAGATTAACGTACATCCAATAATCTCATAATAAACAACTAAAAACGTTTCCACAAATACAAAATAGTCAACGTTCTCTAACATTGATCGTCCGTTCGTGGTCACAGGAAGAAACGAATGTGTGGGCGATTTATTTCACAAGCAAAATGCACGTCTCTTATATTACGTCGACTTGAAATATTGAGATCTTTGCCCTCATAAATCAATCTACATAAATATAACTTTTTTATTTTAATTATTTTATCATAAATAAAAATTTAGTTACGAATAAAGAAAGAGAGCATATGTATTATAAAAATCTAAAATTATCAATTTCTGTTTAATACGATGCTATTTTATTTTAATTTATGTTAATTATTATATTTAAATTTATATTGTAATTATTATATGTTATGGAGCATTTATACACAATAACAATGTGATGCACCTACTGTCCGCTGCAGGGGATGCACCAAGCCGAGCAAAACTCCAGCAGACGTCTGCGTTCCGAGGCGTAGCGTCGAAATCGGTGTAATCACTTTTCACAGATTATTCCAGTGTGTCTATGAAAGAAAACTTGTGGAACAAATGCGACGAGAATCAAACGAGAAGTCGCACTCGTCGAGATAGAAACCAGTCACTTTGAAACTCGAGCGAAACTCGAGCGAAACTCGAGCGAAACTCGAGCGAAACTTGGCGATTTCGGAGAACGGGAAAACTCGCCGATTGTATGCTCCCTCAGCAACTCACAGTCTCCCTCTTCCTCAATCGTATGTTTAGTGCGTGCGAGACTTACATGCAGTCCCCTTTATATCGTCGTTCTCTTGGGAGTAACCCGAACGGCCCTCCTCTTCAGTCCAGCACAGCCTCTTATTACAGTAATTACCTATATCTCAATGTTTACTTACAATAATAACTAATTGTCGTCAACGGACAACATAAATTGAGCTATGCAAAATTTAGAGAAACTAGATTATAAAATTGGATTTTCTTCTTTTTTTGGATCAGCTGGAAAGCAGTTCTCGCGTTACTAAGATGCATACATTACATTGCAGTGTTCTTTTAAGATTGTCGAACCGTGATTTTTTAGGAATTTAAATAAAAAACTGCCCGAGCAATTTTTAACAATAAAAAAGGACCTTGTCTGTCATCAACATTCACCATGGGAAATTATTAAAATAAGGTCTTATTGAATGCTTACACTTTTAAATAATTTTACTGAAGAGTTAATTTCTAATTGATAAAAAATTGTCATTAAAAATTAACGTGCCAGAAGAGTGAGAGCGTGTCCCTTAATAAAATACAACGTGACATAAGAGTTTTTCAAATGTTTTCAAGCAACCTGCTTTCTAAGAATTTACGAAATTTATTCTAAACCCACGTATTATGATAATAAATGTACAAAATTCTTTAACCCTTCCCTTTTTTCAAATTTTTATTTAAATGTCCGTGGTGGGCGATAATACCAAATATACAATCCTTGTATTTTATTTTTCTGTTCTCAATAAGCCGGTCGTGTCGTCATAAAATTTACTATATTTTAATTTTGTAATAAAAATATATTAGATTTTTTAACGAAGCGCAAAAATTTTTATAGTTATTTTTTATGACAGTTGAGAATAGACTAATAATGCGAAAAGCAATTAATTACTTATAACAAAAATAATATGTAATCAAATAATTAACACGATTGCATAAACTAATAAAACAGCAAACGGATAGTCTCACTAATTATTACTATCGAACTCGATTACCACCAGAAATGCGGTACACTCATATGATGCAATGATACTTGTGTCGAAACAACCGGTAGATTGTACCGAGAAAATATCAAAGCGCATAATGTAAGTAAAATTTTCTTATCCTTACATTTCGTCATAAAAATCTCTTTTTGACTTTTTCTAATTTTTAATATCAGCTTTAAATCTCTGCATTTTTATAACACGTGCAAATAAATATTACAGATGTACGCGCACGTATTAATTTTCCTATAAATATCTATACGTAATGTACGTAATATTAGAAATAAATCTAGATCATAAAATCTCTCTTTCTCTCTCTCTCTCTCTCTCTCTCTCTCTCTCTTGTAAAACTATACATATTCACGGAGGTAGATATTGTTGTCGTCAGTAAATAATTAACAGTAATGAGTGATTTAGTCGACCCAACTGGCATAAACTTTATTGAATTATATCACTACGTTTCGACCATCCGGATTGTGGTCCTTCTCAAGTGATTTGTGCTTACATGAATTTGAACCTTGAGAGATAAAACGGTGAATGTTTTAGTTTCACTGTTACATGCCTTACTTAGTGCTGCTTAAACTTATTATATAGTAACTTACATGTGGATTTCGCAAATTATCGGATTGAAGTGTAGTATTAATAAGTCGTCGGACATTTCCACGATAGGACGCGTGTTACAGAGCACGTTCGTATATGACGGATAGATTACGACTGACCTGTAGGTCAGTTTGCCGAACAATGCGTTGTGGAAAACATTAGTCGTCGACAGGTTGAAAA
>NW_011967194.1:29704-42729 GCF_000949405.1 Vollenhovia emeryi
TTTTTATTTTCAACCTGTCGACGACTAATGTTTTCCACAACGCATTGTTCGGCAAACTCACCTACAGGTCAGTTGTAATCTATCCGTCATATACGAACGTGCTCTGTAACACGCGTCCTATCGTGGAAAAGTCCGACGACTTATTAATACTACACTTCAATCCGATAATTTACGAAATCCACATGTAAGTTACTATATAATAAGTTTAAGCAGCACTAAGTAAGGCATGTAACAGTGAAACTAAAACATTCACCGTTTTATCTCTCAAGGTTCAAATTCATGTAAGCACAAATCACTTGAGAAGGACCACAATCCGGATGGTCGAAACGTAGTGATATAATTCAATAAAGTTTATGCCAGTTGGGTCGACTAAATCACTCATTACTATACATATTCATTCGAAGAAATTAATCTTTTATTTCTGATCCTATATTGACTTAAATGTTTTATCCGTTTTTTTATTTATAAGGGATTAATAACGTTTCTATTTAGTCTTCGTTTTTTCCTCACTTTTTCCTCTAATTGTAATTAGCTTTCGGCTACTTGGACATTGCAATACTGTCGTACTGTATCAATTGTCTCTTGTCTCATACTTAGCGTTTGAATAGCGTGAAGAATGGTTCCGCAAATATGTAAATCACCATATTCGTTTTGGAGTCTTGAGTGTTAAGACAAATTGCTAGTTCGACCAGCTACTTCGTAAAAACCGTTGCTCTATAATGAGTTACGGTTGATTGCGGGTAGTCAAACTAAAGCAGTAGTGGCCAACTACTTTTTTCAGTTTATAATACAATTTGACTGAATACGTATCGCTTGAAGCAGTACTTCTTCATAATGCTGTAATATTAAGAAGATAGGATTAGTTTTCTTTGTACTTGCAATTTTCTTCTGCGTAGCAAGTGTCTTCTAAAATTTCTGCTGCACATTGCTTATTGATTGTTTATTAATTTACACTATATCTGCTAAAGGTAAATTTTTATTGCAAAATATAGAAAACTAACTGCAACTTCACGGTAAAATAGAAGTTAATGATAAATGCTCATTTATTCGCAAAAATAAAATACTAAACGGTTAATTTAGATATGTGAAATGAATACAACAAAAAAGTTAGAGAACGGACAACACGAACACTAATAGGCAGATGCATTAAACTTCCTTTCGAAGAATGACGTCTCTTCAGTGTTTAAATAAGATGTGTGCATTAATCTTCGGGTAATATTGACAATGACTGAGGTTCTTGTTATATCCTGTCAATCTTCTAAAAAATTTTTGTCTGCGCCAGTATTAAGAAAACATCTTGGCAACTATAAAGGAGACTGCTTTTAATACAATATATCCATCATTTAAGGTTTGAAATAGTAGAACGATTGATTTCACTTTTCCTTTTCCTTCTACAGATACAATTATATGTGCGTATATGATTTTTGTATAATTAAATCAATTTTTAACAATCTGTAATAAATCAACAATCGAAATAAGTTGCAAAATATGATAAAATTTCTCCTTAACTTTTACGGTAATTATCTTAGCGGTGCCATAGGTCTCTTTTCGTTTATTTTACCGTTACATTGAGATTTTGTAATGTTGCGGCGTTTAATGTATTTTATATGAATTGATGAGCGTGTTTGTTAATAATATCAAACCTGTATCTAGATAAGAAAAGTATTTTAAATTCCTTAAAATTATTTTATAAAATGTGTGTGTGGTTGAGGTTTAGTCTTTCAACATTTCTTCAAAATAAATGGCTTTAAAATGTAACCAAAAAAAAGACCCAAGAGCTTCCTGTCGCGTGATCTTTCCTATTCACATAATTACTTCTAAACTTTAATAATGGAATGATGAAACCTTTATCATCTTCTACGAAGAGCATTCCACTATGATGTAAATTAACTTTTAGATATAACACCAGTATTGACATATATTCTTAGAACTTGGAGAATATTACATTTTATAGACATAAGAAATCTGCACAGTTAATTACATTTTCTTTTAATCTAACACAGATAAATTTATGTTAAACAATAAAGTAGAATAAAATCGAATTACTAATGTAGTGCGCTAGATATTGATTTATTATTTTGTTTTCCGTTATTAAATATGATTTTATTCACGTCAAATATTTAAAAAATATTAAAATTTTTTATATATACGATTTCTTTCATGTGTATATATAATATTTAATGTTGTCAAAATTCTAAGCATATGTAAATGGCACTTTTTACAATATAAAACTTATTTTGGTAGTTATGCATAAAAGGGGCCTCCCCTACGATTCCATTTATTTTTTAATATGTTGTTGGGGGGGAGGGTCTTCCCAAGTAATATCACATATATAAGGGTCATATCTAATCAAAGTTATATTTACGACGAAACAGAAATTCAGCAAGGTATCCTACATAATGTTTTTGACCTATTCCGTAGCGTCGAATATTAGCACGTGTATCTCGCCAGGCACACTCATTGTTATGTGTGTGAGCACCGCTATCAGGATCGATGAAATTCATCTTATGATTTTAGATGTTTAAACTCACAATCATTCAAACAATTATATGATCTCCACACCTACATATAGATGTGGGTTCAATCTCTCTTCGCGTATAAAGTTAGGAAACCGTTTATAACTTTTCACGCGAGGCGACATTCAACCCACACCTATGTGTAGGTATAGGTATGGTTGGTTTTTAAATTGTGGAGCCCCCCCTGCGGGGGGGGGGGGGGGCGGATTGCCTCCACACATATACTTTTTAATGCAAAGCGAGGTTCCACATGGGTTTAAAACTTATCAAATGCTTATTTTTGTATTTATTATTTTCATCCTTTTTTAACTTATATCTCCGAAACTATTTGAGTCCGACCCTTATATATATATGTATGAAATTACTCGAGAAGACCCCCAACAACATACTAAAAAATTAATGCCATCGGAGGGGAGGCCCCTTTTATGCACAATTAGCCTTATTTTAATTGCTGGTTTATTACATATTGTTAATATATTCGTTTAATCACAAACACCAGAAACACGTATATAATTGTAGCTATAGCAACTGTAGGAGCAATATTTTCATATAAGGGAATGAAAAATTTAAATAACGTGTCTTTTTAATTATTATTTTACATCTGCGTCTTGAAGTCTTCAAACTGCTTGCTTTGATATGCAAAAGTATTCCGCATCGATCACTTCCGCAAACTCCTTTCACTCTCGGGACTTATCTGTAAAAAAATACTCTAGTTAGTATAACCGCATGAACGAAATTAAATTCTGTTTTCTTATAAATTAACAATATAAATTACAAAATGAGATCGCAAATATTTTTAGATATGTCAAATTCTGAGCAATCAAAATGTAGTTAACCAAAACGCTGCACATAAAGATTACGATAAAACATTAATCCCGTTTCTCATAATTTTGCTTTTTAGATGGAATAAATAAATCGTACTGTGATACTTACTGTGTAACTTACTGTGATAATCGTCGTCACAAAATGTTTGTAATCGTATAGTATAATAAAGTATGATCGCGTTACGAAGAGCAATATGAAAGCCGCTACTTGCCTCCTCGAGTGTCAATGCACGAATGGTACCAAATGGTACCATGGCAACTTTCCGGAACACTACTCATGCAAAAGGAAAACACGAAGCAAGACCATGCACCAACCGAAGTTAATTATCGCCATAAAATATTAAACTTTATATTCAATACGTTTGTTTTAAAGTTTTTGTATAATTAACAGCGTTTATTACTATCAATGATTGGATAATCAATAATTGGATAATGACTATTATTGTTAATTAAATTTAACATTTGTCTCTTTGCTTACTTGGTTATCTTTCGGTATTTTTCGTACGTATCAATAAAATCACGAGACACGGTAGTGTCTCGCGCAAAGTTTTTTTACCCTTTTTTAGAAAAAGGTAAGTTTTTAGGTTTGATATTACAGCAATGAAAAATAAAGTCCAAAGTTTCTGCCTCAGATTCATGATGAAACATATGTAATTGTTTATTATTAATGAGGTGGTCGAGACACTTACAAATTCATTGCACAATCTTCTGCGAGCCGAGAAAGTTCCATGTACATGTATACTTTTATTCAAAGACATTTTCGCTATTAACCGGACGTAACACTTAGTTACAAATATACGCGCTGTAAAAATAAATTAAGAGACTTCAGAAAGTGTCTAAATAAATAACAGCACCTAAGCTCAGTTCGCAAAACGTAACAATGATCATTGCAAATTAGCGTCGATCGTTATGCATCCTCATCATTCGTGTGTTACATGTTTTATAAAGAAAGTACACAGAGGCATACAATTAGGGAAAAATATACTAGTAGGTATCAGTGTACGTAATACAGCACATAAATGCGATGAGTTGCGGATTTTTGTCTGTAGTACGAAAGAGACGAACAGTCTGGTCGTTCGCTGTAAATACGAGAAACACACATCTCGAAAAATTACCTGCCACAAACGAAACCATTTAAGCGTACTCGTGCGGAAGAGAGACAATCGCAACGTATAGCGCGCGATAGCCGAATTCTTCCATCCGCCCTAAATATTGATAAAACATAATATCTATATGTACATCAATGTGCTATTGGTGCGGCTCCGACCTGTTAGAAGCAGTCCAACGTAGTTTATTTATCACAGTAGCACCCCGACTGACGTCACGTCTATATCTAAATCGCGCAAACGCTTCCTGAAAATCTGTATATTTTATCCGATGAATTCAACTATTAAGATCGTAACGATTTTAATCGCTAAAACGAACCGAGAATACTCTTATCCTAATCCTGTGCATATTCACAGTTTACGCTGTACTTTGTTTCGCACGCTAATTATATCGTGTGTGACGAGAGATGCCGTCAACATTTGTTTTTACGCGGATAATCCTACGACTCGTCTGTGTATGTAAGATTCTTGAGCATGCACCGTTTACGTTTCAATTTACTTTTAGTCTCTCACTAATTATTTATTTATTTAGATTCTTATTTAGATTTAGTATAAATTATCGGCCTAACAATTAGGAGAGGACAATGTCTTGCTTCATCGGCTCGGTCGTGCATTTCGTGGGTCATATACCGAGATAGCTGCAGAGAATAAACACGCAGCATATGCATATGACTATCAGAATGATGACAAACCAGAATGGCAGTGTATCTAAAAAAAGAAACTTATTAGTTTCAGTAGACTTCAAAGGCAATTGTTTATTCGTTCACTTCGACAAGATACTTACGTCTGAATGGTATACTGTGTATACAGATCCTGTTGTCCACGGAGATACTGACGACCGCGGTCTCCGTGTTACTGGTGATCGCCGGGCCGTCCAGTTTCGTCGGCAGGAATTCCAGACCGGTGACAAACATGCTGTGCGCCCCAGGTACATGAAGCGCCTTTCTCAAGCTGAATGCCACGAATATATCGACGCTGCCCGAAAACATCGTGCCAACAGCCACGAATTTACCATCGTCGGAGACGGCCAACGCCGAGAGCGTTTCCTTGTAGGAGGCGGATTTGACGATGGCCTCGGTATGGGCGTCCCATAGCTGGAGGAAGCTAGGATTCTTCCCCGCGATGGCGTTGGAAAGCACGAACAGATCGATCCTCGTCTTGTCCTCCGCCAATTTTCGAAATCGGCATCTTTTGTACATGTACCTGGCACCGTCCGGTGGTGTCCAAGTGAGCTCCTTGTTCCGCGCGCCGTCGTTCACGTTCCACAAGAAGGCCTTTCCATCCTTGGCGATGCTCACCAGCAGACCACCATCCGGACTAAAATCCAAATCGTCTATCTCCCTCCCGTGCGCGTCGAGATCGTGCACTTTGTGCAACTGTGGGAATTTCCACAATCTAACTCTACCGTCCGTGCCGCCCGTGGCCATGATCGTCCCTTGCAAGCTCACCCTGACGACTCTCTGCAAAGGCTCACCGTTCCTGCAAGCAAACGAGCTCTCGTCAGAAATCAGCGTGATGCACCTCGACGTGATAAACGCGACGAAACTGTCTTACCCAAAAGCCGTCTGCACGCTGTCGGTTGGCTTGAGAACTAATTGAAGCTTTTTGTTCTTGACATTAGAATTGTCATCTTTGACCTCCTCTATCCTCTCCTTCGGCAACTGTACTTCCTCGACCTTCTCGCTGTTCCTCCTGTGCCTAAGGCCATCTCTGCTGGTCGCCGTTGTCGGTCCCTTGATCAAATCCCCGTTCTCCAGAGTCACCACCTTGGGATTCACGTTGTACAGTTGACAGTGACTCTCTTGGCCGGCGACTATCCACGTCTTCTTGCCATTGTTATGCGAGGCGCAGTTCATGACCACGCTGGGACCCGTCTCGTGCCTGGTCACTTCTTCAGCGACAAAATGCGCTCCGTTGTGTGACAGTTCAAAAATTTCCTGCAACAGACCGAACTTACAATAGATTCTTCAAGAAAAGAGAAGGGAATCTTACGAGAAGGAACGAGAGATAAATCTCAGATGGCCAAATGTGTCGAGAGCAAATATTCCAAAGGGTCTGCTACAAATATCTCGAAAAGACAACAGAGGGTGCGTTTCGTTTCGCGAATGACGCGCATAATGCAACATTAATCCTTGTTATTAATCATTGTTATTCGCCAAATGTCAAATAAGGATAGATGATGCATTTTCTCCACTGAACGTGGCCATTGGGGGGGGGGGGGAACGACATTAGACACTGAAACGCTAAATGAAAAACAATTTGCATCTTGTAAAAATAAAGGACAAAATTAAGTTTTGAAGAAATAAATAAAGGTAATGGAAAGTGACTTGAAATAAAGGGCAGTTCTTTACAATAAAGGACGTATGGTCACTGCAATTATGCGCGTCCTGCGTGAAACGGAACGCACCTTGACACCCGGAAACTTACAAATCCATTGGCAACGCCAGTGTTGGAGGAGCCGCCACCGCCTCCCACCAGGATGTGCCTGCTGGTGAGCATCTGCAGGGTGTACAGGGGAAAATTCACCCTGGCCAGGAGGCCGCCTTTATTTCTTCGGGAGGGCATGACGCGGCAGATCTCGCCGTCTAGCAAACTTGCGCGTATCAGCTGGTATCACCACGGACACGGGCCTCGCCGCAGCGAGGAACGACGAGCCCGAACGGGGTAGACCCTCTGGCCCTCTGCCAGTCCGGGATCAGCACTGTCCACCGGATGGATCGCGCGCGCGACATCAGCGTCCCATCGTCGCTCCGGGACGGCCTGTGCGAAAACGGGGACACCAGGGGACACGCCGCTCACGTGTCACCACCTGGGCGCGAGACGACGGGCCCGTGGACTTCGCGCGGACATAATAACGCGAGGTACACGTATTCAGCTCGCGGCGACGCGCCTCACGGTTGGGCGCTCCGTCGCGAGATCGCGCCACCGGGTTTGCAGAGCGGAGAGCCCGGCGGGTAAAGTCTAGACCGCCACACACTTTGCCCCTAGGTGCGAGTCTGGACTAAATTTTGTATATCCGATTTTACAGAAACATTAACAGAACTGATGTATTTAATAATAATACTTTGCAGTTATAATTTTATCTATCTTTTTAATTATCGAATTATGTCCCCCTTGGGTTGGACTGAAGGCGAATTGCTACTCCGAACGGGTGGAATAAAATAAAACGGGAAAAAGCCAAGGCGAAAGATGCGAATGAGCGCGTATCTTCCAAGACCGACGGCCGATACCGTCGCTTTGCCGATCGAGAGGGCCGGGATGTTACGCGGTTAGCCGCGCCGCCGACGGGCCACCTGGGTCGCGCGATTAGGCGCTGATCGGCTGATCCGTGGAGCCCCGCAAAATGGCAGGTGCCATAGTGCGTTGTTTTCAAATCCCGAGGAGACAGTTGGGTGAGTCTCGAGCATCCGCTCGTTATCGCGGCCGCGCGAGTCGTCGCGAGCCGCGGACGCGCCCCGTCCGCGACGGAACGACGCGCGGGCGTCGCCCGCGCGCCTCCGGGCACGCCGCTTCGCAACGTCTGGTGTACGAGGTTATGTAATTTGATAAACTTGCGCTATATTTAAAGGTCTCCTCGGAACGAACTTGAGTGTCCAGCAGCAGAGAACGCTCGCCGATGCCGCTCCGGAAGGAAAGGTGAGGCTGTTTCCCGAGAGCCATTCGTTTTAATCGCTCCCTCAAATGGCTCCGTTTCTCCAATCTCAAAAGTCTCGACGCGCTCTCATCTTCGTAGCTCCTAGCTGCACTAGTTCAGAGTCTATCTTCCCTCGATTAGAAACGTAGATGATAACAAGTGTAGATTGTGCGGGACTAGTCCCAAGTGGTGTCTGCGTTGTCACCAGCTTTCTTCCTTCCGTAGAAACAAGGGGCGCCTCTGGCCGATCAGGATCGCATCTTCACGAACCTGTACGGCAGACACGACTGGCGGCTGAAGGGCGCCATGAGCCGCGGCGACTGGTACAAGACCAAGGAGATAATAGACAAGGGCGCCGATTGGATCATTAACGAGATCAAGATCTCCGGCCTGAGGGGCCGCGGCGGCGCCGGCTTTCCCTCCGGGATGAAGTGGTCCTTCATGAACAAGCCGTCCGACGGCCGGCCCAAGTATCTGGTGATCAACGGCGACGAGGGCGAGCCGGGGACCTGCAAGGATCGCGAGATTCTGCGCCACGATCCGCACAAGCTCGTGGAGGGCTGCCTGATCGCCGGCCGCGCCATGGGCGCCTGCGCCGCTTACATCTACATACGCGGTGAATTTTATAACGAGGCGTCCAACATGCAGGTCGCCATAGCCGAGGCCTACCAGGCCGGTCTGATCGGCAAGAACGCCTGCAACTCCGGCTACGACTTCGACATCTACGTGCAACGAGGCGCGGGCGCGTACATCTGCGGCGAGGAGACCGCTCTCATCGAGTCCATCGAGGGGAAGCAGGGCAAGCCGAGGCTAAAGCCGCCGTTCCCGGCCGACGTCGGCGTGTTCGGATGCCCCACGACCGTCACCAACGTCGAGACCGTAGCAGTGGCGCCTGTACGCATTGCCGGATACACATTTTGCCTCTTCCGTTTTACTTTACTTCATTTAATTTATCAATAATGTTATCCAGACGATCTGTCGCCGAGGCGGAGCGTGGTTCGCCTCGTTCGGACGCCCGCGTAACCAAGGAACCAAGCTCTACAACATTTCTGGGCACGTGAACAATCCGTGTACCGTCGAGGAGGAGATGTCCATCCCTCTGAGGGAGCTGATCGAGAGGCACGCGGGAGGTGTGATCGGAGGATGGGATAACTTGTTAGGTGTCATTCCCGGTGGCTCTTCGACTCCCGTCATTCCTAAGAGGTAAGTAAAGCGGTCCGATTTACGTTCAGGTAGCCCACGGTCGAAAATTTCAGTGCGTGCGACACCGTCTTGCTGGACTTTGACGATCTCATCAGGGTGCAGAGCTCGTTCGGCACGGCCGCGGTAATCGTGATGAACAAACAGACGGACATAATCAAAGCGATCACCCGGTTGATAAGCTTCTACAAGCACGAGTCTTGCGGCCAGTGCACGCCTTGCCGCGAGGGGATCAGTTGGATGTACAAAATACTGAAAAGGTGGGCATCGCGCTTGCGGTAACGTCCACGTTTTTGCAACAATTCTGTTCCGCAGGTTCGTGGATGGTAACGCTGAGATACACGAGATAGACATGCTGTGGGAGCTGACGAAACAAATAGAATTGCACACGATATGCGCTCTGGCGGACGGTGCCGCGTGGCCCGTGCAAGGTCTCATCAGGCACTTCAGGCCGGAGATCGAGGCGCGCATGAAGGAGCAGAAACGCGCGGCGTCCAAGAGCTGAGAACTCGCGCGAGATAGAGACAGAATCGGAGATTATAGACAAGATATATAACGGGGGGTACGACACTTAGAGCGATCCCTGCAAGATTTTATATTTATTTTCAGTGTATATAAACGAGCTTAAACGCAATAGTCACGATTCACCTGTAACGATATTCTGCGAACCCGGGCTGACATCCATATCCCGGAGGTTCGACCAATAAAGGAAATAGAGGAAAGCTTGGGCTACATTTATACACGTGTACATACGTAAATTGTAAGTAGGTGCTACTTGGCAGGATCGCGCGTTGGATTAGATCGAAACGTCTCGTAAACGTTTAACGTTTATGCTTACGAAGGGAAATAAAACTGGCGAGGCAAAGTGCTTCGGAGCAAAAGTTTTCGTGTAACGGCGGTCGTTCGCCGTCGGCAAACAGGGGGAATAATCGTATATCGCTTTAGGGCGCTTTAGCGCCGGAGAAAAATGGTTACTATGCTTTAAGATTGGTTCAGTAGCGTTCCAGTTATATTGTACTGAGAGAAATTTATAAGTTTCTAATCTATCCTACGCGGATCGCGAGCGATCCATCTTACCTCTTTGAGGATGACACTCTGGATGAAACAGCGGCGTAAGAATGTGGAATTTCGAGAGAAATGTCATTTCGACGGCAGCGGAGAGAGAGAGAGAGAGAGAGGAGAGAGAGAGAGAGAGAGGCGCTCCGTGTGCGCAAAAGTGTAAGGGGATTCGATTTCTCCAGGAATATTCGCAGAGTTTACTCAGAGCCATATAGGACTAACATTTACCTCCCGCGTTTTCTTATGCAAACGCCGTGCTACCCGTTATGCGGTTCTCGCGGAAATTATGTTACACGCCTCGCATTGCGGGGCTCTCAAAGTACACTCGCCTATGAGTTATGGTAGCAGTAACGGCATCGACGATGTATTACGCGAAATAAATGATAGGGCTATTGAATGGAAAATATTTTTACAGAGCACCGGGCCGCTCGGGATGAAGCCGAGAGCCGGGCCGCGCTCTTTCCCACCCATGAATCATGCATACGATCCACGGTACTTACGAGCTCGGGGCGAAACGCGAAAGCTGGGCACGTCCGGAGACGAGGGGTATTCGCCGGCAGGTTTTATCGAACGATACTTTGCATTTATTCGTTCATCATACAAGAGAATTCACTAGCGCTAAACGGTTCCGCCGGCTACAGTACGGATAATAATGTGACTTTAGATACGGTACAATGTGCGTATACAATACATATATACAAAAGCACGTTCGCCCGTCCCGCAGACGTCGCTTGCGTCTGCTCTCCCTGTCTCTCGTTCTCTCGCACTCGCATTCTCTCTCGTTCTCTCTTAGCGCCACTAAAGTCGGAACTGTCTTTTTCGCGGTTTCTCGAATTATCGTTAGTTACTTAAATAATAGATTTAAGCTAGCCGTTACATTCTCTCGGGATAGCTCGCCTCCTCCGCCGAGCTATCCCGGTTGTGTTAGTAAGCGCACACACTGTCTTTTATGATAGGTCCGTTGTGTTACGTTATCTCCGTCTCTCTTATTCTCTCCCTCTCTATGTGTACATATATATATAATCTATACCAAATCCATTTCATTTCGTCGCGCATCGGATATTACGGACTCCCCCTCTATTTTCGCTTCTCCTTTATTCACGACTCGCGGGCAGTGATGGCAAGATTGGTTTGTCCCAAGTACTCGCTCCGGATTGACAAAATATCCAGGCACGACACACATTTTCCCGCAACATTTTTAGGCACTAACCCACTGTATATGTATTATAACCGGCGTTAAATCTCAAGTACTTGAAAAAAAAGGACAACTGCTTCATCTCAACAGTCGCATCTTGATCCCATCGAGTGTCCGGTTATTTTTTTTAAAAAGAATCTATCGAGTTAATTGGCTACGCCAGCCCTAAAAGCAGTCGTTCCTAAGGCTCTCGCGCTCTCGTTTCTAAACTAAAACGGGAAGCTATTCTAGAAATATACTTAGCAAACACACAATTTTCTCGACGCCGTGTACCAAGCGTAAATCAACAGCGTATACGTCGCGCGACGGTACGAACTCAATTTAATTTAAATCTCGTTGACACGGCACAGCGTAATAATCGTAGGTCGTAGCACTTGTCGCCGGAGATGATCCCTCGGCAAGCATCCAGACGCGGCCGCGCGTGAATTGGCCCCGTTGGAGAGGAGAGGTGTGTCGGATTATGACGTTACCGAGTCAAAAAGTCGCTAATCTCATCGGAAGGCATAGTAATCTGATGCATCGGCCGCGTCCGCAGCGCTTCGCCCAATCGCTCCTGGATCACTTCCCATCACTGCACACGACGGCCCGACCGGGTCTCCCGGCGATAGAATACAGGCCCACACGTGGAGCGTGTTTTGTCGCTCGGCGCGTTCCTGTCCGCCGCTCTTGTACGCACGTTGCACCGCGTGTGGCGTTATCGCGGCGCAAAACAGGCCTCGTTGTGCGTTGTACGTGGGTTCTTCGGCATCGACGCGGGACAGGCGCGGAACACGAGATCGTCCCCCCGAGATAAAAAGCCCGCGAAACAGCGGAATCCGCGGAATCGATCCTGCAGACCGGGAGCAGCCTCGCGACTCGGAAGCTGATGGAGAGACACACGCTTCGCGGCCTCTCGAGGACGCACGGAGACGAGAGAGCGCGACGACTGACTCGTAATAAAATAAAATTGTAGCATTGCGTTTTCTCCGCCCGCTCTCGGATTGTACTTGTTGCGAAACACCTTGTCCTCCCTCGTCCCTGCGGCCCGACCGCGCGCGGACGGGCCCCGCTCTTTCTCTCTCTCTTCCCGAGGTAGCCCGCCGGCCTCGAGAAAAGGTACATTGTGCACGATATGATTGAAAGCTCGCTGGTCGCACGCTCTTTGGCATGATCATTGGCTGTCTTCCGGCAAGATCACGCTTATTGTTGGAGAACACCCTGCCGCTGGACCCGCGCCACCGCGCATTGGTCCTCCACTTAAATATCTGCCATAAAAATAGACGCGCCTCTATCGCGGCTCATCCGCACGTCAGTCCCCTACCTGCGCCCGCACGGGGAGGATACGCTTCCGCGTCCCCTTCTTCCCCGCCGCCACCCGATTCCAAGGAGTCTATTCTCGAAACCGCGCGAGAGAGCGCGCGCGCGCGTGTGAATAGGAATCTGAGTCCGCTCGCGGTCTCGTCGGCGAACGTAAGGGCCTGGGGTCCACGACGCCGGAACTTGGTCCAAGTT
>NW_011967194.1:42958-47445 GCF_000949405.1 Vollenhovia emeryi
CTAGTTTCGAGAAATGTGTAGCCAGTCAACTTGCAGCTGTCCCATAAAAGCTACAAGTTGATTAGCCACACATTACTCGGAACTAGAACTTGGACCAAGTTCCAGCATCGTGGGCACAGGCTGACATTAGGAAATAACGCCGATTGGTCGAGGGTCGCGCGCGGTCTCGAGAATACGAGATCGCGGCCGGCGGTTATCCTTCGGGGGAGACTTGCCGAGCTCGGTGGGAGACTGACGATTACGAGTAACAGAAATATCCATATCGGAGAGACTTCCGCTAATAGCATTAATATTACGATTAACACCGACGCTTATTTCTCCGTTCCTCTCTCTCTCTCTCTCGCTCGCTCGACTCGCGACGCTTACGGTAAATCTTCTCGTAACGAGTATATTAGCGATACACGACCACTATACAGATAATAGAGAAATCGCAGGGCTTCGTTGAAATTGTTCCAAAGCCGGGTCCCGCCGGGGATAAATTTATCTCCCAGTTATAGCTGACTTCTGTCAAGCCAAAGTACCGAAGGCGGGTTTCATGCCAAGAGCAACACCGCTCCGCCGAATATAATCGATATCGCCCTGTTCGCTTCCGTCCGTCCGAAGTCAATCTCGAGTCAGATTCGATGCCACGGCGGCGATTTACCGGGAATCTCGCATCTCTCCCGAGGATCGAGCGTCACGTGCTATCGTTACTCTCTCGCGCCGTCGCTTTATTCTCGGACGATAAGACGCTGCTCCTGCGGGGCGCAGGGAATTTTGAGAAATGGATCGAACGCCTATCTCCCGTGAATCAAAATGTTCCGTAAGAGAGTAACAGTGCGCGAAGGTCCGGACGACTTCTCGCGGCTGTAGAAAATAGACGAGAGACGCGCGCGGCTTTCCACGTTTCTGTGTACGTCATAAATCAAGATGAATGATACGAGCCATCGGAGTGCCATGCCATCTCCGACAGATGCATCAATCTTCTCTTACACGTTAGGGGTATTTTGCTCCGGTGGCAGTGACTTTTTGACCGCCGCCGCTCATAAAAGCGGCCGAGACTATCGCGTCTTCCCGGAACGTGCATTTCGTCTCGGCCCAGAGCATTCGCGCCAATCTCTTTTTTTTTAAATACAGTTCACGCGGGGCGCGATTCGTATCGCGACCAATGCGAATTTCGCTCGTATTACAATCGAATCGGAGAATCGGTCATACGTTTTTCCACCGTGCGCATCGCGAATTGAAACAAATCAAAATAGAACTGCCATTAGCCTTTGCCGCGCCACGCTGGTGCGGCCGTGTTTCTATCGTTAAAACATTTCGATCGACGAACATTCCGGTGTACGTAATCACAGATCGCCTGTATTTCGTTACAACGCATATCTTGCCGGCGAGAACAAAATTACTATTCGCCACCGATTCGGAGGCTGCAACGAAGTCCTGCGACTCACAAGATCCACGTCGGCCGACCGACCGTGCGAGAACATTCTTACGGCTGTTACGCGGAGAGATACGATCGTAGGAACAATCATCGCACCTTGCCACATCTCGGCGTAACTTCGCTGCGTAACTGTACAAGGCGCCTTAGGTTTGCTCGGGATAGAGTCGCTGTAATCAGAGTCTGACCAGAGCTGCCCGTGGTGTCCGCGATGCTCCAACTCGGTCCGAGTTCTAGTTCCGGGAAATGTGTAGCCAATCAACTTGCAGCTTTTATGGAGTAGCACACTTCTCGAAACTAGAACTTGGAACCGAGTTCCAACACCGTGGACGCAGGCCTTAACGGGCCAGACTGGCGGAGTTCTACACCGAAGAGAAAATTTTCGCCACCGTAGCTAATCATGATCCTTGCCAAAAGTATTTAATGAACTGTAAATTTAATAAACCACAGCAAACGGCTCGCTGTCGCGCCTGATACAATAGGCGCAGTAGCAAAATATTTAGCTGTCGCAACTAATTAGTTGTCCGCACTTCACAACTGAAATTATGTTGCCACATGCAGTTTTTGGCTACGGCAGCTACACTCTTCTCTCCGTGTGCGAGAGAGAGAGAAGGGTGTACGAGGGTGGCTTGACAAACAACTTGATCTGATCCATTTCTCAGTGGCACTTAAGACGCCTGTGTTCAAGTAACTGCCAAGCAACGAATTAGCATCGGAATGACTCGAAACTTTGTGACCGCATATACGAATGTCGCTGTCGCTCTCTATCAGTATGCGAACCAAGTTACTTATCAAACCACCCGCGTACATTCGCCATCTCTAGCTCATTCTTTCGCCCTCCCTTCTCTTTGTTCTCGCTCCTCGTTCCTTCGTTCCGCAGTTGCACAGACATAGAAGGCCCAATCCAAAGTTGCCTGCTGTCCAAGCTCTGATCAGAGGGACTCTAGCTCGGGGTGGAGGGGCGGGGGCGTGGTTGAGAAAATCGGAACATGCTGCGGCAAGACGAAAATAGTACTAATGACGGTCTGATTTATTAGCTGGCTCCCAAAGTCAGGACAGTTTTACGGTAACGGGACCGGTAACAACGGCTGTCTTTTGTCGCTATGATTAATCCGCATAATAATGTCGCGCCTCGGATCGTTTCCCGCGTAGGATCGCGCCCGCGCGACTCTCTTGCCAGAAATATATAGCGTAGCGAGAGCGCGCGGGCTCACCGCGGGAGAACGTGAGCGTGACACGTCGTCTCTCTGGACGCGTAAACGGCGCGGCCCGTCAGAATTGGTTCGCGATAACGCCAAGTTGTCGTCGTTGCGCGCGTATCGACGACGAGTTTGCAGAAACGTAAAATGTCGAGCGGCACGAGATTGTCCCAGCAATCCCATTTCTCTCGGACCACAGCGTCCCGGAAAGTCCGACGGTCAAGTTACAGGAGCGTGGGCGGGGGGGCGGGGGGAGGGATGCACGTGTCTGTTCCTCTACTGTGTGTATGCGTTTGTGTGTATGCGTATCTGTCTACATGCGCTTGCTCGCGTACGATGGTCAAGATCGCTCGTTGGCGGGTGGAAGGCACGGGGTAAGGATATCAAAAGGGTGGGTCGGGACTCGACGACGTCAATGGCGACGACCGCTCGCCGTCGAGCCCGCGTGGATCGTCCTCGATCGCGCCGTCCGAACTATCGATCGTCGCCGGTCCAGTCGCTCGCCGCCCACGCGGGCAGCGGCGTCTCGTACTCCCATCCCGGGCCGCAGTAACGCCACGCGTGCAGATACATCACCAGGTCCGACGGCTTCGGGTCCCTGTACTTGACTTTGCACTCGTAGCAGTGCGGGTCAACGGTGACCTTGTCGTTGGCGAAGGTGGAATCTGGCGGTTCCGAGCCAGTCTGCGTTCCCACGGTAACTTTGAGGGATTCCTGCTGCGGCGGCGGTTGCTGCTGCTGTTGCTGCGGCGGCGGCTGCTGCTGCTGTTGCTGCGGCGGCGGCGGCGGCGGCTGCTCGTCCTCGACCAGACCCGGGGTGGACGACGGCGAGGAACCGTTGTCCTTGTCGCTGCCGGAGCCCAGCATGCGCTCCTCCAGCTCCAGCTTCGTCTTGAACAGGCTCATGTCGGAATCGCCGTCCATGCCGAGCCAATTCTCGGCGTTGTGGATGCTGATGAGATCCCGGACGAGCTCCTCGTCGGTCTTGCCGATGTTACCGCCCCTGCCCTTGTGCGGGCCGAAGACCACGTGATTGTAGAGGGGATCGTTCACCACGGGATAGCCGAGGTACTGCAGATGCACGCGGATCTGGTGCATGCGCCCGGTCTGAGGCTTGCACAGCACCACCGACGACTTGCCGTTGTAGCTGAGGCGCTTGAAGCGGGTTACGCAATCCTTGCCCTTCTCCGAGACCTTGCAGACGCCGATCTTGTAGGAGACGACCTCGATCGGCTCCGAACAGATCACCTCCTCCTCGGGGAACTCGCCCTCCACTCGGCACACGTACTGCTTGTGGACCTGGAACGTGAAGACACGACGTACAACATCGCGAAGTCGTCGCGCGCTCGCCAACGTAAGCGTCTCCGTCGTTCAACGACGGACGAGCGACGTCAGCTGCGCATCCGTATGTTTCTCTCTCTCTCTCTTTTTCTCTCGCATACCCGAGATGCAGCGCCTACGCAACCAACCTGTCGGTTTCTTATTTGATGCTCCATCTGTCTCGCCTTCTTCGGCGTCCTACCGAACAGCAGAATGCCGCTGGTCAGCCGGTCCAGCCTGTGGATCGTCCTGAGATTCTTCAAGTTGTACTCCTTCGCCAGGATAAAAACCACGGTGTTGTGCCGGTAACGGCCGCACGGGTGCACCTGCGAACAGAGTCCAACGGTCATTTTATTTACGCGTCTTCGGGCTTCGCTCCGGGTTCGAAAGCCGCTAGGAGAAAACGATCTGATCCGCGAGCGCTTTCTCCAAATACTAGAAAAGAGACCAGAGTGTACCGGAGGGGGGAAGATCGCGGGACCTTTTACGCAGCTTCGTCCCGAGTTCGAGGCGCGTCTCTTAAGGCCTGTGTCCACGATGCTAGAACTTGG
>NW_011967194.1:49019-65943 GCF_000949405.1 Vollenhovia emeryi
TCTTCCGCAATTTCGCGAGATTTGGACTTTTCACCGAGCAACCAGAATATCCTCGGGAAATGAGACGTGGACGGTAGATTTACGGAGCTTACACCACTTAAATGTACTCGCGTGCCTAGCGGCATGTGGCCAATGTAAATTCGATGTACAAACACACACACACACACACACGATCATATGCATCCGCACAAGAGCGATCGACCCATTTCTGTTGGCAAGTTCGGGACAAAAAGCAATCGCGCCTACAAAGGAGGGTCGGTTCATCGTTTCGAATCGGCATGGCACAGGAACGGCGGTGCTTTATGCATCCCGGCCGACAATGCGGATTTGTATTGCAGGTACAGCGACCTGGCCTGGCTGACTGGCTGGCGGATCGTATCGGACTCTTCCCGGCCCGATAAGTCCGCTCCGCGCGCGTCTGTCAGCACCACGGTCCGCGTATGCACAATAATAATACACGTCGACTATCGAACGGCCCTCAGCGCGGCCCCGGCGAACCGCTACAATAATCCGGCGATCGAAGGCACTTTTCTATAATACTCGCCCGCCGCAGGAATTTCACACCTTCCGTCGCGGAATAAATTTTCAACAGCTCCGGAACGAACCCCCGAACTTTTCACGCTGACGTACGCGCAACGAGCTTTTCCGCCGCGCTTTCTCGCAGCGGGGTCCGGAAGCGAAATTCCTTTCGCCCATCAGTGTTCTTGTAATGAATTAATTAGTGTGACTTGAATTTTATAAAATTCTGACGCCCCGAATCGAAATTTTGGCCCACGTTGAACCTTTAATTCTACTATACCTATAGTAGAACCTAAGACAGTAAAAGAGGTCGAACTGCAAGTACAAAATTTACTCCTGCTGTGAAACCGATAGTGTCGGAAAATTCTGCTTTTGCCAATTTAGCATTAAAGTAGGTCCTTTTAAGTAGGAGCTAAAGTAAATTTTTAGAATTAAAGATTCAAAGGAGGAGTAAAAAGTATAATGTCATCAAAGTAGGTTATTGCTGGTCTACGTAGGTGCACAGATCAGCTCAGTAGGTGTAAATTATCCTTAAAAGTGTGAAAATATATAGTACCAACATTTCGACTCGGGGCAGTGCGTGAAAATGACTTAAAAAATTAACCGGGAAAGCCGAATGATTTTGTTGCGTGTAATTTTGTTGATCGTCGTAATCCAGAAACGTAATCGAATTTCTCTTCCCCGTATCAATGTCCTCCTGACAATTAAATAAATGTAATTTGAAATTGTTGCGTGGCGCGTCGCTATTAAAATGCCTTGAAAAATTAACGCAAAATGTGAAAAGCCGAACGTGTGTGTGTGTGTGTGTGACTTTGTCGATCGTCGTAATCTGGAAACGTAATCGAATTTCTCTTCTCCATCAGTGCCCCCGCGATAAATAAATGAACGTAATTTAAATTTTATAAAATCGTAACGTGGCGCGTCGACGTTAAAATGCCTTGAAAAATTAACGCGAAATGTGAACAGCCGAAGGATTTTAATCGCGATCTGCTCGAGGGACGCGAAAGTCGTGCCTTCGCGCGATTTCGCGACGATTTTAACGACGTCCGCGTGCGAAAATTAATTCGGCCGAATTGTCGGGCGACCCCAGAGGTCCCCTCGCGGCGGGGCGGCACGGAGGTGAAAGAGGATACTCGAGAAAAACGGACGCGAAAGCGACAATTAAGTCGGGGCGGCATCGCGCTCGCGCCGAGCGTATTTGCGCGTCGGATTATTTCTGCATTAATGCCCGGCTGTTTTGTTGCGCAAGTTCTCGTTAACGATCCCCCCCCGCGGCGGCCACCACCAGTGTGCATTCGGTGACATTTGAGAGGAAAAGTGGCCGAGCCTCGCTTCGCCGGGCGATACCGGGCGCTCGCGCGACTGTATTTATCGCCGAGCGGAGTCTCGCGGTCCGTCGTAGGCTAATAAAACCTGCAACCACTGCGGTGTGACACACACTCTGGGGGAAAAAAAGACAGCAAGCTACTTTGGGGCCCACAATTAGTGATCCAATTATTTGGATTGTTCGTAACTCTACTCTGCGACAAAAGTTTGACCGTTGTCTTTTGTAGTTTAGCGACTTAACATTTCGGTTAGTGCCTCTTAAGTGAAAATTATCTTTGCGCTACTGAACATCGACAGAACTAATTGAGAGAATTGATTAGTGTTACTTTAAAATCTTGGATACAGGTAGAATAGCTAATTATGATTTTTAGTTGCGCGGGGTAAAATTCGTAAAAGATTAGAGCTACGGACAATCCAAATAATTCGATTACTAATTGTGGGCCCCAAAATGGGTTGCTGCCTTTTTTTCTCCCAGAGCACACATACATACACACACACACACACACACACACACACACACAATTAACGATTGCGAGAGCGAAAGAGAGAACGGGGAGAGGAAAAACTACGAAGAGGAGAAAAAAAGGACACGTTAAAGTCTCGTAAGTCGGTTTCGCGAGCTGTCTTCTCTTTGGACACTTTGCGCAGCTCTATTTTTTTTTCCAGCAGCTGCATACGTCGTCGCGCGCGCGGCATTACTGTCGCGAATTGAAATAACCGAGACGAAAATTGCCGCCAAGTGGAAAACGAAAGGGGCCTCTTAAACTCCGTTCTCCGAGGAAACCGGGGTGATCGTTAATCCAAATGAATCACCGGATATCGCCCGGTTTAATGCATCGGGACCCTCGGCGGCACTGCGTTCACCAGCGCGAGACGACGGCGCGCGCTCTCTCGCCCTTTAACCGCGTGTTTTTACAGCGCCGAGAGCCCGGGCGCCCGACATTATCGCGGAGCGGCAATAATAGCGCGGAGTAAATTATCCGTGATTTGCGAGCGCCGTAATGCGCGCGATTAACATTTTAATAGCGAGTTTTATTCGCGCGCCCGTGCGCAACCGCGACCGCGGGACATTTACGCGAGTCCGCCCCGCGTGCGTGCGCAAATTCTCTCTCCCTCTCTCTCTCTCTCTCTGCACGCTTCTTTTTTCTCGCCACGATTGTTCCGTATGCCGAAGTGCCAGGAGAGACCGAGGTCGGCCGGCGGGCGACGTCGAAACGTTGCATTTTAAAAAGGCGAATGCTCGTCAGGGGCCCTTGGCATTTGACGCGTACGTCTGTTAACCGCGTTGTTTTGTCAGTCGCCGTCTGAAAAACAGACTCGTTAGCGGCGATTTAGTCGCGTCGAGGAAGAGAAAGGGCGGCGAGAGCGAGCGAGGGAAATAAAGGTAACGCTAATGAAATCAGAAGGCCGTTGAAGGGGCGCGAGAGTCCGCGCGCACCCCGCTCGTGGCGCGCTAGAATTTCATTTTCAGGGGCACCGCTCGGACGTACGTATATACATTTAGACAAAGCGATGGAAAATTTCATCAGCGAGAGTGCGAAAGAATAGACTCGGCATATTCTATATTTAACGGCGACGGCGGGCCTTTAACCCGCGGGGAGCGAGCTGCTCCGGGAATAATTTTCAGCGAGGGCGGTTCACGCGGCACTCGCGGTCGGCGGCTTCTGGGATTTTTCAGGTGAAGCCGAAACGGCTTCGAGCGTCAAGCGACTTGGAGGCTGGTTGGAAACTTATCGGGGAGAACATGCGAGAGGAGTAACGTGCGTGTGTGGGGAGTGTACGCGTGTGTATGCACTGAAAAAAATTTCTGGTTGAATATGGACGAATCGGATAATTCCTTTAGGATTTACCAGAATTCCTTTAGGATTTACCAGAATTTCTGTAGGATTACAGGAATTCTGGTAAATCCTAAAGGAATTCTGGTAAATCCTAAAGGAATTTCTGTAGGATTGCGGGAATTCTGGTAAATCCTAAAGGAATTTCTGTAGGATTACAGGAATTCTGGTAAATCCTAAAGGAATTCTGGTAAATCCTAAAGGAATTATCTGATTCGTCCATATTCAACCAGAAATTTTTTTCAGTGTGTGTATGCGAGTGTACGGGTGTACTCTCGTGCTCGTTGGACAATACGACAAACAATTTTCTGGCAGTACAGTTCTGGCAGTACACCACTTACAGGGATGGAGGCGGGCTTGTTGACCACGACGACGTCCTCGTCCATGTGTATCACCGTGATCGGCTCCGAGGTGACAGGCACCTCGTGTCTGCAACACACCAATCGCAACCAGCTTAACGTGGCTTTGTTCCGTTTGCGCTTGCACGCCTCGCACACGCACACGCACACACACACACACACACAGCCAGACACACGCGCAGACACGCGCACACATTCGCACGTACACGCGGCAGACGCATCGAGAAGCCGGGGTGGCTTTCGCGTGAGTAGACGGCGCGCCCGTGGGAAGTACCGACTTGGATAGAAGCTAACCGGTGATCAAGTCCGACGGGCGGGTAATTACCGTAATGCGCGGGGAGAAACGGCTGCGGCCGATCGCCGATTGATAGTCGCGGACCGTCGGGCTTATCGCGATCCGGTACCGGCGATCGGCAGCGGTCCGACACCCGCGCTGCGCCCTTTCGCGATTCTATTCGCGCGTGCGGATCGATCGCGCGCGCATCGTCCGACCGCGGGAGGCGGGGAAATCGCGCCGATTCCGCCGCGAGGCGCAAAAGCGCGCGGATAGCCGACGACGGGGAGAGGATCGGGAACGGCGTCGCGGAAATGCAATATAAAAGCGGCGCTTTTATCCAAACGTTGTGGTAAACGAGGGGCGAAGGGTGTCGCGCGAGGAGAGACGGCGGGACGGAGCGGGTATGGGCGAGCAGGGGGAAATAAACCCGAAAAAATAAGGGGGAAAAGAAGAAATAAATACGGCGGGTGGATGCACGTGCACGCGGCGGCCCCAATTATGAGTTCCATCTACCTAATGCATTTCCACTCCGCAAAACTACGGTCGCGCCCACTGCGTGTCCTGTGCACGTGCATTCTCTCCGCGCGCACAATAAGGAGACCTCGAGAGGGGGCGAAAAAAAAAAGAAGGAGCGCCGCGGCGGAAGAGAAAGAAGAGGGCGGGAGGGAAGGAGGGTGAAAGAGAGCCTTCGGCGCATCGAGATTGGATTTGCAAAATCTTTTCCCGTCACTTTGCAAAGTGCCTCGTTCACGATAAATGGCGTTTGCGACGAAGGCCGGATAGCTGCGAATATCGGATAAAACACGTGACAAACAGAATTCAATTTGGCGAGCAAGACGTTCGTAAACTTTATAAATTGCGACACTCGTGGCGAAAATCCCGGAGGGCCGCCGCGCCTCTCTCTCTCTCCCTCTCTCTCTCTCTCTCGAAAACTAATCGCGAGTCGATGCATCGTTAGCTCCATTCTCATGTGAATCACGGCCCGGAATAGACCCGGCGAGCCGCGAAGACGTACACCGCGGCGTGCTAAGGCCACGAGAGCCGTTGTTAAATCGTAAAAGTAGATCGGGGGCAAATTTATATAATGGCATTTCATGGCTGAGAGCGACAAGTTTTCACCTCGCAAAACGTAATAACAGGGGGATTTTTCGCGATCGTTTGATACGTGTGTCAAAGTGTACCAGAGCGTACACTCGGCCGTCATGAATGCTTTTACACCTGAAAGTAGCCGTTAAGTGGAATACATTCCGGCAGAACAATTCATTTTGTTAAAATCAATTTTGCTATTCGATATCTTTAGCGTCCTCCTTCAGGCGGAAAGGCCACTCATAAACCACGAGTGTACACCATAGATATGATATATCTGGACCGAGCGTTTGCCTTTATTTGAGCAGTGGGGGGTGGATGTTCACGTGGAAAAGGACAAACTCTGTTTCGTGCTATTTCGTTCTCTCTTGTTTACATGCGAACGAAAGAGAACGAAATAGCACAAAACAGAGCTTGTCCTTTTCTACGTGAAAGATATATTATGTCTATGGTGTGCACTGGTACACTTTAGTGTATGTATCAGACAGTCGCTAAAAATCGCCTAAAATTGTACTTCGGTGCGTAGAGGAAAGTCCCCTATTATGAGACAGGCACCCAATATCAGATAGCAGGTTTCCAACTAACGATGAATTTTTCACTGAACAAACTTCAAGGGCAATAAATTTCTGGTGGAACCAACAGATGACCTATTAAGTTAGCAGACACTGCGCTCTCGTATCAAGAACCCACCTCATAATAATAATAATTAATCGATTCGATTCGGAAATGTTTCGTTTCAGTGAGCGACATTTAGAGAAAAGTCCCCTATTATGAGATAAGCTCCTAATGTGGGATAGCGGAGTTTCCGCTAAATGAATAGGCATCGTCTGTTGGTTCCACCGTGAATTGTTTGCTCCTGGAGTGAAATCTGTTTAGCGGAAAATTAGATCGCGTAATCGTTGCGAAAAATGACTTGCCATTGAATTTGGACGTTGAGAACCTGCTAGCTCGTATTAGAATTCTACCCCGTAGAGAACCCTCCTCTATTAATCTAATCGGCCAGAATTGAAACAATGGAACGCGATTAACGCGTCGTTACGTCTCTGAGATCGCCTTGTCACTATTGCGTGCATCACATTGACAGAAAAACCCACGGTGTTAGTCACGCACTATTCTAATCCTTCAGCTCTATCGGTTACGCACAGATATCTA
Source organism: Vollenhovia emeryi (assembly GCF_000949405.1). Taxonomy (NCBI): domain Eukaryota; kingdom Metazoa; phylum Arthropoda; class Insecta; order Hymenoptera; family Formicidae; genus Vollenhovia; species Vollenhovia emeryi. Next base: position 55,574 of record NW_011967194.1, read on the forward strand.
TGTGTTGTCCCACTTCCCTGTCAAGCGCAAGGTAGAAACCATTGAAAAATTATCATACAATAGATACACATGTATACTTATACCTGCGGCACGTATAATCGAGTGCCCGTTACAGTTTTCATTCGACACACTCTTCCGCTCCGTGTGTCCTCGGGTTCTCTTTAGGGAAAATAATTCATGTCTCGCGTGGAGAGTCGAAATGCACGTACTATGTGTACGAGACCGAAAATAAGCAACTCCTATCTTCCAATTGGCTGACACGATATTATGCAAGCTCACAACGAAAGGCAATAAATCGCTTCCGTCTCGTAAATCACATTTCCGCTACAGCATTTCGGGCTCGCCACTCTCGGGGTATCTCCGTTGTGAATAACACACACGCGGGCGTACCTTAAAGTTCGCGACGGAATTTCGTGGCGGTATGACACGAAGGGAACATTAAATCATATATTATATATTGGCGTCCCGTCGAGATGACGTCAGATAACACGATGCGCCCGCTAAACGCAACGATTCTCTTATCCTATCTTTAGCAACGCCGGCGCGACTATTTCAGATGCTCCGCCGCTTTCAGGTTCACCGTCAATTGTGACAAATGGAAACGCGAACTCTCCATTTGCCGTGTCCCAGAACTGAGGTAACGATATGTGCGATTACTGGAAATAAAGTTACCTTTATAGCAAACGATACACTGTAAATAAAACGCGATGGAACACCCGTCTTCCGTACTTGGAACCTAATCGACCAAGTTATCCGACAGGCGGATTTCACGCTGGCTTTCTTGATCCGAAATTCCGTTATTTTTCCAAAAGTATTCTCGAATTAGCTACACACATAACCAGGCTAACGATATTACCGGATATAAAATTGACGTTACAACGGACGATATATGCACAGAAAAAGAATATTCTTCTAAAAATATGCTTGGTTTCGATGTGAAAATCTTGAAATGAGATTACATTACCTCAAAACAAGAAAAACTTACTCGAACGAAGCATAAAAATATACGCTTATTATTTAAGAATACTTTTCTTGAATGGAAGAAAACAATATCGGATAGAAAATAACGTACTTTCAAATCGAAGATTATAACAATTCGATTGTCATAATAATTATATGTATTCTTGGAGTGACAATTATAGTATTTAAGCAAGACTGTAATATTGTTTGAATGCGAGTATTCGGTTGAATTGCGTATATTATAAAAATTGATCTGCCACTCTTTTTTTCCTGCGCGTATAAACGAAGTGAACGTGACGGTTTCCCGTAATTCGAACCCAATTCGCGACATTATGATATTTGGACCGCCGCCCGAAATTCTGTCATTTTTCCAAGATTCATTTTCCGTTCGACTGCATCCGTGTAAAATGTCGCGTGCCACGGTTTCTCGCCTATCCGCCCCGCCGTCGTTCGATTCGCGTGACATTCGAAAGGTGCGGCGACGTAACAATCGGCTTGCGTGTCGCTCGCCGGGCACGGCGCACGTCCTAAGTGCGCCTTCCAAATTTAACGCCGGGTCACATGCCGCGGCGACACACGGGCGTCTCCGCGCGCCCGCGAGATATACGCGCGCCGAGAGGGCCGCATTGGTACAGATCGCAATGATGCAAGAGCGCGACGATGTTATATCGTGGGATCAAGAGCGCGCGGTGGAGGGGCGGGAGGATTATTGTTCGTTAGTTACGACGGCCTACCGGATTTATTTTCGGTGCGGTCGCGACCGCGATAAACGGAATCGCGAGTCCGGGAATGGCCGACGACGGAGGGAGCGCGTCGAATACGCCCTGACAGATTTGTCCGCGTTAATTTGCGAGGACCCCGGCCGCGCGACCGAGAGGCCGCGAGCGAAAAGATCGAGGAATCATTTAACAATTAACCGGAACGTGCGCGCGACGTGCGCGTCTGCCGTTGTCGCGCGCGTGTTGCCTTTCCCACCGCGTCGAGACGTCGCGGATGAGAGAGGCGGACGCTGTTAATTGTAGCGTCGGGTCGCGCGAGCCTTTCGCCGGAATGATTGTTACAGCGCGCGCGCTGTTATAGAAATCACGGATTTCTATACACATTTTTCCTTAAAATTTATCCCAAAAAATCATGTAATCGTGGGACAACGTGGCACTTCGAAGAATTTTATGAAAGCTTTTTGAAATTTTACCACACGTTTTACTAGTAACTAGCTGCTAACCGAAGGTTAATTGATTCTCTGTCTCTTCTTAGATAACAAAATAGAAAAAGATAGGAAGTTGGCTGAACTCTGGTTAACAGTTAACCGACGTTTGTGAAACTGGCCCTTAGTCATCTGATCTACAACTCTGCATCCAGTAGGAAAAATAGTATCGTGTGCCGTTAACTTTAGTGTACATTTTGCTAGTAGAATGTATGGTAAAATTTCCAAAGACTCTCATAAAGTTGTTCAAACTGCCACGTTGCCCTACGATTACACAATTTTCAGGGTACATTTTAACCCTTTGAGGCACGGTGGTAACCCACGTTACCACCTCAACTTCTTTACTATTTGGCCATTTAATTTCTAGTTAACGCATTTAGGTCGGGTTTCTTGCATCTTTCGGATATCTTGGCAATAAAAGATCTTAGCAATAAAAAAAAGTTGAGTAGTCTTCGTAATCAGCGACCCCAGGAAACCCTCGTATACAAAGTTTCGCAAAAAAATGGTTCAATTGCAAAATGTACGCTGCAAAGGGTTAAGAGAAAATTCTTTCCGCGCATTTGCCGGCGGCCACGGCGCGACCGGCCGCGAATAAACCGTAGTCCGGACTACGAAATCAAGGAAGCGTACGGAAAATGATTTTATAATGAATGAATTTAGCGAAATTTCGGTACTCCGGCGCGGCTGTGTGGGCGGCTCTATATATGAATCGAATAATATTGACTCTGTCCGCGCGCGGCCGACGTTGATGCACGGCCGTCCCGATATTTTCCGTTTAAAACGAATGTTTATTTTGCCGGTTTTAAATTCTATGCGAATCATATGCAACGTCTATTTATATAAATACGCGCTCGAAACGTGTCGGAGCTCCATTACGCTTTTATTTTTTACCACGCTGTATTTGACGATCGAACGTATCGAGATTTACGTTGCCGTAAACAGAGATGTTTATAGAATTGTACACGTTACATATCGGCCGCGATGAGGCTAACGGAGGCGGGACTCGGGACGCGATTACACTCGTGTGTTAATTATGCGAATTATATATTAATTCGAATGCGCGCGGGGTCAATTGCAACTACGTATCGCGATCGCGCGTAATGTGACGCGTCTCTCTCTCTCTCTCGTTTCATACATACGTGTGTAGATTCACTTGTATTTTTACATATACGGTCCTACATTATAGCCAAATAATATTGACTCCACTTTCGCAATCACGCATCGCCGCCTCGCGACGCGATGCGTTTATACAATACGACGTTTACTGCTCTATTTTACAATGCGGAGAGGGATATGAAAGTTTTTATCGGCGCTTTTCGCGCATCATACGCGTTGGCGCATCTACGTTCTTGTCAAAAAACATTTGCGGCGTAATAGGAGCCGGTACACGTGCAATCTGCACAGAGGCAGACTGGAAAGCCCGCGATATGAAAATTTCAAGGCGCGTAATTTCAATGTAGCAGCATCAGCGGTACATAACGTGCGCGAGGCAAACGTCACGCGTCACGTTACGCGATCGCGATACGCTAGTCGCCGTCGACCCTGCGCGCATTCAAATTAATATATAATTCACGTAATTAGTGCATTAATGCAGTCGCGTACCCGGCTGCCGCCGTTGGCTCCGTCGCGACCGATCGTAAGGGCGACCGAGGAGCAACATCTGGCTCCGCCTGTAATTGTATCACTCCGTGTTTCGGTGCGGAGGAGCCGCTTTCGGGGAGATTTCGCCGGCTCGGCTAAATTTATGGTAACGACATTCTAACGAAATCAGCGCGAGTCGCCGTGGGAATTCACCGACGATCAACTTTTGCGTAACGAGAGTCATCATCGGTCGTCAGTACCGTCAGATTAGACCTCGACGAAACGTCACGGTCGGCTGCACGCACTATCTTGCAACACGAAGAGAGATTTTTAAACAAGCCACGAGAGAGAAACGTCCAATCAACGGCATACGCACGTAGACCAAGCATTCATACGCTTTAGCTATGAAGTGAGGCTGGAAGTTGGAGACAGAGATAAGCCAACGGTACGCGGTACTATTTTTCCTACTGAGTTGCCTGCGAGAACCAATAAGGATGCAGAGTTTTTCATCAGGTGACTTGAGACTAAAGCCTGATTGGCTCTCGTAAGCAATCCAGTAGGAATAATAGCGTCGTGTGCCGCTGGCTTTATTCATTAATGCGTGGACTTGCATTTTTATCATCATTTCTCTCACTGTACTACCACGGACTTCAATAGAGGCTGTGTGAACTACAGCCTGAAACTCATCGATGTATAGATGGGAATAAAGATTATGAAAATGTGAATCCTAGTAAAACTGAGGTCCGGGCATTAATGAATAAGAACTGTACCTAACCTTTTCACTGGCAGTGATAGAATGCTTAAGCTAGAGTGAGAAAGCAGTAGACGCAAAATAGCTATCTCACTCTTAAATATGCGGCTTCGCTCTGGAGACCGGAATGCTTGGTCTACGTACATGTGTCATTGCCTCCAATGCTAATGCCATTTAAAAAAAAACTGCATATTAATTGCCGCGCGCGAATTTTATTACAATTCTCCTCTAACGTCTCTATCGTGAAATCGTTACCAGCTGTCATTTGAGTTAACGACGTATTCAATAAAGTCGCAGCCGTTCGTCGAGAATCGATGTAACTGGCACCACTACCTTCCGCCGCGGAACCAGTAACAGCTTCATGCATGAAACATCGATTCGGTCCAATACGCTTTAATGTGTCAAAGCGATCTCTGCTTATCGTGGAGACCGCGGCTGGTGACTATTCGAATTCACCCGCACGAACTATCAAGTTCTATCGAGATGAATGCTCGTGCAATGAATAACGTGATTATCGCTCAACAGATCGGCAGCTAGAACGGACTTATATCGGCAGTTAATTGTCTACTCGTCGACGTCGACTTCCCGCAACATCTTCCAGCCGATTGTCTAGCTCCACCGCCATTATCTTGGTTAATATTAATGATATGATAATTGTCCGATACTGCTGTCTGGCTTAATCGATTCGAATCGGAAATATTTCCTTTCAGTGATATAGGCAGTGACAGATAGAGAAAAGTCCCCTATTATGAGATAAGATCTTAATGTGGGATAGCGGAGTTTCTCTACATAGTAAAATGTATGGTCAAATTTCAAACAACTTAACTTTTTGCCGTTGGAGTGAAGTCTGTTTAGTGGAAAATTCATCGTTAGATCGTGTGATCGTCGCGAAAAAGGATTCGTCATTGAAGTTGGACGGTGAAAACCTACTATCTCATATTAGAATCCTATCTCATAATAAAGAACTTTCCTCTATGTGACGGTTAGAGCTCCAATTACTAATACTATAATAATTATAATTAGAGTACGTGCACACATAGAATACAAATAGAAATATACTTTTCTCAAACACACGCGATTGTTCCGTGTATAAATTAAACTTGATGCATATCCCGAGACGCAATTTTATTTTCTCACACAACTCTTCTCTATTCCCGCGATTCCCGAGCGTCCGCAGAATCGTTCGGTTGTCTCTCGAGGAAGGATTTTTCCCGGGACTCATTAGCTACTTTCTGAAGTAGCATTTCGCGCGATTTCGCTTCGTTACCCAAACAGACAGGTCGATTCTGAGGCCGCGGTTAAATTTCCCAAAGGCACAAAGGACCGCGCGGACGTAAAACGATTATCGAGCGATCAAGCCGCGGGATAGATTTCGCCCGGCCAAGTTCAGCGGCAAGCAGATAGGTCGTTAATTTCGCCGGATTGCAGGCGAATCCCGAGATCTTGTCGCGGCGGAATGCGCTCTCGAGACACACCCCGGGAACACTTGGAATTTAAACAAGAGCCCGGGCCCGGGTCCGACACGGGCGGCATCGACGCCGCGAAAGGAGCAGGACCGATTGACATAGAGGACCGTAAGGGAACGTGGCCGAGTTAATTGCAGTTGGAAACTGTCAGATTCCTAGGCTACCTGGCCTAGATCTCGAAAAACACTACAATGGCCGGGACTGTGACTACGTCGCGTAAGCTTTGACTTAAACGTGATCGTCGTGGACTAGTTAACGTTATCTCCATCAATCTCTTTCTCTATCGGAGATGTACGCGATTACCTAGGTACATTTAGTTGCATTTTCTGTGTAAACTGATGAAGACACTGCAAAATCAGTCTTCGATGACACTCTATGAAGCAGGCTTGTATCTTCACGTCATTAAGGACATGAGCGGAATGGCTGTCTTGTATTCTTAAAACAATGTTTTATGTTTTAAGTCTTTGCTCTGCTTAGGATCATTTATGTTAAACATAACGTGCGACCACCTACGTTAGGCTCTCATAGCTTTTTCGACGTTTCATTTATGTCCACACACGGAGTCTTCAACTTCATTTAAAAATAATTATCTCCCAATTTTTCTCGCTTGAAACACCGAGAATGCCAGACGGGATTCGTATGTTCGTTCAGCGCTACATATTTTCGACGAGTTGTTTAAGGCGCCTCTGACGTACCGCTGGAAAAACGTGGGGACGGCGCCAATGCAAAGACGCAAGCAGATTATATCAACTCGGTGGGTCAACATCACGGACTCCTTCGCGACGCGGCCGCGGTGTCGAATTAGAATTTCATGAGAATCCTCAATTAGTTTGAGCATGCATAGGCAGCTCGTCGCGCACTCCTAGGCACACAGACCGTAAGACGAGGCGGTGACTTCCTCCGGTAATAGACGGCGACTCCTTCTCGCCAATTTCAAATTACGTCGTGACCGCTAAATCTACCGAGAGATTAATCCATCGCAAATTATACGTTAGCCACCGTGGGAAAAAAAAGCGCCCCGCGGACGTTCCGCGCGGGAAGGAGGTAATCTCCTCTCTCCGCCTAATCTCCACCTCTGGAAAACGAACGCCCCCTATCGCGTTTTCTCACGGTTTCCTCGAACTGGCGTATAATAAAGTGCGCCTCGCGCGGCCGCGCGATACAAAATCGACGGATGTCGCCGGCAAAACTTCAGACCTTTCCCTTTAATCACCCGAGTCGAAATTTTGGTCCTATGTTGAACATTTCATTCTACTTTATAGTAGAACCTAAGATAGTAAAAGAGGTCGAGCTGCAAGTACAAAATTTACTCCTACTTTGAAACCGATAGCGTCGGAAATTTCTACTTTTGCCAATTCAGCATTAAAGTCCTTTTAAGTAGGAGCTAAAGTAAATTTTTAGAATTAAAGATTCAAGGGATGAGTAAAAAATATAATGCCATCAAAGTAGGTTATTGCTGGTCTATGTAGGTATATAGGTCAGCTAAGTAGGTGTAAATTAGCCTTAAAAGTGTCAAAATAGTACCAAAATTTTGACTCGAGCATATTCGCAGAAATACACCTCCGCTCGTACGGGCGCATTTAGATAAGCGGTTTATCGGTGCTGCCATCGCGTAAAATTATTCAATTTTCGCGCGAGCTAGCCGGAAGGGAGCCGGGCGCGCGTCTCGGCGAGACCAAAGGCTTACACGAGAGCAAGCGGCGGCGTCGGCGGCGACGGTGATGCACGGGGGTGATAGAGAAGCGTGTCGCGGGTCGAGGGCGCGACTGGAGGTCCGGCGACAGGTTGATTTATTAACGTGGACCGGGTGGCGATGGTATCGGGACGGGAGGTCGGGGGTCGGGCGCCTCCTTCTGCGCCTCGCCCTCGTGTCCGCAACACGTAAGGAGAGCGCCCGCAGGTGTCCTGCCTTATCGCTCGCGGATCGCGCATGGATTTCCATGCTCCGGCCCAGGGGTGCATGGCGCCCAACCCGTTCTCCACGACGTGCCCGACAATTCTGGCTCCTGTCCTCGCCCGGCGCTAGCGAAATTCCGCGCGGAAGATCTCGCGCGCTCTCTCTCTCTCTCTCCTTTCACTCGCGCTTTCCGCCTCCGCGACTCTGCGGTCTCTTGTCATCGTCAAAACGCATCGCGTTACGTCTCGCGACCCTAACGCGCCTCGGTTGCGCACCCCTGCTTCCCTATAGCTTCTTGCACCGCAACGCCGTCATGCGTTTTCGCGATCGATCTCCGCGCTGATTACTCCCCGCTCGTGACTCGGCCAAATCCGCCGAGAGTCGATCAGAAAGCGGATATTAACCGGATTACTTCTTCAACGAACGTTACGAACCGGGCCCGGTCGCATTCCGCAAGACATTTCGCAAGACGTTCCGCGAGGATGGAGACCGGTGACACGATCGATATTGCGAGAAGAAGCTCGGCAAGATTAATCGTTCGGAAGGGCGAAGATGAGGGCGAAGAGAACGCGCATTCTATTATACGTTACGTTGCCGGTGCATCGACGGGGCCCAACTCGCCTGCGAAATTACACGGCGCTGACGGTGATGCGGATCGTTCGCCTACAGAGAGAGAGAGGCTCTTCCGGCTAATTGAATCATCCCACCTAATTTCCCGCATCACCGGGAGGGACGCGCCGCGCGAGAAAGGCAGACAGACAGACAGAGAGAAACAACGTAGGCAGACCCGAGGAACGATTCCGAAATGAAGGCCCGGAGCGTGCTCGACGCTCGTCACGCCCACGAGTTTTCCCGCAAAGACGAGAGGGTGTTCTGGACCATCGGTCGGGGGTTCCACGGACACCGAGACATTAATTGAAAACCGATAGCGGTAAGCGCGTCTCCGCCGCTGAAACGACACTGCGCCAGTCGAGGAAGCCGTTGCCTCTGACGCTACCGTCGTAAGCGCTCGCCACGCGTGGCGAAACCTTGAGATCTCTATCTCCGTTCCGCGAGTTAACAATCAGCCACTCCGCCCACGGCCGCGCTCTGCAGATAATAATCGAACCACCGTGCAATTTCCATTCTACTTAACGTGGACCTTCTGTTTCTTGTCAACTGACGTGAGAAAGCAAAACTTCTTCCCTGTTGCCCGCGGCCGATCGGGGACGCGTTTTTCCGACGCGAGCGACTGAAGAAACGCGATAACGTGCTACCGGCGGTTCTCTCGTTACATCAATTAGCGCGCCGCGGGATCGAGCGCTCGTGGAATCGATTAACCCGTATCCTCGTCGCAAACACCACGTTGTTTACCAGAATTCTCCAGGACTCAACGGCTGCTTTAGGGAACAATTTTTCGGACTCGCGCGATGGGAATCGACACGTCGACGGTGCCGCGACGCGGTGATGGATGGCCCGAACGGAGCCGGTTGCGAAAGACCTCGGCGTTATCCGGCCGCGCGTCGCCGAAGCGCGATTGCGACACCGACGATCGCGTCCTTCGGTGTAGCTGCACCGTCAAACGCGCGAGCGACGTCGTGTCCTTCGAGGTATCGGTCGCCGCTTCGGCTTTCTCGCCCTCGAGGCGGGATTACCGAAGCCGTTTCTCCTCCGCACCTCCTTGTCCCCTTGGCCGTCGCGAATCCCCCCCGAGGGAGGACACGCTGTTCGAGGGGAAGCACCGGGACCTTTCCCTCGTCCTCGAGTTACGGACGGCTCGAGGAATTTCACGGCAGCGATCAAGCGGTGATTCGAGCGGATGATGTCAACTTAGGAGTTCTCGAGAGGGAGAGAGAGAGAAAAAAAACCGGTACGATAAACGGCAGTTTATAGCCGAGAGGCAACATTTTCGAAAGGGAGAATCTGGAACAGCGTGAAAGAGACTCTAGAGAATCGTCTGGTTTTAGATGACTAATTAGTCAACGCTGCGTGGGAAAAAAATGGAGCTGCCGTAGCTAAAAACTGCACGTGGTAACTAAACTTCAGGTGTAAAATATGGACAGCTAATAGTCAGTTGTGATGGCTAATATTTTGCTACTGTGCCTATTGCATTAGGTGCGACGGCGAACCGTTTGCTGCGGTGTGTAGAAATTTGTGCACTGAGAAAAATGACCGATTAAAATATAATCGGATAATCCAATTACATGATAACAAATTGTATATCCGATGAAAAATATTATCGGTTTTTCGATCAAATTTCATCGGTAACTGCATTTCATTAAATATACAGGGTGAGTCTTTTCATATCCGACAAAATTTTTGAGAAGGTAGAACGGATCGAGATGAACGGAAAAGTCCTGTACCATATTGCAATTTTCGTAATAGTTAACGAGTAATTAATTATTAAAAATCGTTGTCTTAGGCCGGCCTACCGTCCAATTCGAGCGCGTGGCAAGATGTGACCGCCCGGCGATCGATATTGCCATGCGCACATCTCGCCACGCGCTCGAATTGGGCGGTAGGCCGGCCTAA
>NW_011967194.1:67260-128315 GCF_000949405.1 Vollenhovia emeryi
TTGGGCGGTAGGCCGGCCTAAGACAACGATTTTTAATAATTAATCACTCGTTAACTATTACGAAAATTGCAAAATGGTACAGGACATTTCCATTCATCTCGATCCGTTCTACCTTCTCAAAAATTTTGTCGGATATGGAAAGACTCACCCTGTATACACGTAATTTAATCGGAAAAATTAACCATCGGTAACGATATTTTTCATTGGTTTAGCCGATGGAAATTTTTCTCAGTGTAGCAAATCATGATTAGCTACGGTAGCGAACCCTCTGTTCTCAGCGTAATACCAATGCGCTAGTGCCGATGCGATATAACGGTACCCGTCTTAAGGATCCAATTATAATATTTTGCAAGAACAATACAAGTAGCGGTAGGTAGCGCCAAGCTTTCTTTCGCGCGAAAATTCACAGCGAGCGTTCCCTCGAGCGCATTCTCGCCTCTTCGAGAAATGCTCTCCTTTCGACACAATGGCGTTTTGCGAAATTTTCGCACGTCTCACGCGCCGTAACGGCTCGCGAGTGCATACCGAGACGTGACATAACAACACGGGAGTTATCCCCGTTGACGTTAGCCAACGGCGGCACAGGTGGTGTTACAGGCCGCCAATTTATTTTCCATCCATCTCCGCAATTGTCCGACCATCGTAACAATCCGCGGTCGGTTCGGCGATGTTGCGCCTCCCCCGTTACGCGTATTCCGTCTTTACGCAACGCGCGCGTAACGTAATTGTTCCGATAACGTAAGTAACTGACCTAGATTACACTTGCGATCCCCCTGTTTTAATCGCGGAGTCTCTCCCGAGTGCGGGAAAGACGAGACGTGTCTCAGCGATCGAGATTAATCGCGAGGAGCCGCACGGTTGTTCGTATGCGCGAAGAGAATCCGGGACTCTCCGCGCGAGGGTCTTCCCGCTTTATCTCCCGAACGCGCCGTTTTCACGATCTCCTCCGGTTGCGCGATGCACCTAATTGTTTATTACTAAAGCGGCTACGCGACTACTCTCCTCTCCAGTCCGGCCTTCGCCCGATTAAACTTCGCTCGCCCGTCGGAAACTCAATCGACGCGCGGAAACTCGCCCGGGGCGACGTCGTCGGCTCGCACGTCGCGTCGACGTGAAAGATCGGCGTGGAAAAAAAAAGAAAAGAAATATCGCTCTCGCGAGCAGCGAATTAACTCCGGAATTTGCCATTGTAATGAGCGGCGGAGACACGCGGCGAGATGTAGGACACGAGTGGTCCGCGTGTCGCGCGAGCGCGCGCCTGAAAAGTACAATTGCCGGGATAATTGCTGGAATTAGCATGCAAGCGGGCGGACCGTATTAGCGGCGCGCGAGACGTGAAATAATTTAATCCAGCTTCCGTACGTCAGCGTCAGCAAGGACCGCCGCGCTCGCGACGACGAATATGGCGACGACGGAAAGAGAGAGAAAGAGAGAGAGAATTATATTTCATATTTCCCTCACTCTTCTCTCCGATTCGAAATACGACCGCGTTCATCTTCGCGAGGCGCTCGCTGAATCTCGAGGCTCCTTATCTCGAGCAGCCTCTGCTACCGGCGCATCCACGTTCCCGCGATAACCGGCGCCGATAGCGCGAGGGAGCCTCGATGAGCGTTGGCGCGTTTAAAAAGCACGCGCTCGAGAGCGTGCGCGCGCGCAGCATATTAGATTCTTATATATCCGTGCCAAGGATAATCACACGAGTTCCCGGCCATGTGGCTTCCTCGGCCTCGCGCGAGGAAGATTCACCGAGGCTCCTCTTATCTACGCCGCTCCGAGTAAGGAGAGGCGGATGATTTACGAGTTCGTTGGACCCACCGCCGCGCCTTTCGACCGCACGCCATCGTTTCCGACGCGTTACATCGTTCCGTGCCGCCCCCCCCCCCCCCTCGTGGATCTCTCGCGTCCTATTTTGTTTAGGGGGGGGGAAAAAGCAACACCCAAAGGGTCCTCTTCTCGCGAGACAGCCCGAGATCTTCTCTGCCGCGCATCTTTCCCGCATTGCGAATAACGGATGCGCTCTGGCGTGCGCGAATTAAACCGTTTATACACGGATTATGCATTTTAGACTTCTGTTTCAAGCACCGCTGTAATCCCGGCACTAATCCGATGTTGTCCGCTTTAGCTGAGCCGCTTTCCACGCATGCGTTTCCGTCTCGTGTAAATCAACTAAATTTGATCCGCATTAGACAGCCTCCCCGCATAATATAACGTAACGCGCGCAAACACAGACTCCGCGGCTGGCCTGTCGATCGCATCTCGTTACGTCATACCTCCCCTCCCTCCCCTACCCTCTCCACCCCCCTCCCCCTTCCCATCCCGCGGATACACGCGCCAGACGAGAGCGCAAACTAAAAATCCATACGCGAGATAAGGATGATCCTTCTCAGCGCGCGGTACAACTTGTCGATCACAATGATACATTGCATACCGCAGGCGCGGGCCAAGCCCAAGCCTTTAAGCGGATATCCCGGAAATTCCTGAAATTAAACCCGATCTCATTTGCGCGCGCCTGACAAGGTTCGCCAAATTCCCGGGGCTCTTCTGAAATCAAAGTAAATTCCTGCGGAAGCTAACCTGGATTTATACCGGGCCAATAGGCTTCGTTAAATATGTACGCCGCAGTCCGCCCGACGTCGGCCGAAATTCCCGCGTCGACCGATAAACAAGCTTCCGCCGAGAAAAAAAGTGGATTTAAAGCGCCACCGAGCAACCCCCGGGGCGCTACGTGTCGTGCGCCCTGTATAAATGGATAAAGGAACGTGCCTTTTATCGAATAACACGTACAGCACTTTGGTTGTTATGAAATGCCATTTTAAATATGCATCTGCAATCTACTAAACTCCATTAATAAAAAAAAAAGGGGTTGAGGGGAGGGGTGGGGAGAAGAGAAGGATACAACGTCCGCTTTTAAGCAGCGCGCGATTACGTGTTTGCGATTGAATGAGGCTTCTAAGTGGAAACCGAACGTTTCTGTGCACGCTCGTGTAGTTTTCTCCAGCTCGGCACTCGATGCCGCCGATTCTTCGCGATTCAATCAAACTTTAGTCACGAGTCGACGACGCCTTTCTCACAATAGTCGCTTGACATTTTCCGCGAGAAGTCGCGAGAACAGGCTTTCGTGCCGGCGGCGACGAGGACGAGGACGACGAGGACGAGGGCGACGGCGACGACGCGTGACAAACGCTCGCAAAAATCAATTGCACGACGCGGAGGGAACGACAGCGCATCCGGCGCGGCGCGGAACGTTCACGTACCTGTGGACGACGTTGGCCAGGAGATCGTTGTGCCGTAATCTGTAATCGACGTCCACCTTTTGATAGTTGACCGTGAGGGTGCCGGCGCGAATACATCTCTCGTATTCCTCGGCTGGATGAGCGCGGAATTCCCTCGCGAAGACCTCCAGGATCTTCTCGCCGACCCATCGACCTTTCGTGAATGTCGTGAAGGTAAAGTAATAGGGATATACCTTACGGAGGCCTGAAACACACAGAGGACGACCATGAGGAGAGCGATAAGAGAGAGAGAGGGCGATAATTACTTCGGATCCCGTAAGCCCGTCTTTAAATGTCACGAGGTTTAACGGGCTATATTAGCTATACGTTACGAAACGATTCGCGCGATCGCCGCGGGCACTCGCCCGCAATTAATCGGAGATTAGCATCCAAGTTGGCGCCGAGCGTGCTCCAAGGCGAGCGGGCGAATGTGAGTTACGAGAATATAATGTCGTGGAAGCGGAATCACATAATAAATCACACCGCGCGCGGGTACGTAAAAATGTCGCTGTTATTTGCGAGTCTATTACCGTCCCGCCGCGCCTCCGAGGACGATTGCTCTCGCGGGCGAAATCCCCGTTCGGGATTAACATAAGATCGATCGCATCTTTCTTCCTCCTGTCTCTCGCCGCGGTAAAAAGAAGGGGGGAAAGGGCGTATTTAAATTTCTGGAACATCCTGTTACTCCGATAGCGATTGACTTGGAGATTCGTGCCTCAAACGCTTCTTGCGCGGACCGCGTTATTTCCGGATTTTCGTTTTTCCTCGCGCTCTCTTTCTCTCCCGCATTAAGTGGAAATTAATCCGTCGGTTCGAATCTTCGTTACGCGTCGCCCTCAAATGAGATTTTCGCCCAGGGAGAAAAGCGAGAGGCGAGTCGGGAAGTTGATTAATAAGCCCGGATAAGAGGAATAATTTTCTCAGCTTCCCCGCGCGTGCGAGAGAGAGAGAGGGAGAGGGGGAGAGAGAGAGAGAGAGAGAGAGAGAAGAGGATCCCCCGGCGCGGGGTTAATGAAAGATATACAGCGCTTTATGAATTCATGCGCGCGTCATATCACTCGCTCGCTTGATTGAATAATTTGATATCTTTAAAAATTATTCTCCGATATGGAACGCATCCCGCCCGCGTCCTTCCGCCGAGGTAATTTTTTATTAGTCGATACTGAAACAGTTAAATCGACCGGCGGAACGGACGCAAACGTACCGTTCGCCGGCTTAGGAGAGACACTCCGGAGGATTTTACGACCCCGAAATGGCTTCCTTCATTGTCCGTCGGCCGCCCTCAAGGTAGCTCGCCACACGTTTCGAAACGCGCCGCGCGTCCCACTCGATCTCGAGTCCCCTTCGCCGTGGGACTCGCGTCGCGCGACTTCCCGGCTGTTTTCCCGATCGGAAAAGAAAAGACGAACAGCCGAGGGAAGGCTTGATTAATGTCCCGTCGCGCGTCCAGGCGCGTCAAAGGCGCCTTTTCCCGCGTCACGCCACGAGAATGCCGTTGTTTAAGAGACGGCCCTGCCTATAGGGGATTAACGAACGTCTGACGTTTGAAATGAAAAGAGCGTGGAATTACTCCGCGCCTCGTATCGCGTTTGGCGTAAAAGTTTCGTTTGAAAAAAAAAAATTGAGAGATATTTTTACTCAGTCCGCACGTGTATTCCCGTTGACGACGGATCATTCCGCGACTGCCGCAATTTTCAACTGTATATCCGAGGAGGAATTAATTTATTCCAGCAGGTCGAGTCTCCTCGCGGGTGAAGAGAAATAACGGGAGCGCGCGCGCGCTTTACACAAAGACTTTTCAAGTGGTCGACGAAGGAAAATTGGAGGCGGAGAACAAAAACGCATTCGCGTCAAAGAGACCGCACGCGGTTCTACTTCGCGAGATGAGCCAGCTGGGTAGGGGCTTGACTTTTGTGCGAGATCGAATCGGCGCGCATAGGAGATCCTGAATAAACAGAAACAGTTGGCGAGGGAAAGGAAAACCCCCGTATTCTCGCCTGGCTGAAGTTACTTTAATTAAATTGCCTTCGGAACGTCGACGACGGTACTTGTGTAGCACTCTTCGCCGGAACTAAAGGAGGCGGAGGTCATTTGACAATCGAAATGTCTCGAAAGAGCTAGCCATGCTCTCAGGGCGTTCGGCACGGACCGAGTGAACGATTGATCCCTCTCGGGCTTTCGAGCTTTCGAGCTTTCGAGCTTTCGAGGAATAGAACCATCGGGACGCGGTCGTTTAGCCAAGAACCTCTCGAGAAGCGGAAGGAAATCGTCTTCGCGCATACGAGGGAAAAAAGGGACATGCGCGCGCGCGCGAGAGAGAGAGAGAGAGAGAGAGAAAAAAGAAAAAGAAAGGAAAAAAGAAGATTAGGCAATCTGCTTATAGACCGTAAGGAAGAGAGCTCTACGTCAGGTCGTCGCGCTGAGAAATATATCATCTTCAGCGAGGAATTCGCATTATGGAGACGTCAGAAGTACACGTTGATATGAATGGGCAATAAAAAAATGTTCTGCTACGCCGCGAGCTGCATCGAGTGAATCTCCTCTGAACTGCGTAACGAAAATATCCTCGGATTAATAAGAACGTAACGATTACGGCCAAGTGTCGTCCGGTAATGTCGCGCAATTAAAAGAGTCACTTTTCCCTCGGTTCGTTTATTCTCAGACGATCGTGGATTCTATCGAATCCTCCGTACAGCCATGGCTTAAAGCAATTACGACGCTATTACACACCAATGGGACCGCCGGTATTCATTGCAGCGGCCCAGTAATTGCCCCCGATGTCGAGGCTGTTCCCGAGACCCCCGACAACTTACCCCCGGTCTTACCGCAATACTTTCTTGCTCCCTTTGTTTCTCCCCCGACATCGCTCGCAGTCGATTCCGCCCGTCCTCCCCGTTTCGCTCTCGGTAACATCATCCGCGCGCCCTCGGCTTCCCCGTCGATACTCCGCGCACGGAACATCCGCCCAGAACGCCCGCAGAATTTCGCCACGGAAATCTCTTTTCCCATCGAGTGCGAGATATCCCGACCGTTGCCGCGCGGAATTGATTTTCGAGAAACACCCGGCCGGAGAAATCAAAATGTCTGACGCAAGCGGTTTGAGAAGGAAGGGTCTTTCGAGTGCTTCGTTGTAAAGGAGCGCGGCTAAAGTCACCGCGACCGGGGTAAGTTCTACACTGATAGAAAAAAATGGTTGCAGTTACCCACAATTTCACTATAATTTACAGTTATTTCAGGAGCCAACCACATTTTTATAATTCTTCCAACTACGTAAGTTACGGCTGACCTAACAATGTATTATAGTTCTCATAGACACAACAATGTTGGTCCATGCAACTTGCGATATGGTTGTCACAAACCAAAACGAGCTTTTAATTTGGTTAGGTATATACTATAAATATTGCGATAACAACCACAAGTAAAATTTCGAATAACTATATGTAATAGTAATAATCGTATTTATATTGTAAGTATAATAATATTCCCTGCTTTTTATCATATATACATTGCGTTCACTATGTTTGTTGGTTACGTCACTTTGCACTCGTAAAATAATTCACTAATTTACTATTCATTAGCTGGATATTTTAACAGAATAATAGAAGCTGATATTTTATAGTAAATTTTTTTAATAGCTGGCACCACTGTGTCTGTATAGTTGCTATTACTAATATTATAGTAATAATTAAAAAATGATATTCCTGACTATAATTCTTTTACTATGCAATTATAGTTTCAAATACTGCATATTTTTCTATCAGTGTACCATTGCCGTTTGATGTATCGTTTCAATAGTGCCATTTATATGTATATTTCAGCCGGTTTTAGGGCAAACTTTAATAAAATTAATCATCGAGATATTCGCGAAGCGAAAGACGTGGCGAATATAAATCGCGGATTATAGTTGACCGAGCGTTGACTTTACTATCTTATTTATAATATTATCGAAATATATCACTGCCGCGCGTGTAATGTGATCAGATTGAACGCCGAGTGGTCGAAATTTTCTCCGGGGGGCGGAGAGCGCGCCGCAAAAACTCTAACGCGAGCTATTAATTTTGTAGAAAACCGAGTGATTCCCGGTATCGATTATCGGCCGCATCAGGCCGTGCTTTCAGAAAGTCAGGGGGGAAAACGAAGGCACGTCTCGGCGTGAGTCAGCTCACGGGGTTACGGAGGGCTCGAGGGGGTGACCCCGAGCCCTTAACGTCCCGCCCGTCTGGAACGACGCCTTGTTTTACGAGTAGCAAACCAATGGCGGTGTCGTCGTGGGCCGCTTTGGGTTTCATTCGCTATCGATCCTGCCCCGCACACAACGTGGCACTCCGCTGCCCGTGTATACGCAACGGCCGCTTTTACAACGGGAGTAAACACCCTCCGTCGCAGCTCGTCCGACTCGCATTTTTGCGGCGAGTCTCTTCTCTCGCCCGTCGTTCAAAGTGCACGACTGATCGCGACACATGTACGCACTCTCCCTCTTTCTCGCTCTCTCTCTCTCTGTTTCCGTGATCTCTTTAATCGAATCACGCAAGATGCGTAAGATACGTAAGATGTGGCGAGTGTGGCGCAGAGAAATGTGCGCTGCTTAGTAAACAAATGAACGAAAAGATCCGAGTTCAAGTCCACGGACACCGCTGCTTTCTTTCGAAATCTCCCGAAAAATATCAGCTTTTACCTATTATTCACGACTTACGATATGGTTTATGACAACCATATCGTAAGTTGCATGGACCAACATTGTGTCTATGAGAAATATAATACATTGTTAGGTCAACGGTAACTTACGTAGTTGGGAGAATTATAAAAATGTGATTGGCTACTAAAATGACTACTAAATTATAGTGAGATTGTGGTAACTGCAACCACCTTTTTCTGTCAGTGTAGAGATTAACGAAGAAATAGCGCGAGAACGCGTCCGTTCTATCGGCAGGAAGAAATACTTTTCACCACAACGCTAACGCAGCGATATTCTTGGCGTCCATTCTCTACTTTAAAAAGTTTACTGATCAGTTGATTTTGACACTTAGCTGTTTACATTCGAGTATCGATCTTTCATTTGCCTGTCTACCGTCGGATATAATTCACGGTCGGACGAAAACGCCACCCCGGCGGTGCAGAAGAAGCTCCCGCGAGAGAAATCCAACGAAAATAATCGCGTGTCCCTGCGAAATTCATGGGCCGGCGTGCCAGCGAACGGTATCGGGACATCGCTAAATATTTGACGCCGTGTATTCTGGGGAAGATTGTAAGTGCCGTTTCGCGACCGGAAAAGTCCTTAATGGCGTTACGCGCCGTATGCAAATGTATGGAAAACTTGGGCGTATACGTGGCACATCGCAAGAGTGCATCGCCACGGGCTGCGAAATATGCGCGCGGAACATATACGTGTAAACGGAAACAATCTTCGAATCAGCGTTACAATCCACGCTCGTAATGTATTCCGCTCCACGCTTCGAACGTGTGTATGCACACCGGGGGGAGGCTCTCTCCTACCTTTAAATACCGTGTAAAACTCCCTTTTTCCTTTTGCCAATCAACCTGCCCGTATAAATCTCGGTGCCGCAACCGGGCGCGTACACCGGATTCACCCGGGTCTCGCGGATCTGCACATTTAATATCCCTCTCCACGGAAATCGGCCGTCCCTGTTATGCACACGTCAACCCGTTACATTTTTATTCTCCGGCATTCGTGCATCCGAACAAACGGCGATAATAAAATATGACTTAAACCGGTCGCGATCCTACTCTCGAAATACCGTATCGATCTCCGGCTTGTACATGTATAATTCATAACACCCCGGCGCATTTCGCCTTCCACATGGAAGGCGAGAGAGAAACAGACAGACAGAGAAAGAAAGAAAGAGAGACTGTGAGAGAGAGAGAGAGAGAGAGAGAGAGAGAGAGAGAGAGAGAGAGAGAGAGAGAGAGAGAGAGAGAGAGAGAGAGAAACAGAGAAAAAGCATCGTGTATTTTCGAAGTGTGCGTTTCTGTGCGCACATACGTACACACATAAATGTTTTATCGTCTTAAATCCTTAACCGTGTTCTGTCGCCAGTCCGCCAAGTAAAAACCGCCAGCTGTTTATTTCGCGTAACACGCATAAAGCCGCGTATCTCCCATGCGGGTGGGATGGTGGTGAGGAGCCGTATCTCGCTCGCGCGGCCGAGACGCGACGCCTGAATACGCGGAGGATGTCGCGTACGCGACACACGGGGTGACCGGCGAGTCCGCGCACGAGCGCTACGTGACGGAGAAGGTCCGTCGATCGGGGACGCGAGGGTGTTTTTCTCTTCTTAACTGGAACTCGATCGAATTCCGCGCGTCTCTCTTCGAAAATGTTTTCTTCTCCCCCCCCGTCCCCCCCCCCCCCGCGTTAAATGCACGTTATCGCGCACTTCCGCGAACGAGCGTTATCGCGGGAGCACCCGAATTTACGGTCACGCCGTATGCATCGCGCGCAACACGACGCCGTTCAATGTGTGTTGTCCCGCGGATCATCGCACCGCACGCGAATTTCGCGTAATCTCGATACCCCGCTCGCCAGTAAATTCGGGGGCTTGTGTTACCGTCTGCGGGCGGGCGTGTATAATTCGCGCGGAGATAAGATTAGCCTAGGTCGTGGACTGCGGCGTGTAAGACGCGGAGATACAGGAAGGGAATTTATCGTTGTGAAACCGGATAATAAGGCATTGTAAAAAAGTTTCATCGCGACCGAGATCGACGCGCGTTCTCCGCGATGGCAGGACGAGATTTTTCACGCTCTTACGTGGGACGATGATACACGCCAATCTTCGCGAGCGAGCCTCGACACGCGCAACCGCTATCGCGTAAGATCGAAATGGGGAAAGCTACGAGAACAGCCGATCGAAAATATTAATCGTATACTTCAATCATCGTGACGTGTGCGCGCGCGCGCGCGCGTGGAATTTCCTACCAGGGCTGATCTCTGATCGAGCGTTACTACTTACAAGAGTAATGTACCGTTGCGGACCGACCACGAGCCCTTATCTCTCGGCAAATCTTGCGTAACGATAGCCGCCGCAATAAACAATCATGTGTTATTTGTGCCGAAACGAGAGCTCCCGCGTTGCCTGATGTATCGCGAGTAATATCGACTGGCGAATGGAATAAAAAAAAAAATTTATATCGCTGTATCGTTAACGCTTTCGCGCGCACGTCCATCGTTCGCGGGTTAATCAAAAATCGTGTCGACTACCATTTTTAAAATCGCGAAACCCCCCCTCACACCCCCCGAATGGCGTTCAGCCATTACCGTATCGCCGCCGAGAGTGCGCGGAGCTGACTCGGATTTTAAAGCGTCAGCCGTGTAGAATAACGACCGTTTTTTTTCCCCTCCTTTCTTGCAGCGCGCTATATCGCCCTGGGCATTTAATCCGTGTTCTAAATCTGTCGTTTAATCCAATGCGTCGATCTAACGATTGCGCCACGTAAAGATCTCTAAGCGAATTATTACGGCCAAGTAGTTCATCGTTATACTTAGTCAATCAACGTACAGGATCTGGCTTAGGCCGACGTTCCGTATATCGCGCACACGATCTCTGTTTGTCCTCCGCTAAGTACAGGATGAAGCACGAACTACCGTGAACCAACACACAGGCCGCGCGGTCGCGAAGTTAGACGAATTCTTCGTCACGCACAGGTTGTTTTCGTTGGTTCTACATGCGATGAATTAAATATGCGGAACAAGGGAAGAGAGGAGGGGTGTATAAATATGAAATATGAATCAGGTCGTCTGTAATGCGACGACCTCTCGCGAGTAGTCTCCCCTTACGAATAGAGCGGACACGTTTCGCCATTCTTCTCCTCCTTGGATAAAAATGGGTCTCTGGTGTCATACATATATATTTGATTCGTATCCCGGATAAATTTGTACATCGGCTCATAGCGCGCGGCGCAGGTGGGAAAAATTTACTGCTCGAAATAATACGCGCTCCATTTCCTACTCCACCTCCCTATTTTCCCCATGATCGGGGAAGTTCGCCGGCATCAAAGTGGGAAGCTCGTAAAACACCGAGCAAACTTACGGTCCTATATCTCGATTCGACGGCGGCCTGACTTCTATTACAGTCACTATCTTCCTCCGAGTATATTACATCGCGCGAGTTACAATCTCGAGATGTAGCATTCGTGTCGCAGGGTACGCTCGCGAGCGTCATTCTCCCCCCGAACGTTTCCTCCCCCCCCCCCGGCCGGGTGTTTGCGATTTCATTTCTGCTACATCGTTAATTAACCAATTAAGCGATTCAGCCGAGCCTCGCTCGTATTAATTTCCGATATCCACCATCGAATTCTTTCGTCCCGTCCGGCGCGACGTAGAAATCCAATATTGTAAAATAAATTGAATAGACGAGCGAATGAAAGAGACGTGTCACTTTCCCGGGAGAGTCAACGAATAATTATACAATAATACATAGAGAGCGACCTGTGATAGCTCGGCAGAGCTATCTGTACGCGAAACTCTGTCAACAATTAAATAAATTAACTAATGAGAATTCTTCAATGGCATTTTTTAATAACTAGACAACACAAGCGCGTGGTTCGCGCGCGCCATTTGCTCTCTCTAAAAATTCGCTGGCATGCTGCAAATAACACGACTGAAGCATGTCGTATCGCACAAGCGAGACAGCCAATCGGCATCTCGGAAAAGCGACGACAATACTTCGAGACTTTCGACTATCGACTTAGCACGCCTTTTTTTATATAGGGTATAGGGTACAGAAAATTTATTGATAACGACAAAACGCGCGCTTCGCGGCGCGCAGTTTGTGGTTGAGCATTGCATATTTTTACGAATTACATATATATAATGTATATATAATATACGTGCAAAGAAGCAATTGTATGCGCAATGTCAATTTAAAATAAAAAGTAATTTATCAATCGAGAAAATGTTTCGAAACAAAAATCGTTGTTACTTAAGTTCTAATTACTAAGATTAGAGATTTCACCTCAATAGTTGGTGTATACAAATGTATATTTCTAAATTGCAAATCTTCATTTACCACGAATCTAAAAGAGAAGTGAATCACACCGCGTTTCGAGAAAACCAATCGCGGAAAAGAGGCCTCAACTGTTCGATATTAACGACATTTGCGCTGGTAACATCTCGTTTTTAGAAAGGGATACCAAATTTTCTGTATTATTAAAAAATGCCAGGTATGTTCAAGAAAACACTGGCGTTGTAAATCAATTTGGTCAGTGGGAAATCTGTAAAGTGAAAAACTATCTTTGTGATAAAAACGTTGCACGTCGTTAGCGCGTACGTCTAATATGGCGAAGTCAATTCCAGCGATGATACATGTCGCATCAGCCCGCCACCTTCTAACACCAGTCTGCAGCGTCTGCCGGATGACGTAGAAAATCGCGCGAGAGATCTTCCGGCGAGCAGGTGGGCGTCGAAGGAGCTCGTGTTCCCGCAGCCGCGAAGGGCTGCCAGCATATTCTACCTTCGCGAGGAACGTCGGCGGATGCCAAGAGCTCGTCTTCGGGGCGGGCTCAAAGCAGCGAGAAATGTCTTCGTGGCCAATTAGAGAGGCGCGTGTTGGCAGATTGTAGCGCGAGGAGGTACAATGCCGCTCCGTTGTGCAGCAAATATATGTTGGCGACCATTCGACGCGACGACTTTCGAGTTGCGTCGCGAACGATGACTCGCGCCTTGATTTCATCGAAGCGGCAAAACGCGACGTGGCGTATCCCTATCTCATTTCAAATTCGTTTATCTAACAAGTCCCTTCTGGTCGATTTCTCCGGGACACTCGTCGTGAATAAACGCGGCTTCGAAACTTCACGTAGAGACGACGCGGACGAGGGGAGGGAAGAGAGGAGAAAAGGTGGCTGGCTCGGACTGAATTACCAAGATCCAGGATCCCGCGGCTCGATAACGTACGCCGGGTTTCTTAACTCGTGGGGATAGGATCGGATCGAGATTTGAATCACGTAGAAAACACGCGTCGGTTTCTCGCCCGCAGCTCGTGCGCGCGTGCGTTCGGGTGGGAGATCGGGTTGATCGCAGATGGCGGAGATCCCAGCGTGTACCGCGCTGCGACGGTAAGCCGACGTTTCGGATTTCAGGGCTTCCAAATCCGGCGTTTGTGGCGTTACGACGTGCCATCCACTATCCCGGGCACGGTCAGAGCCGCCATTTCGACGAACAAGATCCTCCAGAATGGAATCTCTAGTTTCAATCAGCTTCTAAATAATATCGTCGCCCGAAAATCCCGACGTCCTCCTAACATCCTGGTTTTTTTTCTCTCTCTTCTTAAATAAATAACTTGCCGCTGCAAGCCGCTCGTACGCTTCAGAGACCCCGAGAACCCCCTTCCCCTTACGGCGAGGAAAAGAAAAACGGAAAACTATTTACCCGTAAGCGTGACTCGAAAACCCTTGTGACCTAGTCTGGACAATGCGCCGCCCTTAATTCCCACAACGAGCTTGCGCCCGCGAGCATACCTGCATACCGAAAGCATCCCGCGCGCGATGTCTTCGGGTTCGATCGAGCGTGATGCATTTAAGGGTCGCGAGATGCACGGGGAACGGGGATGCGAGGGGGCGTGTAGTTGGAGAACGTATGTACAGCAGCTGTCGTGTCTTCCGAATGGCATTAATAGGTCTTTGTTTCGCTGGGTGGGAAGGAGAGAATGAGAAAGAGAGGGAGAAGAGAGAGAAGAGAGGGGGGGGGAGGGAGAGAGAGAGAGAGAGAGAGAGAGAGATATGCCCAGCGCGTTCGCGCGGCTCTATTATTCGAATGTGGAACAGATATCGGTTGTCGATATTGCCATTCGCCCGTCTAAATATCCGATCGATCGATCCCTTTTCTCGCGTCTCTGTAACCAGCCCGGCACCCTTCGCTCCCCGCCGCGGCCATTCTCTCTCCCTTTCGGCCTTTCTTCGCGCGTCTTCCGCCGACGGCAATTCCGTATTCTCGCCTCGACTTCCTCCTCATCTATTCTCCATCTCTCTCGCGCGCGCTTTCTCTCTCTCTCTCTCTCTCCCTCTCTCTCTATCTTTCTCTTTCTCTCGCCGCAGCCGCACGCTGCGAACGGCCGTTATCGTGAACGGCAACCCTAACTCGCGATAATGAGCTCACGTCGGCGTACGGCACGTATCGCTCGATCCGACAATGCCGAACGATCGTTCCCGCCGGAGACGGTTCCACGGCTTTTCTCTCCTCGCGCTGGATATACGTTAATCGCGCCAATGGCTCGGCGAAAGAAGCGTCGACTCGAACTACTGGAAAAGTTAACCGCGCGCCGTATCGCGGCCCGGCACAAAGTGCAGGAGATTCCCCGAGCGCTGAAAGCACTAAAATTGCGATATATCGCTTCGACGATTCGCCGGCTCGATGAAGACGCAATTAAGAGATCTTTTACAAATTGTTCGCGCGGCAGGAACAATTTTTGTTCGATAACGCGATTACATTCGCGACGTGCGATTCGTCGGACAATTTCAATCTCCCGGCCGCTGCGACAAACCGGTAAGGCTTTTTTTTTGTTAGAATGTTACCAGGACCTACACCACGGAGAGACGGGGAGAGAGAACAATAAAATCGAAGCTGCAAAAACGTCGCGGTTTGCGCTCGGGAATGGCGACGGGAGTGTCTACTCGCATTGATTATCGGGCGCACGATGAACCGATAAGTCTCCCTCTCGTCGAAACGGTAATTTAATTATTCCCCAGTCGCTTCTCCATTTCCAGCTCGCGGATTCCGCTTTCCTCGCGCCGGCGACACGATATCGCGACGCGCGTTATCACGACCGCCGGTCGGCTGCCGGCGATAATGAGCCCACGACGTCCGCCCGCACGCCGGCGGTCCACGGCGATAATCCGATCCCGCGGACACGGGGTGGAAACGAGAATACGGAGGCTGCGGAGAGTCCGCCGGGCGTGCCGGATATTCCGATCGCGGCGTGTATTGGCACACGATAAACCAGCGACAGAGCCGGCAGGCAGCTGCAACCGAGTCGAAATTGACTTAACTGCCATACGTATATATATCTCCCTCTTTGCGCGCGGCAGGGAGCTTATACGTGACGCGACAGTTTTATTCCACAAAAGAGTACGCTACCATATCGTTCGACAAGGGCGAGTTATCAGCGCACGCGGCGAATACGCGCTACCGCACTGGTCTTTTGAGGCTTTTCCTTGAGTGACGGGCTTCGCCTTTGCACGGTTGCAAGATTAAGATAAGCGTTTCTTTGTGTCATTCGATTTGAATTTTAGATACGCGAGCTGTCAGAAAACTCCCCGCGCGACGAGCGCTCGAGGAACTGATGGTCGTGAAACTTAAAATATTAGTTTCTTCAAATTGCCAGTGTAACAATAGAATTCCAATTTGGCCAGTTGTGGTCCAATGAAATTTGGAATTTTATTTCCATTATTCACCTACGACCTGACAATGGTGTAGAGATGTTGGAGGGAGGAGGATAGGGGATACTTAAAATCGCGTATCGACAGTTCTGTGTTACGGCCGACAACCCGAATCGGCGCGCAGTTTACGGTCGAAAAACGGACGCGAGGCTGCCATCTTTACACTGTTATTGCGACAAATATTACCACATGCCTCGGTGGTCGAATTGGTGATACGCCCTCCAACTGCCTGAATTAGCCCGAACAATTTTTTACTCGGGACCGTTCTCGAAATTTATCGTTTTTTAGGCTATCGATCAAGCGAGGTAGTATCGCGGAAGGAGACAACCGATACTCACTTGGGCCGCCCTTCGTTCATTGAAAATTCGAAAATAACCGAGAGAGATTGGAAATCGATGGCGATCACGGAAATACGTCGGCGCCTCGTCAAATCTGTTGCGCCGCAGTTTTCGCTCCATCCCGCGCCCCGCTTCGGGCTTCCGAGGGAGCAGTCGAGTGCCTCATTCCGAGCCATCGACGAGCGAGGGGGCGGCGGATTGCCGCACCGGGTTGGTATTTATTCGACGGATTATCCACGATTACTTGACTCGTTGGTGGCCGGCGAACTCGCACGTCCGAGTGTAGGGCTAACACACTGCCGAAAATTAACTGATCCCGCTCAAGAGCGGCTTGCGGCATTTTTGCGTGGCTCTCGCGCGGACGCGTCCCGATTGGAAAACGAAGCTGTCCCGTCTCTCGGCGAACGTCATTAACGCCCGATATCCCCAAAATGCGCGGTGGATGAACGAAAACTGACATCCGGCGAACGATCGTCGGCGTTCTCTCACGAGTCGCAGTCGAGGACAAAGATCGCGGGGCGACGCGTTGATCCGCCGGTTAATCCGAAGCGTTAAGCCGCACGGCCTTGGGCCTCGGGCGGATTAAATACGAAACGTATCCGACAGAAGATACTGACCGTGCTCCACGTAATAACTGGTCTCGTTGTACCGCTCGTCCGTGAATCCTGGCCTCTTCGCTTTCAGCGCTTTCGTTTCCAATTTTGCCTGGAACAAAGAACGCAGTAGATAAGTGACCGGAGTGGTCAGCCGCGGCTGCATGCAACTTCGCGGTATCCGGTATATATATATGGAATAACTGCGTCCTGTACACGGACGTAAAAGATATAAAACAATAGAATTTCGTGAGACAATGGCCGGGGCTTTCTGACGCTGAAAAAGGTAGTCAAAAGTGACGAGAATGGATAAATGTCATTCCGCGAAGCGTACACGTCGCGGTGATGACGGCGTGTGAAAGTACAGCGCGGCGAGGAGTAGTTACCCCTAGTTATCGAGTGTCCTTAACTCGGGGGAGAGCAAACTGTATTTTTGCGCCAGACGCGGCCGCGCTCCAGTTTTTGCTCCGCTGAATAATATCCGCGGCAAAAATCGCGGTTATATGCCGGATTTATGGCGGACCCGATTAAAAACGGGGATATATATGCCGGCGTTATTTGTCACTTGCGACTGAAATAAAGGGCGCAGTAGATAAGTGGACGAGCTAGTCAGGCGGCTGGCTGGCGGCTCCATACGCTCGCTCGCGGGAGAGAGTAAGAGAGAGAGAGAGAGAGAGAGAGAGACAGAGAGAGCTGACGTATGCGACGATAAATTTATCACACAAAAAATGCAGCATTTCCAGACAATAAGAGGGCACGAGGGGCCGCGACAACAGCGGGCGGCAGAAAATAGAAACTCGACGGCGCGGTTTCGCGCGCATTGTCGGTGGCCCGCAGCAACAAGCCCGGCATCCGGTTATTGAATTATCACGTGGACGATTTATTTGCGACGTTTATCTGCGAAGAAGAATCAGCGCGGGATCGGCCCGTCGAAGCGGATCGATCACGGGGAACGCAGTACGGTACGTCCCGGAAATGAGTGCAATATAAGATCGCGCGCGTTATGAGAAAGCGCCAGTGCGCACCGATATGAATCCCGATAGCGGCGGTAAATCTCTCGAACGACCGAAAGTTCCGTCGTCCGCGCCGCGAGACCCCCCCACGAAATTTTCTTAACGGCGTGAAATTTACGTGGCCGCGGGAGCGAGGAAGTCGGCGAAGGAATACCGGGACTAATTGTCACGTATAGCGAGAAACGCGCGAGCGCCGTAAAGGCCGAATCAGACTGGCAATTGCCGACTCGGATTGGATTGGATTGGAATTGGCGATCGACGATTGACCTCTAGCCAATAAGAGTGGATTAAATCGCGGGCTGCTTTGCTCTCATTGACTAGAAGACAATCGCCAATCCCAATCCAATCCGCGTCGACAATTGCTAGTCTGACTCGGCCTTAAGGCCGAGCACCGAAGCACACGACGACGACGACGACGACGACGACGACGACGTCGCGGGGCCGCCAAGAGTGCGACGTAACGAGATAAATGCACCTTTGCATAAACGTGGCATGACGAAGGCGAAACGAGAACGCGGCCGTCGGAGCCGCCGCGCCGTCGAGCGCGTGCGCTTAATTAAAAAGTAAAACGCCACATAGCCTCGCTATACGTGCACGCGCATAATGCGCGTGGCATTTTCGCCCGCTTTGTATCCGACGGGCCGGCAGCTTGCGTCTACGGTTTAACTCGAGGCTCGGCGGCGAACCGTGATACGGAACGTGCGATTAGCTCAAATCACCGACTCGACGGCCGAACGGCTCGGCCCTGCCCGGCATTCTGCCGCTGGATTCGACGGTCATTACTACGAGAATCGTTGCAACGTCGATTCGTTAATTCGAGCAGACATCAAGACCGCGCACGTCGCGCACTCGAGCGAGTCGCATGTCGACAAGTCGTTCTTCACATCGAATGCCTCTTGCACATGGCCCGTGTAGGGACAAAGCGACGGACGCTCAAGAGAGCGACAGCGGAGAAATCCCCCTTTCAAGGAGGGGGATTTCTCTCTCACAAAGGAATCATATTAATTAGATCGTTAATTAAAATTAATAACGACATCCGGCGCGCCGGATGGCCGCGTCCCGCTCGTTCGAAACAAACGGCGCATTACATTAATGGATCCTAATATCCGTGTACGCGACACGTTTTAATTAACGCAGACAATAATTAGTCGAAATCGCGGGGAGCATCGGCCGGCGGTAAATCGGATTATACAGGACATTGCGCGAATTTTCGATGGCACATAGTGGCGTGCGGTACGACACGGGCGACGCGGCGGTATCGATAGGTACGGCGGGAAAGACTCTTCTCTATGGGCTTTACGTGTTCATCAATAATTATCGGACGTTCCCGGCAGCAATGTAATTAGACTGCCGCAAAGATTCGAGCGAAATGGAGAATCCCCCTCGCGAGTCGTGGACTGTCAAAACTGTGGAGCGACAGCGACGCATTATCGTAAATTGACTTGCTACAGCAACAATAATTCCACGGCGCTTTCAGTATTTTTTGCAAAATTGGATGAGATATTAAGAATAATGCACTCGCGGTGTATTAACAGCTTAAGTACTCGACGATTTTTCCCCTTACCGAATTAACTCGGCTATAATCGTTTCGGCAGAGCGTTACACTGAATAATGCATAGAGCGCACAATCGCATTTTTGCACCGGTGCATCGAGTTACCGTTGCATTACTGCTAATTATAATAATGATCAGCTATTTCAACCCGCTCGTTCTCGCGAGAGCGAGATAACAGATATTAAATGGAAACATTTGTGAAAATTAATATGTATATTTATACGCCGGCGTATGCGCGCCGGGACAAACAGCCTGCTTCAAGAGTACTGCTAATTGCACCGTTTCGAAAACACGTTTCATTGACTAAACGATAACTTGAAATAATCAATTACACGGCAATTGATTGCGCGCGACAACGCATTCGGGGGCAGCAAAGCGCGAGGCAAAAACCTGTGCGACGAAAAGCACGGATAAAACGCTAACGAATCAAACGTAAAGTACGACGGAGGAAAACATAGGCGAGATTACACGGAGAGAGATATTTATAGCCTCTTCTTATGAAACCTTATCAGTCGCTCGCGATGATGAAAAGTCTTGTCTGCCAATTTATGATCGGAGCCCACGTGTTACGGGAGTAAATTTTTGTCGCGGCAATATCCGTAATAAATTTCGTTCGCGATGCGTTACGTTGCTCCGACAGACAGGCGGGCAGTCAGCCGGTTCAACTTGACGCCGAACTCCAGTCGCGTGTCCATTCAATACGCTTCGAGACAATTAAAAAGTACAAAATAATTCGCCGCCTCGTGAAAAATAAGCCAATCCGGCTCGGTCGAGTACCTCGTTAACCGTAGCAGGGGGTGCTCGAAATTTTTGCTTAAATAATTAACGCTCCCATTACGTATTGTTTGTGAACTCGGATGAGAATGTTAGTTACCGCCGCAAATTGCGGAAGCGAATAAGGCCGACCGCGACGTCGACGACGACGACGACGACGAAGACGACGACGAGAAGAGGAAACACGAGATCCTCCAGACTTACAAAGAGCATAGAATTGCGAGGCGCGGTGCACGAGGGGCGAAGCGCGAGGGCGAGGAGCAAAGCGAAGACGAGCAGACGCAAGGGGCAAAAACCACCCTAGACCGAGCCTCGGTTTCTACGTTTAAGCCCCCTCGTACGACGATATATCCTCATCCGCACGAATTTTCGCGCCACTCGGCTCGCTCTCTGGACTTTCGGCTGTATCGACCGGCCCTAAAACATCCCTCCCTTTCACTCTCCAGCCTCGAACGACCGTCCGCGCCCCGCCTATGCCCCTGCGGGTCTGTTTCCATCTCCGTCCGCGAGCGACGGTCTCACTTGCTCCCGGGGCGGAGGAGGCGATCGACCGCCGTTGCTTTCATCGTCCGAAGGTTTCCGCCGAGTCCCTCGGCTTTCCTTCCGCCGCCTCGCGCCCTCCCGACGTGCCATTTAGGCCTGCCCTTCGCCCTCAGACCGCCACGCCGTACGTCGTGCTTCTAGAAAACGCAGACCCTCCAGCTGCCCCCGAGCACGAGGCGGCCAAGATTTATTTATGCTCGGCGGGATTTATGCAGGAGGACCTCTTGCAAATGGAATATGCGCTGTAATATCGAATGTGAAACCGCGCGGAATGCACGGTGGGGGAAGACAAAGAGAGGGACATGCCAGGCGGTGACCCGCGCTACGTGTGCATTCCGATTTCGGCGCGCAGCCGAATTCTACCGCATCGCGGACGCGCGTCTGCCTTTACGCGCGCGCATAGACGCCCGCGTGACACGCGCGCTGCGCGAGATAACGTGCTCATTCCCGGCCGCGGCGTAAATGGGGCACCAACGCGATCGTCTTGCAGCGATAAGATTTAACAGCCGTAAAATAATGACGGCGGGAGGCTTAATCGTCTCCCCCCCCCCTCCCCCCAAGTCGTATCTCACTTCGTCATCGAGTTCGCTCTTTCTTTCATCGCACGCGTATTCCCGGGTTTAATTTACGACGCGCGCTGCAACAGAAGAGAGAGAGAGAGAGAGAGAGGGAGAGGGAAAGAGAGAGTCTGCGCCACTTGTCGCGCGGACCCGGCGAGATAAATTACTCTCGCGCACCCCCGATGTAACGTATCGTCTACTTTAGCCGCGAGCGGAAACGCTTCTTTGGCCGCGACGCGCAAAGAATTCCGCGATCCCGCGGCGAGGTACAAGACGAAGTACGAGGGAAAGGAGTAAATCCGCGCGAGCGGTAACGTCGGATACTGGATACGACAACCAGCGTAATGTACTTTCTCGGCTCACGCCGGGTCACGCCGCTGCCGAGCAAAAAGAGTAAACGAAATGGAGAACGACCATCCAGCGCAAATGCACACACACACGTACACACATACGCGAGCGCGCGCACAAACGCCTCGAATCTCTGGCACGACCTGTCGCCGCCTGTTGCTGTGTACACGGTTGCTTGCCGCGCGACGTTTCCGGTAAGACGGTGATTTTGTTTCAACCGTTCCGCCGGAATCGATTGGACCCGTCACGTCTGATCGAGAGACGAGGAAACGGAGCGTCAAGTAAATCCACCTTTCGCGCTGCTTACTCATCCGTCGATTCCGCGCGGGTCGCGGCCGCCTCCGCCGCAGAAATAACACGCCGCGGCGCGCCGTGTATTTTCAAGCACGTCTTAAAATGCAGGGAAAACGACGCGAGGGCTTAAACGCGCCACGGAGCTTCGCGCCGCGATCGGGTTTACTTAGATCAATGGTGGATTAACGAGCCATTGCTTTGCCCGAAGTACTCGCTCGAGACTCTTAAGCGCCCGCCCCGGGCAATTAATTTCACGGCTATCTTAGCTTAACTCGGAGCGAACTGTAAACTACTGTTGCCCGAGCGCGAGAAAAAAAATAAACAAGCGACTGTAATCACGTGTTTAATCGCGGGGAAATGACAGGGAGGAGGGGGACGGAATAACACGCGTATCTCTTCTGCGAGAAGCGTCGAACAAATTGATTTTAGTTGATTTAGCTATTTTTATACGTGATGTTTCCGGTCGTTGCGGCCGGCCGATTGGACATCGTCCGCTCGATCGCGCGTTACACTCAAAAAAAAAAAATGCCCAGTGGTCGAATTGGTGTGGACGCCCGCCTAGAGCGTAGGGAAGTCCAGGTTCAAACCCTGGCTGAGGTAATATTTCTCGCAATAAATTTCTGTAATTGGAATTTGCCAGTTGGCGAGCGTGGCGCAGAGAAATGTGCGCTGCTTAGTGAACAAATGCGCGAAAAGATCCGAGTTCAAATCCACGGACACCGCTGGTATTTTTCGGTATCTCCCGAAGGGAAGTGGCAACCGAGAGTATCTTGTCACACACACACACCCTTTTAGAGGTATGGCCCTCCAGATGGGAGGTTTCCTTCGGCAAGGTTAGCAGCCTACCGAAGATGAAGTAAAACCAAATTACTCAAACCAGAACGAGAACTGGATAAAACCGGCTTTAAGCCTAATACGCGAGGAAGAGGAAGAATTTGCCAGTTAGCGTCGTTTAATAGTTATTCTACATTGGTTAATCGTGTACTGGAGTCAAATAATTCTTTACGTCAAAAAAATGTCTTACAGGTAGGTTTCTAGATGTTGCAAATTTGTCACTATTTTGCGTATCTGCTGGAAAATTGTTTGTAGCCTACAAAATTTATAGCAGCAACATTCTACAATAGTATAAGTTTAGTTTAGTTTAGTTTCGTGACTAAAATTGAACTTCGGTACCTAGAACTAGCCTTGTAAGGCCCGGTTTCACCAACGTTATTCAACTGCAAGTTCAGCTTAATTCGTTCCTTGTCTCTTTTCAACTGTTACTTTAGAAAGAGACGAACACAAATTAAACTAACAATGAGGTTAAAGTTAAGCGACGTTTGGTGAAACCGGGTCTAAGGAGTATAACTGTTTATCTACCGCAATCAAACGTTACAATGGACGAGCGTCACAGAAAGACTTTCTTCCTGACATTCGCTAACAGTTCGGCTAGAAATTCTGCTTCCGTTATTTAAATTGATTAAATACAAAGCATATGCGATTTCGCAGTAATGGCTATTCGTTTATATATCTCAGTTATGTTTTCGTACCCAGAAATTTGTTGCTGCAGTTGCAAGATTATTTTTTTGAGTACACGTAGGAAATCTCGAATATGTAACGCTCGCTCATGACCTTATTTACAACATATAGGTGTTTAGATTAGATGGACAAGCGGTCGTTGGTCCTACCTGTTTGTCCTGGCTTAGTTACAAAAACATTTAGAGACGGGGAAGAGAGAGATGACGAGCGATTGCTGGCGGTCAAAAGATCGCGAGAGAAGTAGTCGAGACTCCGAGCGATAAAGACGTATATTTTTTACATCGCGTACTATTCTATCGCGATTATTACGACATTGTTAATTCTCGCCTCGCATCGAGGAGGCGGTCTCGTAATCCGCGCCGTAGCTAAACGCCAAAGGCCATCGGCGACTTCTTGCAACGGCGACTATCGACAACTCCGGTTTCTCAAAGCGCGACCCGACTCGCCGCCTCTCGGCCGCGTTTATTTCGTTAATGAGCGAGCGAACGGGCGGGCAGATTAATGAGGCTGTGCCCCGCGGCCGACGCGCCGAATATCGACGAGGACGACCGAGCTACGCGAGCGGCGAATAGATGGTGGGTGGATACACGTGATCCTCTCCTAACTCTGACCCGCGACGTCCCTCCCCTCCCGCCCTCGCTGAGTTACGAGGGCTTGGAAACGGACATCCATATATCGGAGCTCTTGGTTAACGGTACGGCCGCATAACGCGGCGTTAACCGACGCGCGAATCACCCGGTGATCCGCGGTAACAGGGCAACGATGCGATTCGGGGGAAGCATATGGAACGGCGGGAATAGCGATGCGTCATACCCGGGGATCGATATAGAAAGCCCTGGAAACGTAATTCCAAAAATCGGTTCGGCGCACGCGGGGCCAACGAAGAATGGAGCTTCTCCAACTAATTGAAGTTCCCGGAGAGAAGGTCCCGAGCGAAGCTCCCTCTTCCCCCCCCCCCCTCTCTCTCCCTTTCTCTCGGAATCTGAATACCGAAGTGGTACTCGTAATACCCCGCAAGTAATTCGATAGTATCCTTGAAGGCGTAGGCGTACCCGTCTCCAGCTTGAAAGCGACCTCTCCCCTAATATCGCGGCCGCGCCGTAATCTATTAAATCGCTCCTCAAACAGTCCGGGGCGCAAACAAGCCGAATATGTTTACCTTCTTCAGATCCTTGCTGGCATCGGCGTCCTCGGCTTTTCGCTTCTCGGTGATCTTCGGCGCAGGGACCGCCACCGCCGCCTCCCGCAGGGGTTTCAAATCGACCTGCAACGAAAATAAGTAAACCTCATTATCTATTCCATTGCTCCCTCTACACACGCCCGGACCGGCGAAAATAGCGTGGCCTTAATTTTCACAATATCCTTTTTTCTTTAAACCATCTCGCGCGCGCGCGCGATGCTTTAACGGGCCGCGGGATACCGGTTGTGATACAATGGACGCGGACAAGGCATCATTGGTCATTGTGCATCCGGATGTTGCCGTTGATGTTGCCGCAGGCGCAGGAGCCGGGCACGCGGCAAGGGCACGGGGACGGGCATCGATTTATGGTAATTCGGTTAACTCGTCTCTATTTTACGCGCGCGTTTACGTTCCACATACTAATCCGGCGTTAATGGGACGAGTAAATACAGAGAGGGCAGAGTGTGCCCCCCCCCCCCCGCGAGTCCGCCGGAGCTTGATTTGCCGCTTGATAATTCGACACCGCTACGCCCGGTAATGACTATCCCTTCGCGTCGATTTGCGAAAGGACAGGCGGGACGGACGGAAGGACAATCAGTCGATCGAGTGATTTGCATCGGGTCTTAATCGGTGTCGTGAATATCGGCGCGAGACACCCGCGAGGAGCCACGCGCTTCCCCGGCACACCCGCTCCGAACGCGGCGGAGTCCGATGGGGCCGGGCGTATACGCCGGAATTGGTAACCGCTTCGCGCGCTTTCGTTTCCGGCGTATATATAATTTAGCTTTCCTAATTAACTTAAGCGACGAACGTGAAGTGTGCTCCTTTCAGCTCCACTTTCCTACGCTTCCTGCATTTAAAGCGAAACAAGGCGGATACTCCGGGTTGGTATAAGAAGAAAGGGGGAAACAAAAAGATTGAAGGTAATTGCAGGAAGTGCAGCTAAAGCTAAAAGACTTATGGTGTACGTGGAGGAATTTTAGAGTCCAAGAGACGCCCCGGGTGTCCCTCGGAAATGTAGATGCAGTTCAACCGGGGGTTAACACAATTACGCAATCGCGTGTCTCGCCATTTGCATAACGAGGAATTAACGGGATTACGTCGCGTGTCCTATTAGCCATCCGTAATCCCGTCGGCGTGAGATCTGGATTATAGACACTCTTCTATGATTCAAAATTGCAAATACGAGTCCGTGGAAAAACACCGGGCGGAAAAGCGAGAAAGGAACGACGTCGGAACGGAGGGAAGAGCGCGCGAGTTAAATCGCGACTCGAACGTTTCGAGATACGCGAGCTTAAACGTCAAACGGGGCATTCGAGGGAACATTTTGCTGCGGTATCATCGCTACCGTGGTCCATCGAGTTCTGCGGCCCATTACGAAATGCACCGCGAACGCGCGAACCGCTCGCGGTTTTCGCGAGCGTGCATCGACACCGGTGCGTGCGACCGACAAATGACGAACGCGCGAATCCGGATGGACGAGCTATAGTCCGCATGGCTGACGCATCGAATCGAGATCGAGAGACCGATCGGACACACGGGTGCCGTTCCGCAAACGTATCGCCGCACATTCGGTGCGAATGAGGCTTTAGGGTCGCTAGGGTCGCCCCTGACAACGCCCTTGCCTGCATTGCGGTAGCTCTTTCTCTCCACCCTGACGATATCCTTCCACCATGACACACACGCCCGAGGAAAGAGTCCTGCGAAAGAGCAACGGGTAGATTCACACGTTCTCGGCGCAGCCAATTATTTGGAATCGCGCACGATTAAGCGATTCGCCGAGTCGCGCAGTAGTCAGCGAAGTATTAAAAAAAAACGAAACGATACAAATGACACGTCCACAGTCGCGTCGCGGACGCAGACGTTTCCGAAAATAATTTCTGCTCGTCTGGGTGTCTTTCGCGTTTCGCGCTTTGATTGCGGCATTGGCTTAGGCCGGCGATTCGTCTCCCTTAAAATAGCCGAAAACGCGCCGCAAACAAGACTCGAAAGCTCCCATTTTCACGGTACGTGACTGCGGCCGCGTCTCATGTGCACGTGTGTGCGTGCACAGCCACGTGATGGGTTGGAAACTTTCTTCCGCGGGACGAAAAAGAATGATGAATAACCGCTCGACATGAAGGTTCTCCCCACCCGCTGCGCTCCGCGGAGTGGCCCGCTATTGTTGCGTCACGCTTCCAACAATTGGACCCTCCCCGTGCAACGTTGATTTGCATTCGGGAAAATTTCGAGGGGGCCAATCGCGAAAAATATTTGCCGTCGCGAAACGCGCTTGACGGGAAGCTCCAGTTACATAACAACGATATAATGAGAAGCTTACATTATACTATATTTATCGAACTGAAATCTCGCGGAGGAGACGATTCCCGAGGTAAAGCGACCGCCGGTCTCGTCACGCCGGTATTTATGAATAAATCCGGGGGAGCGGCGGCCGCAACAAAAGGGACGTGAGCGTCGCTTTTCTTCGGGAAAGCGGGCCACCCCATTGGGATTCATCCATCACCGGCGATATAATTGAGAAAGCAGATCGCCCGCATTCAGGATTTACATTTTCAGCGCCACCGCTGGAACTCAATTTACCCGTTTATCCGCGCGTCCCTCGGACGGACGGACAAGCGAGGTAATACACTTCCGAGTCATTAGCGGGGGAGTCCCACTTCGTGCCCCGCTGATGCCGCGAATTTTTCACCAATTTCCGCCGGCCGACGTTTCGCCGGCCAAATTGCCGTGTTTATCGGCTCACGTTTCGCGCCGTTCGCGAGATGAAAATGCGCGCGATATTTCCAAGGGCGAAGCGCGACCGCATTAACAATGTTAGACGCGAAACGAGAGCGCGCGTAAATACCCGTATATAGAGATTTCTAGTGTCTTACTGCGTGAGAATCACAGACTTCCATACACTACCATAGTATAACTAGAGTGCCTACTGTCATGTGTTTCGCTTTGCGTCGATTCTTTCTGCCATGGAGTCTGTATGGAGACCGAGCATTTTTTAAATATTCGCCGAGAATGTCTTTGGAATATTGGTTCAGAATAATTTTTTAATATTCATCGAGTTTATGTATTGCACAATGTTTATTGTGTAATACACTTCTCTTGTGCAAAAGGCAGTGAAACCAGTGATCGTACCATATGTATATAACCGACACGCTATATTCGATGGATTATTCTATTCGCATTCGAAAAAGATTTATAGTAGTGCCAGTCGAATATTCCACGAGGATGAGATAAATATATAAGAATGACCTATGGAATATTCCAAGTATTCTTGAAGAATATTCTTCAAATGTTCAGAGTGTCTTGTGCTATCTAGGTGCAGACTCCATGCTTTCTGCGCATCCGCCATTATTTTGGTGGAGCCAATGAGACCGATGTCGTATACGTGGTAGTGTGGCAGGATTTTACACCAAAAACCTGGTGGAATACCACGTGATCGAAACCGAAAAGA
Source organism: Vollenhovia emeryi (assembly GCF_000949405.1). Classification (NCBI taxonomy): domain Eukaryota; kingdom Metazoa; phylum Arthropoda; class Insecta; order Hymenoptera; family Formicidae; genus Vollenhovia; species Vollenhovia emeryi. The sequence goes on from NW_011967194.1 coordinate 95,082, forward strand.
TCAAAAGACTGACAGAGAGTGGGATACAGTAGAAACATACTGCTTAATTTACCTAACAAGACATGGCGTCACTCTCGCCTCACTTTTCAGTTCGAAGGTAGCAGTCTAGCGGTATACAGGGTGTTTCAGGAAGAAGGGTCAATATTCTGGGAGGTGATAGTATCGGTAATTTTAAGTAAAAATGTTGATACGAATGTATGTCCCATTCCCCGCTGTTTCCGAGATAGAGCTATTTGAATGTGCAGTCGCAAAATTACTGACAAGAAAGAAATACGACGTACCATTTCAAATAAGACATTTTTACGGATTATAATAAATTTTCCAAAAATTTCACCGTTAACAACAATGCATTTTTCAACTCTTGCCTGAATGGCGTGTTGCTCGTCCGAGTACGTCGTGACGTTCCTTTACATTTCGAGCATTTCCACGATGTTATCAGCACAACGGTCAACAGACGTATAAGAGTAAATTCCCGCAGACGTTTATGAGGTTGGATGAAGGGTGAAGGGTACAGAGAAAAAGTAAATACGCGAGACATTCAAGTGGCTCTATCTCGGAAACAGTGGGGAATGGGACGTATATTCGTATCAACGTTTTTGCTTAAAACGACCGATACTATCACCTCCCAGAATATTGACCCTTCCTCCTTAAAACACCCTGTACAGAAGTCTGCGGTGAGACCGTCAACCGTTCGGTCTACTTCGGAAGAATGAACGGACGACCGTAAGAAACGACGATAATGCGCAATTGTAGCCGTGTACGTAATAAATAAAGGCAACGATTGCTTTTTTAGCCAAGTGACCGCGCGCCACTTCCATCATCCTTGACTGCAGCCGTCACCCAGAGATCTCTCTTTCACCGCCTTGACCACGCGCGGCGTATACGCCGTGCCTCAATTAATCGCGCGCGCGCGAGCCGCGTTACGGTCGACATTTAATCGCAACCGCTGGTCGCGTGTAACGTTTTAGCGCCGGCTCGTTTACGCGTTTATTACCGTGTCTCGATACACAGCGTAATTCCGAGATTGACGTTTCCGGCGCCCGATGACGAAGAACACGCGGAATTGGGAAATGAGCTTGGGGGAGGAGGCGCTCAACGGTATGATCGAACGGTATTATTATTAAGTCGATTATCATGGCAATGGATCATTTCATTAACGACCGTGAGTGCGTCCTCCGGTAGCGCCTTCGTGAATATTTCAAGGTATGCATGACTGGCTTAATGATTCCTGACGATAATAACTCGTCGCCGATTGATTCAGTACCGCCGGCGTCAAAAGAATTAGCGATTAAAACGTACGCGTTGATTATGGATATGGAGAGATGAAAGGAAGCATTAGCTGTTACAGCGACCGCGGGATTTCGCGTGAAAAGAGAGCTCGGAGGCCCAATATTTCAACGGCCGGTTCGATCGGCACCGAGGAAAAAAAAAAAAGTTTGTCAGGTATCATCGAGCCGCGTTAATTAATAGTCGCTCCGAGTAAAACGGCCATCCCATCGGCAACGGCAGCAATAATAGCCAACCAGCGTGACAACGATTTATCATTTACTGCGCGCTGCACCATAACCGGGCAATCGTTAATCTTTATCACGAAGAAACTCGACACACTACGAGCTACATAACAATAATATTAATGGGATATAAATATTAATACCGAGGTAAAATTCGTTCGACGCCCAAGTGTCCGCGGCGTAGCTGCGAGGGAAAATATGTAAAAGGTCTAAGGCAATCGTGCTAAAAGCCCGACGGTTCCTCTACGCTACGGCGGATGAATGAGGATATTTACGGCAGCCTAAACGGAAAAGAATCGCACGCGTAAAAGCGGGACGCATTCGCGAATCGGGGGGTGCCGTGCCAAGTCGAGGGGCACGATCGCGTGCGTATAATAATTCGCGGAACGGCGCAATTAGAGGGAATATTCCGGTGGTGTACAGCGGCGTAAGATTAAACGAGGAACGGCGCGACGAGAAAAGGCGCGGTAATGCGGTTGTCTTCGCGTCTGCCTTATCCAAATCCGTGAGTAATTGGAGGCAAAGCGAGCGTGGGAAGCGCGGTTGAAGGCAGTGTGGAAGCGTTAGTCGCGACTTCGTTAAGCTCGGGACGCCTCATTTCCTAATGGACGAAGCCCCGGGCCTCGCCCCTTCCTCTCTGTCTCTCTCTCCCTCTCTCTTTCGTCCCATCGCCTTATTTTCCGCGTCTCCGCCGAGCCGGTGCATTTCCCGACTCTCTCGCCCTCTATCCGATAGTTAAATACCACCGAACGGCACGTGCGAAAGGGCGAAGCTTTGTTAAAGCTCCAGAGCCCCCGGTAGACGCGTTTCGCCGTGGCACAGACGATTAGACCGGCGAAACTTGACGGCGATTATTCACGGGGTGTTACGTTTCATCTACGGATTCTTTGATCAATTTGGAGCCGACTAGCACGAGCCATAACGCGAAACGTCGACGGGCCTGAACGACCAGGCTTCGCCCGTCGTACAAATACCTTATTCTTCATTTAATTTCCGCTGATCAAAGAATTCCGAATTGATCAAAGAACCGGTGGATGGAACGCACGTTCGCCGAGATCCGAGAAATCCCACGTTATATCGCCGGCTGGTGGAAGCCAGACGGAAATACGAGCCGTAGCTTCAACGTAAAGGCTATTCTATCGCAGGACTTCTCCTACGCTGCTAAGATATAACGTCGTAATAAATTATCCCGTAATAAGGGAGAAGGACTGCAAACGTGCGCTATATTGCTGCGCGAAAATTCCTTCGTTGCAAGTACGAACTCGCAATTTGTCTAGTGGCACGCAACCACCCCCCTCTTCGTTGTAGTTGATCGAATTGTCGTCGCAGCGATTACAATCTTCCAAGACCAACTACCGCTGTTTGATTAAGCCCGTATAATTTACCGTGAAAGCTGCGGTCTCTGAAAGCTGCTGCATATACGACGGAAAATTGCACGAACGGTGGGCCCAGCGCAGTCGCAGCGACGGAGCGAGCGCGAACGCACATTGTCCTTTTCGAACGACGCGCATATAGACGTACACCCATGGGTTTTGATCATCACCGTGACATTTTGTCACGTGTCTACGATGCGCAAAATTAACGCTTCGACGGCCGACAAAGCGAGACACGGTCTTCCGTCGCAAAATATAATTAACGTCTCTCTCGCCGAGGAAACCATTCAAAATGAACTTTCGTAAAACACGACGTTAGATAAAAGACATTGCCGGTCTCGTGAGGATAACGTCAACATCTCACGTTCCGGCGGTATTTAACCAACCTTGGCTGGCTCCTAAAACAAACATCTTCCTTCGACGTTTCCCCGAGATTGCGTTAAAACTAGTTCATACAACCGAGAACCGACGAAGTAACGTCGTTTGCGAGATACGCGGACACTCTATTTACCCGCGGTATAAGTCTCCGGGACGGTCTGACCTTTCCGCGAATGGCCATCGCCGTCCCGGGCATAAAACTGAAACTGTTTTATCAATACGAAAACGACGAGGGAGCGTCGTGAGAAAGAAAGAGAGAGAGAGAGAGAGAGAGAGAGACAGGAGGAGGAGAGGAAGAAAAAAGGGCCCGGTACCTCGAGGACGACGCCTCCGTCGTCTTCGCCGACGTTCCATCGTGTTTGCCGACGAAACGCAATTTGCAAGTCGGCGCTAATTTATTTTCGCCGCGGACGGACTTCCCGGGGGAACTTCGCCGGCGAAAACTGAGCCCCGACACCGTCGCGCGTCGCTCCGCGCAAATTGCCAAGTTTCGGCGGCGCATTGAGTTCGTGGGGATGCGCTCTCTCGCCAAGTGGTAAACTAAACACCGCAGAGCGATATAATCACTGCGCTTTACGATTATCGGGGGAGCGGAGGGGGGATGCGGTACGAATCGAGTTGACATGTTGCGCTATACACGCGGATATGCGGAACGAGCGGAACTTTCTCAACATGATCAATAAGTTAAATCGCGATCAGTCATGAAACTAAACTACGAACGGGCGCATACGTCCCGGTCCCTAATGGGATTTCTTCGGCAATACATACGTATACATATTTAAAAGCGTAGCACACCCGGGTTAGCAATCACGTAGAGTCGGGGACGTGGCTTCGAATTATTGATCGGGGAAGCGTTCGCAAATATATTGCAAATATATTGTTAGTAACGTCCGCCAATTCCTTGGCTCGGCCATATCTCGCATGAAATATACAGAAACAAAACGCGCCGGCAGCATAATACACAGTTACCATAAATATTTTGCAGCCGGCTGAACGATCCTCTCGTCGAGCGGCTTTTGGAGAATCGTCCAGCTGCATAAAGTCCGCCGGTGTAGTCGCGTTACATTCAGGCCGGGAGAGATACAAAGAGGATGTATTTTCAAGTCTAACTTATTCAATCGCTCGCTACTGCCAGCGAGATGCCGCACGGGCAGAAAATTCCTCGCGAAGACAGCATTTGCAATTTTACTTAGTGCCAAAATATAATCCTGCACGTGATACCGCGCGTCTAAAACCCCCGCGTGCAAAACCGTTTCTTCTTACTAGAAAAATTAGCATTATTGTCTGGCGACGTCGGCACGTCTATCGATCTCGTCTAACAGCGAGCGCGCTCGTACGCGCCCCGGATCGAACAAGATGTTAAACTTCGCGTGTCTTCGCGCAATCAGATGTTTCCACTTCAATGCGAGTCGGCGATACGTGAGAAAGTTTGTTGTAACCGCGCGCCAGCCATTACGGCTAAAATCGTTTGTCCTTCGAGGACGGGTGGCGGGGGAAGGAGCGTTCTCGCGCGAGCGGACAATGCGCGGGACAGATTGTAACGGGAGCGGGACGGAAGGAGAATTGAGAAGCGCGGGCGCGAAGGAGAATTTTAAACACGGGACACGCGCCAGGTGAGTAACCCGCGAGTTTTAATTAAATTACACGGGGATGGAAAAACGAGCGATGTGACGCGGCGTAATGAATGCGCGACACGCAACGCTCCGATCGGCAACACACCCTTCCCTCGAAACTATATCGCGTATCCTCCAATGAATAATAAAATTCAGCGGGGAAAGAAAACGATCGCAACTTTTTTTTCCTTCCCACCCGCGCGCGGGTAAACTTGTCCGGGAGGGAGAGAAAGAAATGACGTGATCCCACCCAACAATACGGGGCGGCAAGTAGCACTACTTCGGGCATCGGCCGCGATGACACATCGGCGCGCAAAAACCTGGCGGGAACAACAACAAGGTTAATTGAAATGCGAATAACGAGAAAAAATGGCACGAACCGGAGGGAGAACGGAACGAGCGGGCGGCACGCGATGTCCTTTTGATCGGTCTCTGCACTCTCTCTTTGCGCGCCCCTCGTCTTCACGAAAAAGGAGAGAGAGAGAGAGAGAGAGAGAAATGGCAAAGAGGGGTTGGATTGCGTGCCAATATCACGTATATTCCGCAGCACGTACGATTCGTACACGTAGCACTGTTCTGAACACCAGTGGCGTATCCAGAAGCCGGATTAAAGCGGTGCAGCGTCGTAGAAAATATTAATTATGCACCCCTTTCAATTTTTAGGTGGTTGTTCTGACACGCGCGAGACACGTGCTCTCGACTCCGATCTACGTTACGATTCGCGCTTTACGACCAGGCGCGGTCGGTTCCCTATAATTTCTCAATGATTAAAGCGAAAGGCGATTAAGGGGATGCTGGAGTGATTCTGCACTTTTGGCACCTTTCGCTCCTAGAGCCGTCAATTCGCGAAATTGTGTGGCTTTTGTGTACGAACCGACAGTGTTCCACTATTCGGACTAAATGAGAGAACAGCATGGTATCACTGAAATTAAGTTTAGAAGCCTAACAAAAAGTCGATTTACTCGAATAAGTTATAGGTTACCTAACACATACCGTACACAAAAGCCACATAGTTTGTATATTACACAAACGTGTTCACGAATTGACAGTTTCTACACTGAAAAAAATTTCTGGTTGAATATGGACGAATCAGATAATTCCTTTAGGATTTACCAGAATTCCTGTAATCCTACAGAAATTCTGGTAAATCCTAAAGGAATTCTGGTAAATCCTAAAGGAATTATCTGATTCGTCCATATTCAACCAGAAATTTTTTTCAGTGTAGGAGCAAAAGGTGTCAAAAGTGCAGAATTAGTCCAGCATCCCCTCGATATATCGCATATTAATCGCCTATCACCCTAATCATTGAAATGCGATCGAAGCGAATCGATCGATAATTTTGCAACGAGCTCCAGATATTTTTATAAGACGCGAAGGAGCTTGTGCCCGCGATAAATTGTGCCTCGTCATCGGTATAATATCTCGTTCGACGAGCGCGGGACTCATAAAGTGCACTTAGATATAAATATAGTATCGCGCAATATCTGGAGACGCATATTCGTAGCGTCTCTCCCTGCATCAGCCGCTGAAATATCACGTCGACGTCGGAATAATTTCCCATTTCTGCATGTCCCTTGAGCTCTTATTTTTAACAAAACTCGCCGCGGCAACGGCGTCCCTTCACATTTCCTCGACTTTCCATTCCGCGTAGAACGTATTTCTCGCATTCGCTATGCGCGCTGCCTCGCCGCTCGATCTTGCTCTCCCAAGAGCAATAGGACAGGGCACGCTTGTACGACGAATGAAAAGCCGGGAGTACGGAATAAAAGCATAAATAGAATTCTTTTGTGTGGATGAAGAGCACAACCCGCGCCGTTATTTATAATATAAACTTACGAAACTCTTCGCGAGAGCTAATTACTTTACCTTCGCGGCGGTCCCGCGTAAATCTCGTGATTAATTAACGCTATTAAAATTAATTGTTTTATAATTAATAGCAACTAATTAACCCTAATCCACGAGTAATTAATATCGCTCCTTTTTTCCCTTAATTCCGCGCGGTAATAACCGCGTTATGCAAATGATTTCTTTCCTCTTCTCTTTTTTTTCGGTTAGGGGGATCCCACGAGAATCCCGCGCACCCACCTATCGACGTCGCGTCGGTTATAAGCAATGGGCGGCGGCGGGTGCGTTTCAACCCCCTCGATAGTTACTGCTCGGTAACGTGACGGGCCTGCGATGCATCGGTGTGCACTCAACGTCGATGGTTCGCTCCCGCGGATGTACCGGGAGTGAAACGCCGGTGCATTAATTAACGTCGTCAGTAGGTATGCACCGACGTTAACCGCCATGCACTCAGAATAACGAGGACGGCGGGAAAGGTCGGGAGGAGCGCTTGTTCCTGCAATGTGTCGGACGTTACCGGGATCGGGATCGCCGGGGCGGACCAAGGGGGGGGGGGGGCAGAGGGGGCAAGTTCCGCGGTCAAGTAATATGCATTTAATTCAATACCAAGTTAGTTACGACGATCAATCACCCGTTGGCGCCCCGCGAACAGGAGGGGGTGGGGGGGGACTTGAGCGCCGAAGCCGTTCCCAAATTCGCGATTGCCCGTCAAACTTTCGCGATGGAAAAAGAACGACTGTGTGTCGAAGAGAATCTATCATTAGCGGAAACACGCCGGTAGCTTCCATGCCACGCAGGCTCGATGTAAATTTCGGCCTCTCCCCCCCCCCTCTCTCTCTCTCTCCTCAGGCGCGCGCGTCTCATCTCACGCGCTACGGCTCCTCGTTTGTTTCCCTCCGGCGCCTTGTCATCTCGCAGATGCACGGGGGAGCGAGACGCTTTAATTAATTTCCTCGTCCTGGTGCAAAGCGGCGGTTTGCACGCACGAGAACGCGTTTCAGCGAGCGCGATGAGTACCAAGAGATGCCAACATTTTTATACCAAAAAAAAACCACGAGCAAAGAGAGGGCGAAAGGAAGGGAGAGAAGGACGGCTGGTCTCCGTGGTGAATATGCGAGAGTCGGGGGTTGGCGGCGAACGGCAAACGCGACAGAAAAAGAAGAAAAAAAAAAATGGGGAAAGGAGGGAAAAAGTTGAAGATACCGGCAATTAAAAACTTCCGTAACCAGTTCAACCACGTGTTCCAGTCACGATTGCACTCGCCTATGTATTTTTCGAGGATATCGACTGCATTTGCGCCGAACGAGCCTTCACGAGAGCCAGAGAACTGCACGAGTATATACTAATTGGGCCACCCGCTCTACATACGTCCTCGACATGAACTATGCGGTATCTCCTTCCTTCAGAACTGCGGTATTTTAATAAAAAAAAAAAGAGAGGGAGAGGTGTGCCTCCGCGAAACTAGTTGCGTCGTTCGTGTCCGCGGAAGGGAGTCAAGGCACATGGAACATCGTATACTTTCGAGCATGGTGGGAGGCTAAATGGAAGCCGCTGTCGTGCCCGTCGTTAGACGTAATGAACGTTTAATTATAAGGAAAAATTATGTGGGTCCGGGCGAGCGTATCGTTCCTCGCGGTTATTATCCCCCCGCGCTCCGCGCATTCACCCCCGCGGACGGGAAGAAGAATTACGCGCCGGCACGCATCGCGCGCCCCGCGTCTTCACGTGCCTCGCGCGCGGGCGCGGGATGTGTATTAGTCACGTCTTCCCGGCGCGCAATTGCAGTCGCTGTGGAAATGTTTTTTTTCCCCCCCACCCTGCCCTCGTTTCCGCGAGTAACGGGGCTCGCAAATGCGACGTCCGTGACTTATCGTTCCCGTCCACCCGCTCGCTCGTTCGCCAACGCGAGAGGGCGAATTTTATTTCGTCGACGGCCCCCTCCTCCTCCGCACGAAACCGAATCCGAAAAGAGATTTGCTCCACGCCGCGGCAACGCGGCGCACAACGCGAGATTCCCGCCGCACGCGGATTAATTTTCTCGGTAGCGGACACCGTTGCTGGCCACCATAGACGTACACCGAGAGACCCATTGTGTCGAATGACACGAAATAATTTGATTGAATCATTTTGTTGACTGAATCGTTTAGTTGAATATTATAAAAGGATTCTGCGCATGTTCGCTCGACCAAATTTGTGCGTTGACGTAACCAAATTTTCCAACTAAATTTTTGTTGTTGTATCAACTGAAAGATTTGCTTGCTCATATCCAAACAAGCAATTCAGTTGAGTCAACTAAATTTTGTTTCATTCAACAAAATGGGTCTCTGAGTGTAGTAATACATAGACCGAGCACGAGACGCCAGACCTGAGGCTCAGGTAGAAAAGGATAGAAAGTACAATAGGGCCGCCGTCCACTTTTCTCTTTCTAACGAGAAGAATAAAAAGAGAAAAGTCTAACTGCATTGCTTAAAAGAGAACATGCTCGATCTAGTATTACTATGTCTATGGATGGTACCGTACGAGATTTCTTTATCCCGTTCTGCGATCCATCTCGCTGCAATCGTGGCGAGCTCTTTAACGCCGAGAAAGCGCTGATAGTTATTGAAACAATATAAGCCCTACCGCGTAGCAATCGTAGTTAAGCCTCGCAAGTTTCGTAGCTTCGGGAACTTCATTATGCGCCGTCTGACTGAAGTTTTAATAGCTGTTACTACTTTGCTACGTTTGCCGCTGTAATTTAACAGGTTTATTGTTCCGTTCCATAAAGTAGCATACTTAAGTACTACCATTGCGCACATTCCGTAATTAAACCTGCGGCGGTTTGTACTAATTAAAAACTTTCGGCATACGGCCTCCCTCGTATCGCAAATTGTTTTTCGAACTGTTCATTCGCACGTCACGTAAAGTACCGCGGTTTAGCGGTTTAGTTCGCAACTTAAGGAGATTGCCCTACGAATTTGGAAATACCGTAAAAAAAAAATATATATACCGCACCGTTGTCAGTCTTTATATCCGAGAAACAATTATCCGCCGCAACAGATTTAGGAAATTGCGATGCGCGCGTTCAATTCTTCCCCTGTTTTCGCGTGCCACAGCTACAGGTGCATAATTCGCGAGGTAACATTTCCAACGCCTCGCGGTGCCAGTTTCTCCGCTGCCGCCGACGTTTCTTTTAATCGTCGACGTATCTCGAAGCAACGAGTCTCAAGGTGGCGTGAAAGAATGTCCTCGACTCTCATCGGGTATATTTTTTCGCGTGATACGAAATATCGCGGCCGACCCACGCCCTGAATGAAAAAGCCGGTCCGCTTTCTTTCCCGAAGCTGGAGTACACTCGATAAAGCACCCGGAAGGCAAACTCGCGCGAACTCGGAAAGCCGAAGTCGCGGGGGTGGCCCTTCATGTGTACATACGTACAATACAGGGTTGGTCTCTACAATAGAATTACCCAAGTGTATTTCGAAATACCGAAATCCAGGATCCACGCGACTGGACCTGCGCGCGAGGCTATTTTTCCCGAAAATACGCGATCTACAGCGGACAAACTTTATTTCGCGTTTTTCACCCCGCGAGACGCGGGCTCCTGCGATCGCGCCGCGTTTCTCCGAACACCGCGTGTGCACGAGGCCGAGTACTACGTGGGTATCGTTTCGGCATGGTTGCGCTAACCGATCCTAGAGTAAACTCGAACGAAGCCGGGGCTGCACATCGCAGAGGGGATGATTTCGATCGACCTCGCCTAAGAATTTCGCGAGTTCGGCCGCTGAGGGACGGGCCGGGCCGGGCCGCTCCCGAAACGCTCGCGATAATATTGCAAGATAAAGCGATAAGGCGCCATCGCAGATTAGCGGATACCGCGGATCCCACGTCAATTAAACGGCTCTCCGCAAGGAAGACGCGAGACAATCGTAAATATCTCGCAACGCTTCGCGCGGGGTCGTCGACCTGCGAAATTATAATCTCAGAAAGTACGAGACAGCCTTAAACACACGTAAGGACGAACCGGAAGAGTCCGTTACAAAGGAAAGTAATCTCGCTGATGCGTTCATAAAATTATATGCGCGCTCCGGAGTCTACGGAATGATTCAGAGGGGAACTGATCTCCTCTGCAATATCTCTTAAAGGCGGATAAAAAAATAAGTAATTGTAAAACGCCAAGGCTGTAATATAATATTCCTTTGAGTCCGGAACCCGTAAGAAAAACCGTTCGTACACATACTTTCGAGCTACAGAGGGTGGATGACTAATCCACTCCGTATCGTAATAAAAATAGAAATAAAATAAGTGTGGAAACTACCTCACTGGTATTACTGGCCGAAACCTTGTAAATTTCTATTATAATAAAGAAGCGCCAGTAAGGTCGTTTCTACACTTATCTTATTTCTTAATTTCTTGACTGGCGTCAATAAGTTGTTGTTTAATCGTAATAAAAAAAAACTGAATATAGAAGCGCGTAAACGGAAGACTCTCGAATTTTCGCCTAACTATAATTCAGACGGCACTGAAATCGCCATTGAGAGTACGATCGTGCATTGCGAAAGATTGGGGCGGGCACGAGAGGCACTAAATTCAACTGCGCCAACTATCGGTGAATAAAGCGGAAAGACGTGAGTTAAATCGTGGGGTGGTTTACGCACGGCGATCGATCGGCAAGAGGCTCCGTTGCTGTTGAGCAGTTTGCTTTGGCAAACAGCAGCAGTCTTCGCTGGATGATATTTTTAAACGAGTATATTCCTTCAGAGTACAAGAGACTTGGAAAAATCTGGACGCAACAGCACTGCTACAGTACCGGCCAATATTACATCACCTTTCGATTTTTTGAGCATAACTAATTTTTAAGTGCTCGAATGAAAAATTCGAAGATCATGATGTACTTCGTCGAACTTCATTACCCTTCGTGTACAAGATGCACCTGTTACCAGGTGTCTACTGTAAAATTTTGAGCGCATTCGGTGCGCTTCGACGAAAGTCGTGCTGAGAAAACCTAAAGGCGATATACTTTTGGCCGGTACTGTACATCTTTTCCCGTTCCACAAGAATACCATTATTTAACACGTTGAACGCCACGTGGACCGTCACTTTCCACTTAGACCGTTTAGGCCCGGTTTCATCAACGTCGCTTGACTTTAAGCTTAGTTTAATTCGTTCTTTGTCTCTTTTCCACTGTTACTTTAGAAAGAGACAAACATGAATTGAACTACGATTAAAGTTAAGCGACGTTTGGTGAAACCTTGGGTATTTCTAGTTATTTCGTGTAAAACGGGACTTGAGCGTGAAATCTTTAGAACACGATCAGCCGATGTGCAACCAATTATTATGTAACACAATTATAATACCGTGGCCTAGGGGGCCCGAGCGAAAAGTCACGTGAAAATGACCCGGCATTTAATGCGTTAATCGCAGAACAATGTAATAATCCTGCGTACTCTGTGAAATGTTGTATATATCTCAAGCTTGAAATCTAAAATATAAACGCGACTCGAAATTATACCCGTAATATTTACTAAACTGCAAATTAACGTAATTATGGATGTCCATGCTGAATTTGTAAGTGTAGATTACAGCGCAGTCGCGGATCAGGGGTTGCGTTAACTTCATCCGTCGACTTCCATCGTCAGCGATTTGCATAAAACGAAGCGAATGTTACGAGGTATGCGCCGTAAAAGCATTCGCCCTCTCCGCGCGCATCTAGCTGGGGAAAATTCTAAATTGGCTTTCGCGCGCGAGAAACGGGAGCGGTGCGCGCTGTGCAGCGGCGGCAAAAAGTACGACTGCTTAGACGCGGGATACGTGCCGCGTCGGTGGAAAATAAAATTCCCGAGAAAAAGACTGAATTTACATTGTTTATTCAACCGCGAGTGAATTAGAGATCCTATTTTTTTTTTTTGCCGTCGCACTACCATCCGTCCCGCTCCTCTCGCTCGTTTGCCGAGAGCGCCTAGTAGCTAATATCCGGCGCGTTTCTTTGTTGGGCCACGCTTAATTTCCTCCGCCTGTCTGCGGTTCGCCCGTCCCGACGTGGAACGCGATTGTGAACCCGCGCGATTCCATCGTCAGATTTCCGACCGGCGTGGAAGCGGAGAATGAGAAACAGCGTCTGGCGTGTGAGCGAGAGCAAGGGGGTAACCACTTCATGTAATCGTGGGACAGTGTCTCCGAAATCATTATGAAATCCTTACGAAATGCCCGCGTAATCGTGTCGCCTTCATTTTCAATTTCTTTCACTTGTTAGACAATAAACATCAAACTTGAGCATTTTCTCAGCTCGCTTTTATTTTTGAAAAAAATTTACTTCTTTCAGTGACTACCCAAACATATATCCAGGGTTGGGAAAGTTACTCTACAAAAGTAACTGGTTACGGTTACGGTTACGGTTACGGTTTTTCGCTAAACATGTAACTATAGTTACAGTTACAAGTTACCGATTCTGAAAAGTAACGCGTTACAGTTACTCGAAAAGTAACGAATCGTTACTTTGCAGTCAGTCTCTTGCAATGAAAATAAAAATATCAAATCTGCGTTTGAATTGTAAGGCGGCGATAAAGGCGTTTATGCGCAAATGCAAGGCCTAATGCGATCTGTGGGGGATTAAAAAATATATAAAGTAACTATTAATGTAACTGAGTTAAGTTACAGTTACAGATGTAGAGAAAGTAACGAAGTTAAGTTAGAGTTACCAAAAAGAAGTAACTGTAACTTCGTTACAGGTAACGAGCTACTTCCCAACCCTGTATATAACAATAGTTCACATAAGCGCGCACTCTTTTCCCTAACAAGACTAAAGTAGTTGCTGTTGGAACGACACCGAGTTGAAACGTTGATACACCTTTGCGCGCAAATGTGCAACGGTAAACAGTACATACAAATACAAAATTACTTTTCGTTAAGGCCACGGTTAGACTAGTGGGAAAAGTGGGAAGGCAAGGAAACACGTTTTCTACCTAACCGAATATTACAATCTTAACTGAAATTACTTCTACAAGCACATGCTTCTTAGTAAAATAAGAAAAATATACTTTGAGGAAATCTAACAGCTCTTTGAGGTTTAACAACGTCACATAATTTTAAACGTGCATACAAGAGAAACTTATTTGCAATTAGATGAGATTGTTTGTAATCAGACAAAATCAAGTGAAATCACGTAATCGGCGGGACAACATTTTAGCTAGTGGTTACCCTCTTGAACGAGAGGATGCTTCACGCTTCTTTACAGCATCGTCTCGTGCATCTGTGTATTCGCATTAATACACGCACGTTAATTGATTTAATTCGCAAATAAAGACCTTGAGGGACTAGTTTTATTCGTTCACCGTTTATACCTTCGTCGTTGCAAGAGCCAAGAGTACAAGACCGCGCAGGGATAACCCTTGACTTCGTCCGTCTACCCTTTCCTGCTTCTTGAAAAAAGGACAGAATCGAGGAAGAGAAAAGGACGAGACGTACGCACAAGACACAGGTCGATAAGAGGGCCTGTTGCTCCCGACCAACGGGAACGTCTGCCGACGATGGGCGTCCGCGTGAGAGTGGGGTGTCGTCTGCGAGGAGAAAGCGAAAGGGCGATTGCGAAAGACTAGACGAGGGGACTCGAGGCGAGACCCAGACGCGAGCACGTAAAGAAGGGAAGACCTTGCTACGTTTCGGGAATCGAGGTTTACGATCGTCTGGCTCGAATGACAAATCCTCGAGCGAATGCCAGACAGAGGGTGGCAGGACAGAGGGGCCGGGGAGGTACAGCTGTCAATTAGAAAACGAAAGTTTAATTTACGTCGGATTCAACTCCCGCCGGTAATAAGATCGGGGATAAAAGTCGACAATCGATACAGAGATGGACTTCGTCTACCTCTTGGACGACTCGGGGTCGTTGTCTCCCGGTTTGTCTACCCTTGCGGAGAGGCTGACCTTAGCCCAAGAGTTCGGGCAATTTCGTTCGCGCTCCGCTGAACAACGAGATGGACAAACACGGAACTCCGAGATTCAATTTAGATACGGCGGACAGTTTTGTCGTCGGATCCACCGGCGCTCGATGTTAATAGCGCTGAGAATTTTCACGCCAAAAAAAAATCGATGTTAAGTCGCCCGTTTATTTTAGCGCGAACCCCGCTCCGCGTGGCGCCGGGAGTAAAGCGCGTGTTCTTAAAATAACATCGAACGCATTGCATGTCGAGGCTCTTACACGGGAACAAAATTTGCGGGGCCATTTCGCTCCGCGGTGATTGATGGAGAATTAATCGGGCAGTCGTGCCGACGTTTCTGACTATTTCATTTCCTGCCCGGTGCATTTATTTGGCTTCACACGTCGACCGCATAATCGATACGCAAAAGGCGCAGGGATCGTTCACGGTCTCCCCGCGAAAGGTCACAGGAATGAAGTTTGTCACGGCCCCGTGTACGCCTGGTTAACAGGAGAGCGTCCTTTTTAATGAAAATTCGAAGGACGAACGAAATTCCTGCCGCGGCAAGGACGTGACGGGATTGCGTAAAAAAAAAATGTCCGGTTTCGGGTTGCGCTTTACCCGGCTGGCGGACACGAGCGAGCGAGCCTGGGCCCTCTTTTACGGGATAACAAAATTTTTCACGTGTGCAGCGAACGCTAACCGGTGGCTATTTATATAGTTGCGTCACTCCTCCTGACGAACGGCCGCGGTAATAATTGCGTTGCGCAACGCAACGCGGCTTCGCGCGCGATCGATTGCCGCGTGCGCGCAGCGCGTATCCTCAAAGGATATTTCTTACGCAGAAATAAAATAACGAAGGACTTCCCGGAGCGTCGCTGACGCGGCGAGTCGCCGCGTCGAGGCGCATTCCGCGTTCCCCGCTGCGTTAATTGCGCGCCGGCGAGACTTCCATTTTTTTCCGCAGCGTCAACCCTTTACGCTCGGCTCGCGTCATATCCTAAAGCCGTTTGTTTTATCGACATTCTTTGTTAGAAGTAATCTTTTAATTGGCTTTATGGAAATGCAAAATTCTTTTACGGAATTCTGAGCAACGTGTAGCTAAGAAAATTGCTGCGCTTTTTCGTAAAAGTTGCAAATTGATTGCAAATAAATTACTCGGACCGAGTAGAACTTGGAGAGTTAAAAATGTCGATAATTGACGTTTTTAAATCCTATCTTATCGACACTGATTGAGTTCGCCTGCGGCTTTAGGATTCCCTTAAACCGACGTCGGAAATGTTGGGTCAGGTATGCGCGACCGTGCGGTGAGAAAAGGTCAGTACCTCACGGACAGAGAGCCAGGTAGAATTTAACGCATTTCGACATTTGTTCCCAATCTACACGTATGCTAATTCCTATATCACATGTGCTAATTTCACGTATACATTACCCGCCGCGACGCGGCGAGTTTTACATGCGCGAATTATTTTTCCAAAGACGTTTAATTGTGTCAGGCGGAGGAGAAGGCTGACAGGATTGAGAGAACTACTAGCCGTCCATATTATTTTGCCTTGTGCACATTATTAATTATCTTACTTTGCGTGGCGGCTCTTTTACGCGTCTCTCGCAACGACCTTCTATTTGTTAATGCGGATACCGAAGACGACGCGTAATTTCTCTGACGCTCAACGTCAAGGAGGAATTGATAGCCAGCCGAGTGATGTAAAAATTAGAAAAATAATTGCAGTAACCCAGATAAAAAAAATGTGAGGGACGGCAGAAATAAAAAATTACACGCTCGCAAAAGGCACGAGAGCTTTTCATGGTGCCTCCATCGTTAAGCTATTAATTACTGCGGAACAAAAACGTCGCGGCTGAAAGGAGAGAGAAGCGCCACGTTGTCACAAGTAATGTATTCTTGATGCTTTTGTTATTTGTATCGTGTTCGCGTATTCCTATATTTGCGTTTCTATCTCTTTAATAGGGAATTTTTGCCCCTCCACTCCCGAGGAAGAGCATTTTTCTCATATAATGAATGTAAAAGAGGAAACGCGAAATACCATTCATCTTCGAGCTATCACTTTTTATCGTGATTAAATATCGGGGATGTTGTAAATATTCCATGTTAAACTGCGTTTGTATTGATCCAACGCGCCTCCGCGACAGAAAACAAGGACCTCGCAGTTGCACAAAAACATCTCGATAGCTTACAAAGTTTAATAGGTTGAAACCTAAGGTAACCCGAACTCACGGTACCGTAACGCGGAGTATCAAATTTTAAATTCCGCAACTTTCCTAACTATATATATATATAAAACATGTTTTTATTTTGCGTATATCGAGCAACTCTCAAGCGGGCAAGGTGAGCGGCTAATTAAAAATTAAACGCGGTCAAACCGGCAGTAAATTGCACCTCGCAACGAGGGACACACACATTCGCGTTGCGAAAGGTCGCGTTCGTCAAAAACTTTCGATATGTATCGTAGTTGCGAACAACGAGGTGGAACCGGTCGCGCCGCTGTGATCTTCTCGAAAGCCGAAACCGCCGGTTGCAACCACGACCCTGGGCATATAAATTATCTTTTTCTGGTATCTGCGGCGTTCTGCCTCAGAGAGCACGATCAGCTGATCGATGGCGGCGTGAGAATTCAGGTAGGGACAGAGAGGGGAACGGGACGTGCTTGTGTGCAGGGAGGCAGAAGCGATTACTTCCGAGTGCTCCCCCCCCCTCCCTCTCTCTCTCTTGGGCCACTGCTAAATCGCTAATCGAGCAATGCACCGATTAGATCATATGATCGAGCGTGATCGATATAAAGCTGGGATATCAGGGCGAGTATTACAACTGACATTACGACGTTGCTGCAGAGACAGGACCCGGGATCGGCTATCGGGTCGAAAATAGAATCGAAATTTTGGTAAAGAAATTCGGAGAAGAGACCCAAGCTGACGCGACGGCAGTTCCTTTCGCGGACGTGATACGTAACGGTTTTGCGTAATGAGATTGCGTTCCGACAGATTTGGAAATATTTTGGAGTGATAAAGATCACGGTAGGTCGCGTGAACGTGAGATCGAGATATGAAGATAGGAAGCCCACGATCGCAATTGCGATACTCAAATTACCACTTAATTGTTAATTTTGCGACTTTCAATTATGAAGATTCGCCCAATGAAAGCAGAGCCCAATCTCTTCAAACCGACGTGGAACAGCAGTTACATTTCCCTAATTTTGCAGGGCAAGTACGGATCGATTTCCGATAATTAAAACCAGAAAACCAGTTGGTATTCCGTTCCACGTACTTGCGCATGCAGTCGGTTGAAAACCAGCTTTTACCCCGTACGCCGCGATAAACCGAAACCGCTCGCATTTTTTTTTCTCTCTCGAGAAAATGCCTCCTTGGAAAGTCATTCTTTCTCGCCCGATAGTTTCGCCGGTGGCGATATTTTACCTGCCACTGAAAGCGGTACACACGTGACCGAACAGGTACTCCCCCTCCCCCACCCTTCACTCTCCACCCTAACGGAAACTAAATTTATGCTCTGCAGGATAATAAAGCTACCTGCCGAAGAAGTATAGCGATTGACCCGGCTACGAAGCCTCGAGTCGCCGATATACTTTTTAAAAACGTCGATAGAGACGAATCGCTCGGGTTGCCGGCGATGTCGCCCCGATATGTCGCCGTAAATGATGCGCCAACGAGAAGTGACACGATCCAGAAACGAGCGCGATGTATGTACGCGCGTCTTCGTAGCGCAACGCGTAAAAAAAAAAAGAGAATTTAACCCTCGGTACCCTTAAAAGTGTAGTCGTTTCTTAAGACGCTTCGCGATTTGCAGACGACGGCGACGAGTCGGCGATAATTCGGCACGCATAACATCTTGCGTACAACTGGAAGACGGAATCACCCTCGATTCTTCTTACATCTAGCGACTGCTCTAAATAATTAAGGACGACGTCAAGGATCTCGCTGGCGGTGCGTCATTATATTTTAATTCGCCGGCCCGCAAACTCACGGCGGAGGAACAACGGTGACTGCGCGCGCGTTCACTATTCATAAGCCATCCGCGGCGCCGAACTGCGAATGTAAACCGCGTCGACGTTGCAACCTCCTTTACAACATGCATGAACCACGCTCCGAGATACACGCCGGCGACGCGCAGCAGGTGCGCGGGTAAGACCCCCTCCGGGCGATAGCGCCGGCAAATTTGCGGGAGCAGCGGCAAGAATACCGCGGGGCACGCGGTAATAATCGAGAGACGAAGACGCTCCGGAGTTTCCGGCTGTTATTGGCGAAACTGCATCGACCTCGGAATTTTACGATAGCCATCCACCGAGGCGCACGCGGGCAACGCGCGCCGCCTTACAGCCAACGGTAGCTCTAACGATCCTACGGCCACGATATCGCATCAACCGCGCGGAATTGCTCCAAGGATCGCCTTCGCTTCGCCTTTCACCGCGTTTTACTTTCCTCGGCCTGGCGCCGCGCTGGAAGAAACTTGCTCACAATGAGTGGACGCACGCTCGCACAATCCCGGAATCGATGAATATAC
This sequence comes from Vollenhovia emeryi, assembly GCF_000949405.1. NCBI lineage: Eukaryota > Metazoa > Arthropoda > Insecta > Hymenoptera > Formicidae > Vollenhovia > Vollenhovia emeryi. The sequence goes on from NW_011967194.1 coordinate 114,225, forward strand.
AAGCGACTTTAGAGAACAGTAACCGGAATAATAAATGTGCGCTATTGCGTGTAATTGTTCTGTATTTCCCTGAGAAAATAATGGCCGGTGCAAATAAAAGTGACGAAATCGGAAAAAAGTGCGAGTCCAACTTATTCGTTGCAACTAACGTGATTCCACGTATACGTGCGGCGTGTAAGAAAATACCGTGAACAATTGTTTGAAACGAAGGAGTATTTAAGAGAGATCGGTGCCGAGGCGTATTAAGATGATCCGAAAGCGAGACGAGCGATTAATTCCCCATTAACGGCACGTTACGACTTGGCGGCGGTCTACGCGAAAGGACTTAATCGACAGCGCATTGCGGTAAACCTCAGAGTCGTTACGGGGATAAAAACGACCGTTTAATCTTTATAAGCCGTAAAACTTGCGAAAGGTCACTCGGCGGATCGTACGATAATGCCGGATCGCTGGTTAACTCCCGGGGTGAACCGCACCGGAGGCCGCGTATAAGGTCGAAAAAGGCTGCATGGATCCATCAACGTTTTACACTTAAGAAAGTGAATCTCCCCGCCGGGCGCGCACCATATCGCGACTCGGTCCGCGTCTGCGCAGCGGAAACGAGGAAATCGGCAACGCGCCGTCCCCCGGTAGGAAGTTACGGACGCGACCGGAAGTTAATCTCGTTCGTGACGAACGTCTGGAAAAGGGCTCGTGCGGCACAACGGGACGATGCACGGGCCAGCGAGCGCCGTCATCCAGAACAACTGAGGGGGGATAATGGGAAATTCATCGGAGCGAGCGTGAAATGAACGAATCGGGCGCAAATTGCGCGCTCACATCCCCGATGGTTATTTTCTAATTTGCGAATATCTCGCGCCTCCGACAGAGAGAACGGCGACAACGGTGTCCCGCATAGACATAATGTATCCACAGTGTAACTAGTATGCCCACTCTGTCATTTGTTTTGTTTTGCGCCGATCCTTGACAAGGATCCTCGATCCCTGGACCGACGGAGAGTGGGTGTACTAGTTATACTATGGTATATTTAGACCGAGCATTGAGCAGCGGGGGTAGAGGCGCTACTGATCCAGAGACAAACTCTGTCTTGTGCTACTTGTTTGTCCTTTTCTACGTGAACCTCTACCCCCGCTGCTCAAATGAAGGCAAACGCTCCGGTTAACGAATCGGTGTACCGCGCGATGAAATCCCAAATTTATTATCCCGGCGGAGATACAGCGAGCTCTAAAACCGGTCCTTGCGTAATCGCCGGGGCTCGGGGCTCATTCATGCGATCTCGATCGCGATCACGCGAAACTAACGGTCCCTCGGAAGAGTTCTCTCGAAACTCGCGCCGGCTTTCAGAAGTCTCCGCCGCTCGGTAATTCTCCCTAATGCCGATCTCATCCGCGCTTTCAAGCGCACCCCATATTCCGCGTTATCGAACGAGTGTGTTGAAAACAGGACGGCGAACTCCCGTCAAGAGGGACTCCGGCATAATTTCGCGAGCTCCGGGCGATTATGTAACGCTCCCGGGTGCGCCTTCGGAGTTACAAACGGTAAAACCAAGTTTCCGACTACCCCGCCTCGCGCGGAAACCTAATATCGGCCTCGCCGGGAATTCGTCGAGGAGCGGGTAACGTCGCGCTGTCACGAGAGAACGGCAGCGGGTTTCGCAAGTGTGAGTTCAGCGCGCGAAAGAAAGTTCCGCCGCGGAACAACGCCGCGACATAACGCCGATCGTATCGGCCGTTGTCGTTCCGCTGCTTTTTCGCGCCGCCGGTGTCGCCGTATGCGCATCTTAACGAGGCACCTCGGTAGACAACGAGCGCGGATACGACGATACCGGAGGCTCCGAGGCGCGAGAAACTTGCTCGGGAACCAAGTTCGCGATCCCCGCGCTTCATACGTGCAAAGTTAAACGAGTTCGGCGCACAGCCTCTCCGCCCTTCCCCGCTCCATTTTCGCGCGACGACCAGCCGCGCGGGGAGCAACGTTAACGGGGTGACAGGGTCGGGATGCAACAGGGATTACGTCGCAACAAGTACGGGCGGCGAGGGGGGGGGGGGGCGATTTATAAAGCGAGTGAAAGGGAAATGTAAGAATGAGAAATGATTCGCGAGCAAGATTAATTGGACGACTCCGCATCTCCGCGAAACAATCTGCTGGGAAAGTTATGCGGAGAGCGGATACACAATGCACCGAGAATCCTCTCTCGTGTAAAAAAAAGAAAGGAACAAAAGTAGGAAAGAAAGGAAGACAGTAAAATATAAATGATCGTAATTGTACGGAGCGGAGGAATAAAAGAAGCCAAGCTCGCCTCGAAAACGTGCCGGCGCGAGTCCGTTGCTCTCGTTAGAATTTCATTTGTGCCTCATCCGCGTCCTATCTACGCGAAGTAACGTCGCGCCGGCGTTACTCGTCGCCGCTCGTAAAAGATCCGACGCTACAGGGCGCGGAGGCGTCGTAAAAGGGACAGGGAAATTACGACGCGGTATTTTTTCCCTCCCCCGCCGTCGCGACAGCTCCGCGGCGATCTTCCCGGAGAGTCGAGTCGTCCTACTCGAATCAAATTGTCGCGTTCGCGTCCGGATAAATAGATACCAGGTGAATTCGACTTCGTTAGGGAAATTCCCCCCCGTTCGCCCGCGTTAATCACGAACCCTAGCTAGACGACTCGCACCGACTCGGCGCGCTGGCGAGCCGAGAGAGCGAGAACCGTCATCGCCGACGCGTCGTAAACGCCCCCGCGGTCGTCTATCGACCGCGCAAAACGGCGCGAGGGTGCTGCGGAGAGATCCCGCCCCTCCCGGTCGCAGGTGCGATTACGCCACGTTGCACTCGTAAACGCGATCGTTGCGCATTAACCGCTGTCCGCGCGGCCGCCGCGGCGCGATAGGGACCGCTAGGATATGCTCCGATTTATCCGCCGCCGCCGTCACCGCTTTAATCGCGATAACCGTTAACAAGTCGCCGCGTTGCGGTGATGACGCGGCGGATATTCCCCGGGTGACCTGGAAGCCTCTTGCGGACTGCCGCGGTTCGGCGAAATTAAAAAGAGGGACTTTTATTTTTTTTTTGCCTCAGTTAATTCCGTTTTTCTCCCCCTGGACTCCGAAATACTTGCCGAATCGAGGGCAGCGCGCGAGTTGGTATCGCTAATTTCGCTCGGCGTGCGCCATACGCTCGAAACACGACATTATGGCCGTGTCACACTAGCGATTCGCGTTGGCGTTGCCGTTGGCTGCTACGCCTCGACAAATTAGAGAACAGGTTGGCGATGGCGGCTCCAGGAATTGGTCCAATACGGCAACGGCAAACGCAACGGCCGACGCCAACGCGAACCGCTAGTGTGATACGGCCATTAGGACAATCGCGTCGTTGCGAAAAGCGCGACTCCTCGCGCGTAATCGGATAGCATCGGGCAGCGTTAATTCCGTCGCCACGTTGAATTTGAAACAAAGCCCTTCAGCCGTAATCTTCTTTTTTTTCCTAAATCGAGAAAGACACGACGCACGCCATTGTCCCGCTCGATGTGTATGCGTTTCAAAATGTGAATACAATCACTCGGCAATGACGTTGCACGTGCGATCGCGCGAGAGCGAAACAACGTCGCGAGCCGGTGGGCTTTTAACGAACTCGCCGTTCGTCGAAATTCTACCTGATTGGCCGAGCCCGCCCGTAATAGACATGGCGCGCGTAACCGGTATCACTTTACCGCGGGGTATTCATCGTAATTAATTGAAGTCAAATGTAACAGTTAATTAGCAGCGCGGACCGATGTGTGATGGGACCGGCTGCGCGCACATCGTCATCGACAAATAATAATTTTCCTCCCCCGCGCGTCAAACGCGCATCGTTTCGCGCGCGCGTAAACGTCCGCGGTACTTTCCACTCGTCCGGCGAATAATGCGAATACGAATCGTCCGGGACCACAATGCGAAACACGTAAAAGCCATTCGGGGTGAAAGGCCGTCAATTGGAATCTAATATCGTGCGAATTACTATGATAATCTCGACAGGGGAATTCGTAACGAGACCGAAACGCGCGGGTCAAAGACGACAATGGAGTCGAGCGTCATCTGCTTCCCGTTCCAACGCATACATTCTTAATCGCCATAGTCCTTTATCCGACGAACTGGAAACTTTTTCCCTGAGAAGACTCGGAGATCGTCGGAGAGAAGAGGTATTTACGGTACCGGGCTCGAGTCGTTTAATGGCGCGGGCTGAAAAACTTAACATCCCGAGCTGTAACTTTCAATAGTAGGTCATCGCGAAGCGCTAGAAACTTCATTTCATTTCGTTACAATGGAACTTGGGACTCGGCAGAAACAGATGCACGCCGCTCCGTCTCGGATTCTCTCTCTTTCTCTCTCTCTCGCGGGAAACCGACCTCGGATGGAGAGTGACATAATAACACCTCCGTAACTCGTCGATAACGATGCAGAAGCGACTCGACAATGGGGAACTGTCGCGGCGAACTCTAATTGATTTCACGTCGATGTCCACGGTTCGTTTTTCTCTGAATTTTTCTCCGAGATTGTCGGACGGAGGCACCGCTCTCGTTACTCTTCCATCTCTGTCTTTCTCATTCCGCCTTTCTTTTTGGTAACGTCCCAGCATCATCGATGTGAATAATGACAAAGTGATGCCGACAGGCGGAACCGAGATAGCGCACCGAAGACGATCGGTCTGTCGAAAAGCTCGATTCAATGGCTCTTCTTTTGCGCACAGCACGCTCCTCGCATTGTCGATGAACGACCATTCGTTCGGGGAAGTGAATTTTTATGCCGCGCCCTCGATCGGACCTTTCTCGATATCGAGAAGCGGAAAGATTCGAGATTTGGTAAAATCGCCCGAGCAAAAACGGCGCGGCGCGCCGTTTCAAGATAATTATAGCATCCAATTGGTTTCCTATGACGCTTCATTAAAGGTTACAAATATAAATCAAAAACTTTCTTTGACTGACAATGAAAGAGACGCGCTTGATTTAGACCCGTCAAATACCCGGAGAAGACTATTATTTTTATCGACAGCCTCTCGATCGATTTCAACGCGTAATCTAGCAAGATTACCGAGTCAATTCGGCTCCGAATTGAAAAAAATGTCTAGCTCTAAAATCCTCGCGGTTGCACTTCGGTAAATAACGGAGCTATAGCACCGCGCTAAAAATGGAGTAAAAAAAAAACGCAAACCCAACGACGTGAAATAATAATCATATCCTCCAGCCAGCATCGTAAAAATATTCCGTCACGTGTGTCAAACGTTTGCCGACCCATAAAGCAGGCGTGACGTTCGTTTACATCCGCGGGGGAAAACAAAACCGTTCTTCAATTTCTAAACGTCGGTAATCCTGAACGTTATTTCATCTCGCGTCGAGTTAGACAGCAGTCATCACTGTCACGCTCGCCATACAAAACCGCGGGGTGTTAGCATCGAAAAACACACGCGCAGGCCAAGGTCCATGTGCGCACGGCGAACGCACGTCTCGTTCCCTCTTTTTCTCCCCCCCCCCCCTCTCTCTCTCTCTCTCTGCCGCGGAGAAGACGGTGGGATTAGACACTGACCGCTGGCAAGTCAAATATTTATAAACAGCGACGGATAATTCTACTCTATCCGCGACAGCCCAGGCCCGCCGCCGCGATTGAAAAACGCTCGCTTGGCACGAATTCGAATACTCGCGATGGCACGACGACGGGTCACGGCCCCGGCGTGTCGCCACCCGAGCGTTCATCGCGTGTAACGCTAGCTACTCGCCTTGAGGCCCGTCACGTGCAACACCGTGAATAGAGTATCTCGCTAATAATCGCAGGTAAGAGGTGGCCGTCGGCCAAATGTAACGCTGCCCGCTGCTGCCCACGTAGACGCCAATTGCCCACGTGCGTATTTTTATTATACTGCCGGGAGTACTTCGGGGATTGCGTAAAAACGAATTACTCGCGTGATCCTTTTACCTCGTCCATTAATCTGTTCCTTTAAATCACGACGCGTCTTGGCACCGCGTGTGTTTCAAAGATCGGAAAATTTCGTTAAGAATAAAAGCGGCCGGGAGAAAATCATTGTAAATGCGATCAAACTCGAACGAGTCCTCATAGTTTTAAATACGACGATTTATATATTTTTCTTCAATCCTCCCTAAACGAATCTTCCCTCGGTCACGCTGTTATCGCGAGAGAGACTTTTAATCTCGATACGATATTATTTCCGTGGAGAAAAATTAATTTCTGCAAAAGCATACGTGCCGGTCATCCCAAACGGATTCGCGAGGTCGGACGATCGTCCGTAAACGCGATTCGAAAGCCCGATTTGCGGCGCGTGTGCTCCAAAAAGTATATAACTTAAAATCCACCCTTCAGCGTCAGAGCAATCGAGAGATTGCGGCTTAACCAAGTTTCCAGAAATAATCCCGTGCGCGAGCGCAAAACCGTATCGGCGTATATAAATCTGATTTCACGTTCCGCAGATGCGAGTAAGACGAAAGGATCGCGCGGCTTCTCCCTTTGCTGCGCGAGGGCGCGTTGTCTCCCGCCCGTTAATGGGAAATTTCACTTTCAGACCGACGATTGTCGCTATCGGGTTTAATTTCTCCGGTGATCGACGACCTAATCGAGTTTTCCGATTTTATTTTCGCGTCGAAGCGCTCGGTAAAAATGAAATTACTCTCGTAGCTTTTATATTATCAGAATACCAGTACTTGTGTGCAACGCCACAAGTTTGTAAATACAATCGACAACCCGGCAAACGATTTCCGCGTATCAAGGCGTTCCGTCACATTCCGCACTTTGTACCCCTCCGGTGCCGATCGCATCGCCGTGCGCAACGACACGTGCAAATACTCGACGTGACAGCCCGTACTTCTCCTTGTACCTCGTCGCGCATGCAAATACCATGTAGCAACCGAGGATCATTAACTGAGAAGAAGAAGAAGAAGCCGCGCGAGGAGCGTGACGGGCAAACGCAAGGTTAAACCGTACGAGACGGGGAATCAATTATAAATTTCTTTCCTTTCGCTGCGAGTCCTTCGACGAGCATGCCGCAAAAATTAGTTTCAAAGGCAACCGAAGCGCACAGCTGCAATTTTTCTCTTCGCCTATTAATGACAAAGCTCGTACACCCACAGAAAAAATTCCCGAATACAATGCTATTACACTTGAATGTAACATAAGAGGAATGTTTTAATCTTAGATGAAAAATTCTAGAATCTAGAATCGTCTCTTGTCGAATATCGCGGTGCTAACTTTGTGCGCTGTAAGATGGAGGGAAAATTTATTCTAAACGCAAGAATATATAAACTTACATTTATATAAAAATTACTCTTGCCTCAATATATTGTAAGTCAATCTTAGACTATCCTGCCCCATCTCCAATAATCAAGATTATCCTATTAGTAGAAGACGAGCTTGCATGTGTGTTAATTTTCTCAATCTTTTTTTAATTCGACAGACGAGAATAAGAATTATTGACTTTATTTTTATATTGTCTGTTTTTTACACTAAATGAGATTGTGAGCAATATAAATGCGTCAAGAATACTTTTTGTCTCGGCAACAGAAATCCTTTTTGAGGGTGTAACGCAGCAAGGTACAAAGCGTGGAACGCAACGAGCATTTTAATGTAATTTAGGTGTGTACGATACTTAAGACGGTATATATTTAGAGAATTTAATATTTCAGCGATTTAATAATTACTTTATCCCGTTCTCTCTCTCTCTCTCTCTCTCTCTTCGGGGGGCACCGTCAAGTTGCGCGAGATAAATATAAGTTTGACTTGAGTTATCGAGGGGCCGGCGGCTCTCCGGGCGAAATATCTCGCTCAGGGCGCCGATATACCCGAAGTCGGTGCTGCGGTGTCTTATCCCCTAGGAAATCTTACGACGCATAGACAAGCTGGCCTGCCGGGGACCCGGCGCATATACACTCTGCATAAAATACGCGACGCGGCGCGCGGTCTCATCGCCATAATGCCACCGTATGTCTGTCCCGGCGGTTGTAACGTCCTCCCGCAGACCCGCGCATCCCTCAAGCCCGACAGCGGCTTCCCTAGTTACGAAGTAACCCCCTAACCCCCTCGAGGGACACCGAGCCTCCTTCCGCGCCTTGATCCTGCACCTTCGTCGAGAGTGAAGCTGTCAGCCTCGGATTAGACGGCGGCTTCATTGTCGCGTCGATGAACCAGCGAAGATCGCGCCGCGGAAATACGCTGAAAAACCACCGGGAACTCGAGAACCAAAGCCAACAGAACACGATACTATTTTTCCTAGCTGGATTTGCTCACGAGAGCCAATCAGGATTTAGCTTTAAGTCACCTGATCTAAAACTCTGAATCCTTATTGGTTCTCGTAAGCGTTCCAGTAAGAAAAATAGTATCGTGTGCCGTTGACGTAACTCGGCGCCCGAGGTTTATCACCGATGCCCCTAAAGCCCGTGTCACACTACGTATTGCAGATCGCATTTCAGCCAATCAGACGAGACAGCCTCGTATGTCCGATTGGTTGAGTTGCGATCCGCGATCCACAACACGTAGTGTGCCACGGGCTTAACGGCCCCTCGCCGTTAAACGACGAATGCAAGGCACGCTAAAAATGCAAGAGCAAATTTGCCGGCTGGTACTTTGTACGCCGCTCCGTTTTTTGCATAAAATTTCTATTTCTACACTTTTCGTTTCGTCGCTTTGCGCAAGCACAACTTTTTCACCCGGTATTTGTCGCCGACCGCTAATTGTAACGCTCGCAAACACCGTGCGGAACAGCCGCGTTACGTACGCGGCGCGAAAACCGGAATGAGATAGCACCGTGCGCTATCGCGGGTCTCTTGTCAGGCGCGAAATAAACGCCGGCGCGATGTATCCCGGAGATCTCATTGTTTCCACCGAAAATAACGCAAAAGTTAACGAGGCCATTTTAAGCCCCGCGGTCTCGACGCATTAATCTCGGTAGGACCCTTCAGCGACAACCGCGCGGGACACAACGGCGGTAGTTAAAACGCAAGCTTCTTCGTCGTCGCGAAACGCCGTCGTATCACACCGTCCCGCCCTGTCGGGCCGCAAAACCGGGCTCCATTGTCCCCGAGCCCGTTCGATATCTCGGAAATAATAATGCAAATCTCGGGGATAGATCGCTACACGTCGCATCCGTCATTTACATCCTCGAGTTCCCCCGCTCGTCTTCCCGGAAACCGCCGCCCACCGAAGAGTGTAGCGTATCGCGCTGTCGCATCGGCGACGCTCGCGAAATGTATGTACCGTCGCGGCGCTACGCCTCGTCGCGAGGGCGCGAATAAAGGAGAGCCGGCGACGGGACGCGATATGAAATTGCGCGCGGTGTGATATCGATTGGAAACGAACTTGGAAACTCCCTCGAAATAGCTCTCGAAACGCTCTCTCCGATATTAAAACATTTTATGCTCGAGTGTCAAGCGCCACGGATAAATGTCGTACATTTTTCTCGATAACGTCAATGCGGACGAGAACGCGCGTCCTTGTATCTCGTCATCCTCAATGGACGTCGAATCTCGGGGAAACGATCCCCCGCCAGTATCCGATTCTTGACGCGTCGCCTTTTTTTTCCCTCGCCGCGCGAAAAAAGAAAGAAGCTAATTTCTCGTTCGCGGATATTAATTCCTCCTGGATTCCTCGCGCGGTCGCTACCTCGCAGTTTTGCGCCGGTTACGAAGATAATTAGCAATCCGTATAAATTTAAAAAGTTTGCACGCCGGGAGCCGGCGAACAGAACTTGGAGGAAACTTTTTATCTCCGTTGCAATTTCATTTACATAAACAGCGCAATTTCAGCGACTACCAGCGTGTACCCCGGTACTACATTATTGAAAAGCATTCCCCCGGCATGGGGGGAAAACACGGAATCCGCGTGAGTGCATACGCGGCACACAGATGTTTGAGCTTGTCAATCGATCAATCGCCCGGTTAATCTCTTGCTGCCGTTTTTTAATTACACAATCGTGTAAAGCGCGCAACGATTCGCGATATCGAAAAGCTCTGTAGGACGCGGATCAGATTTTTACAAAAATACCGCCGGTACTTTACGCGTCGCTTTCATTTCGCGTATCGTATTTCTTATCGCCGGCGTTCCAGTTTCGCAGAACACTGAAGGAACGTTTAAGGACGTTCATCGGCAAATCGATTTTCTGTGTATTCGCTTCAAATTTGGACCACACGCTATTAATAGTGTTATCTATACGCCTGATGAATTATTAAAAACCGTGTGTAATTTACGCTAAAAAGTCGCCAAGTAGGGAAACGGTCGCGCTATACGGAAAGAAAACCGAACGTGGGCGAAAACTTTTGGCCACGGTTACAGCCGATGAACGTACTTAAAAATGTTCATCGCTTCAACCCGAAATACATGAGCGTCGATATTATTAAGAATAGCTCGTTTTGAAATTCGGGGCTAAAAGCGGATAATCGGAGCGCGCCGCGCGGGCCCGGGATAATCTCGCGGAAGTGGGATTAAACGGCGCTCCTTATTGCGCGACTCTCGGGGCGAAGGGACGATCATTATCGACACCGTAATTACGGGCGTCTGCGCGCATGATTTCGACTTAACTCCCGGAAAAGTAATGGATTCGTCCGGGGAAACGTTCGCGCCCGTTTTTCCCGCAAACTCAGCTCCTTCCCCCGAGCGGCGCCAATTTTAAGCGATCACGGAACGAGCCGGGTTTATTAACCCGATTAGGCGTATCGCCGCCCCCGTATACTTATCAATCCGCGAAGGAGAGACGTGACGCGCCTCCGTCAAATTGCGATAACTTTACGAACGTTCTGTAAAGCCAATTAAAACATTACTTCTGACGAAGAATGTCGATAAAACAGACGGCTTTAGGATACCCTTAACACTTTTCTATATTTCTTTGAGAAATATTCGTTGTCCTACAAGGCTAGAAAGCAGTAAGAGCACTAGATTAACATAAAATAACTTGTACAAGTTGCAGTATGCCCATCTGTTATTAACCAGTATGTCCCTAATAGCGAATTCGAATGCCTGCACTAATGCGCACTGAGTGCATACTTAAGGCTTGTTTAGAGTCAATTCTTGTATTCCAGAATCGTGTTAAATATCTCTTGAAATATGTTGTTTAACCAGCAAAATGATCTGTGTAGCATCTATACGGGTCATTTTTTGGCTAAATATTCTTCGAACATGTACTCGAAACAAAGTTAAATATAAGAATGTTGACTATAGACAAGCTTTAGTGTGCACTCTGTGCGCACTAGTGCAAGCGACCGAATTCGCTATTAGAAACATAGAAAATGAGTTAACTACAATGGAGTTAACCAAAGATGGAGATACTGCTTTTTAGGACGGCAGTACTTTGAGCAAAATTTTTCATTTCGTCCTCACCGCGGTGTTTCCCGTCAATGCAACGTTTTCACGCGATCTAATCAACGAGATCGGCATACATCCACTCGCTCGGCCGAGCTGATTGCGATCGCAGCCTGAATACCTACGGACGCCCTTAATCCCCCATCTAACTACGCTTTAACGAACCCCCGCCGTGCCCCGTACCCGCGTGCCCCGCGTGCCCGCCACATCGCCGGCTGACCAAAACTCGAACGGAACACGAAAGTTTCCGCGGCGGAGATCACCGGAGATATAGGATAATGCGATCCCTCGTCGAGGTGCGCGGCGAGCTGCTCGCATGCAAAACCCCGCCGAGGCCGCCCCACGCGCGCAAACGCTAAGTCCGTCGAAAAGCCGCCACCGGAATCCCGGATTACCTTCCTTCCACCGACGGAAGTGACACACAACCCGCTCGCGCGGTGACAGGAGGCACGAAAAGTTCAAGAGCTGGGATGCATTGGCAAAAAGCATGCGACCGTTTCTCCTTCGAGAAAAATGAACTCGAGACCTAGGCGCGATGTTATTATTTATTATGCGTGTAAACCCGAGTCGAAATTTTGGCCCTATGTCGAACCTTTAAATCTATTATACAGTAGGACCTAAGACAGTAAAAGAGGTCGAACTGCCAGTACAAAATCTACTCCTGCTTTAAAACTGATAGTGTGGGGAATTTCTGCTTTTGCCAATTTAGCCTTAAAGTAGGTCCTTTTAAGTAGGAACAAAGTATATTTTTAGAATGAAAGATTCAAGGGAGGAGTAAAAAATATATCATCCAAAGTAGGTTATCGCTGGTCTATGTAGGTGTACAGATCAGCCAAGTAGATGCAATTTATCCTTAAAAGTATCAAAATAGTACCAATATTTCGGGAAGAGAGGGAGAGAAGGAGGAGAGAGAGAGAGAGAGACAGAGAAGATTCGTAGCAATGTTCGTAGGATTAATTCGGCCGTGATTAATAGTTCTCGCGCGAGCCAATGTGTCGGCCGCATTATTGCACGATAAACATAGCCCACCTGCGACACGCGGCTAGAAGCCGAGAGAATCGATTTTTGCAAGCGCGGCAGAGCCCAAACAGCGCGCGACGCGTCGACACAACATCGAATACATATCCATCCCGCCGGTCGTTCGGTGCGCAGCGCCGCGGGCACGTCGTAAGGCACGCGATCTATCCACATGGCGTCTATCAATTAGAGAATTTAAATAGGCCACGGTATGTGGTCTAGCACGGCCTAACGAAAAATCGAATTCGTCTCCTCGAGCGCTGACGGACGGCTCGAGGCCGCGCCGGCGGCTCTCCTCCTATTTTCGTTTTGTTACAGCCGGGCGCTGTTTTGTTGCCCGTAGCACCGCGCGAGCCTTGACCCGCGACTAATTATTCGGGAACGCTTTCCGGGAGGGGGCTTCCCACCCCGCCATTCGTCCGGGGCACGGAGCGCGCGCGGCAATGTCGACGACGACGAATTCTACGATTGCGAAATGGCGTTTGGCGGCGGCTACCAGCCCGTGCCAAAATATTTATTGTGCTGCGCCCCGTTGCGTAAACTCGCGTCGCGCGACGTTCACATACCGTCTTGGAGACACGGATGGTAAATGGCCCGTGATCGTTCAATTATCGTGGAAAGATTTTGCGAGCCCGCGCCACGAGCCGCCGGCTTTCGAGTCCGGGAGGCGGACTTCTGTCTCGCGCTAATTACAACGCTAAATATAGGCGGAAGGGAGATACAACAATTGCGTCCCGGTTGCGTGGAAATGCGTCAGTCGTTACGTGAAACGTCGTGTCACGCGGCGTATCGATTACGTAAAGGTGCGGAGTGGCGGGAGGGGACAATTTTCGACTTTCAATCGCGCCGCGGGATTCCGATGCCGTCGCCGAAAAGAAACACGTGACGAGCGGGTGCGAGAGCCCGAAGCGCGAAACCAAGGGGGTAACCACTTAACGTGACCATGGGACAGCGTCTCCGAAATCATTGCGAAATCCTTACGAAATCTCCATGCAATCGTTTTGCCTTCATTTTCAAGTTTCTTCACTTGTTAGACGATGAACATTAAATTTCAACATTTTCTCAAAAAATTTACTTCTTTTAGTGAATATATATATCACAATTCACGCCTATGAGCGCGTATTATTATTTTCATAATAAGACCGGAGTAGTTGCTGCTGGGACAGTCGAGTTGATACGCCATTGCGCGCAAATTTAGAACAATAAACGGTAGATACGAATACAAAATTACTTCTCGTTAAGACCACGGTTAGACTGGTGAGAAAAGTGGGACGCGAGGAGACACGTTTTCTACCTAACCGAGTACTAACGATCCTAATTGAAATTACCTCTATAAGCGAATGCTTGTTCGTAAAATGAAAACAGCTCTTAACAACGTCGCCTATTTTTAAACGTGCGTACAAGAAAATTATTTGCCATTAGGTGAAATTATTTGTAATCCGATGAAATCGTATGGAATCGTGTAACCGGTGGGACAACATTTTAGCCAGTGGTTAGCCCCTTGCGCGAAACGATGCGGTCGCGCGACAGAAATTGGCCCGAGTGCCCGGCAATATTAATGCGGAAGAATGTACAAATGGCTCTCATTAGCGATATAGCTGTCAGTGCCCCGTGATCGAAAAGCCGTCGTTAAACTAACCATTTTATTTGCACGGCGGGGATTTACGTAACAAACGCGAGGTTTAGTCCCAGTCTATACATGATTTAAGCCCTGAGCCTCGAGAAATTGACCAATCACGGTCAAGTACGAGTAGAATAC
>NW_011967194.1:129704-134199 GCF_000949405.1 Vollenhovia emeryi
ATTTGTGTATTACACAAATCTTTCCACGAAACAGACAGTTTTAAGTGCAAAAGGTGCGAAAGTGCAGAATCACTCCAGCATCCCCTTAAGGCTTAGGGTTTAAGGCCGGTATTCATAGTCGATTCTTATTTCAAGATCATCGCAAGTGTTGTCTTTAAGAAGCTAACACGGCTCTGCGATTGGTTAAACGCGCATTAAGAGTACACTTAAGATGATGTTAAATATAAGAACGGACTATGAATACCGGCCTAAAGCTCTATTGTAAATGGGCACTGAAGCATTCGTTCGCCGCGAACGCCGTTTCATTCTCATTTCGCATTCTCAGTCGTGTAATATGTTAATATTAAAAACCACCTGTGTATATCGCGCAGCGCGCGCGGCATTGTTCAGCATGCGGAATTTTAATCAAATCGGACTGGATCTTCGGTGAGTTTTGCTTTTCGTAAACAATTCTATTTTAAGGCTCCTTCGATAATCAATGAAGAATGTCGATCTCTGTCGCCGGATTTTACTAGGTATAAACATAATAGTGTACCACGAGAGAGAAAGAGAAAGTTAACGCGCTCCATTGCATAAATGCACGCTTCTTAAATGGGAACCTGTGAAATTATTACTTTGCAACGAATTATTAAAATGGTGGCGAGAGTTTCGAGCACCCCGCCGCAATGCTCCACCCTTTCAAGAGTTGGGTTAAAAATAATGTAGCTTTAATAATAAATTCAACGATATCGATATGCGCAGCACAGTTTTCACCTGTTATCGCGTTACGTAATAAAGTAAAAAAAAATGGGTGGGGCAGATAACCGCGATACCACTAAAATTCAACGTATTTCAGCGAATTTAATAAGCCAGCCGTACACAAAGTGCAGTTGCGGGCGGGAAAGATTTGTGCAATTTACGAGAAAATCGTGCGCCGTCTACACGCGTGTTATTTGCAAGAGACATTTTTATTATTCCCCCGACAAAGAGACGTCACGAGTCCTTTTTTCTAAAAGCAGCTGCCGAGAATCGATGACCTCGTATAGCAGCCGATAATATGAATATTTCTCGGGCTCCCCGATAAACGCGCAATATTTTTGTTGCCAGCTCCTTCGAGTGACACACATTCGCGACGGGAGACCTTCTCGGCAAGGGGATAATACCGCCTAATATTCCGAATGCGGCCGTTGATAGAGGATTCCGTGTGACACGCGGATATTAAGAAAACCTCGTATTACGCTGCTTTATAAATGGTTAATGGGACAGAGAGAGAGAAAGCGGAAAAATCGATAGTTCCCTACTGCCCTCCCGCCGGAATTTCGCGCCGGTGCGACGTTACGCTCGCGTGACACGAGGAGGCTCCATCGACATTTTACCAAATGCGCCCTGATTGTTTTTCTGATTTATATCGCGAGTGTCGCGCGCGGGCGCGTTAATAAAGATAAAGTCATCAGAGGCGCGAGCGGAACCCGCGGGAACGTAAGTAACGCGCGAGGCGATACGCTCGAAGGCGTAAATATTTCATCAAAGCTCGGGGGGCTTCGTCGCGGCCTCCGCGAGGTGAAAAAGCCCGTGTGCGCACGTCGCGGCGTCGATCCCCGCGAATTTTGCGAAGCGCCGTCGCCCCCTGTGCGCGCGGCGTACAGAAAATGAGCGGGTACGCGCTTTGAAAGGCTACCGCCGGGGGACAGGCTGATAAACCGGCGATTCGAAAAGACGTGTGGAACGTGCGACGGGAGCTCCGCAGCTTCCTGTCGTCGCTCGAAGCTGCCAGAGACGCGTCGTTTGAGCGACGCGACTGCATACCTGCGCGCACGTTAAACGTCGCCTACGTAAACAGGGCGCGTGTATACGGAAAACGCATTTCCGCGACGCCTACGAAAATACGCTCTGCATGGTTGTTACTGCGCGAGCGAGAGAACCGATCATCTCGATATCGCAGCGACGGTGAGATCCGAAAAGCATTACGATTAACGCAGGGTGGGGCGTAAACACCTGACGGTCTGTGGCACAATCGGAACATTGGTGTGCTTGGTCAGGGACATGTTTCGGTCGTGTTGAGGGATACACGGTTGCACGGAGTTTCAGATGACACGGTTCACTGGCGGTTTTAGTTTATTTTCCGTTTGTGGTACAGGTCGGTGACACAGTTGGTAGTAGTGGGTGTCGTCTGACGGTGCACTGCTTGGAGTTCAGTTGCGAGGGACTTTTTCTGGCGGGGATTTGTGGAAGAGCAAGGTGCACGAAACACGTCCAGCAACCGTCCTCGAGCTGAAGCGGCGCGTTCGCGTGGCCATAGAGGTGATCCCACGGAACATTCTACGGCGAGTAAACGCATTCTCTTCCTACCAGGATGGAGCAGTGTGTGGAAAATCGTCGTGGACATCTCACGGACATGATTTTTCGAAAGTGAACCGTGTCGTCTCAAAACTCCCCGTGCAATCGTGCATCCTTCAACGCGACCAGAATGTATCTTCGACCGAGCACACGGTGTTCAGATTATTCCAAAAACCGTCAGGTGCTTACGCCCCACCCTGTACGTTCGCTATATTCGGCGCGACTGTTTAATTAACCATTTTACGTGTAATAAAATAACGCTCTCCTCCTGACTTAAGATACTCTTGACTCCCGAGATCTCTCGGCTCCGCTCGCACGGTTGTACGTAATTAAACACGCTCGCTTAGAATTCATCCGTCGGTATTTCAATTATTGGTTCATCCATACCTGTTACGTTGCACTTAATGTACCGCGTATGCACTGCATAATATTCCTTGATAGCAAAGCTGCGCCGGAGAGAGAAAGAGAGAGAGAGAGAGAGGGGGGGGGAGGAGCCGATACGCCGTGGTACATACAGAGTATATATATACGCGTATAATATATCTGAAATTTCATTTGGTTAATGGCGGCGTGGCCGTATTGCAGGAATGCACGTATATTCGTGTACGTGATCATGCGGGGGTAAGCTAGTCAGGATAGACCTCGCAGATCCGCGCGCCCCTTAACGCCAGGCTAAAAGTTCATCGACTAATAAGAATATTCGCGGGGAAATTCTTTTAAAAATCGACCAAACTGGCGTGAAAAGTGATATATATTTAAGTCGCAACGTTACAACCTCTTTATCGGGTCCTTTTCAAGTACAATTTAATGCCGAGTGAATAATTTTATGCCGAAACAGAATGAGTTCATGAGTCTGGTAGCAAATTCATAATGTTATTATCATAATATTATATAAGTCTCGGTAGTCAGTAGATTTTTAATAGCGATGTCAATTTCTAAAATTTTCGCTGATCGATCAGTTTTATCCGAGATCCACTACCATACGGTTGCTGCTCGAAAATTTTAGAAATTGACATCGCTATTAAAAATCTACTGACTACCGAAACATATATGACATTATGAATTTGCTACCAGACTCATGAACTCATTATGTTTCGGCATAAAATTGTTCAGTCAACATTGTACTTGAAAAGGACCCGATAAAGAGGTCGAAACGTTGCGACTTAAATATATCACGTTTTATGCCAGGTCGATTTTTAAAAGAAATTTTCCCGTGTTAATTACCACTGGCGACAACAAGCCTCACTCAATTCGGTTAACAAGAATCTTCTTCGATGTCGCCAGCGGTAATTAACATGTCTCAGTGGTCGAATTGGTGAGTCGCCCGCCCAGAGTGTAGAGAGGTCCAGGTTCAAACCCTGGCCGAGGTAATATTTTTCGCAAGAAATTTTCTGTACTATTAAAAATGCCAGATATGGTCAAGAAAACACCGACGGTCTAAGCTTATGTTTTGGCTCTTCTCTAATTCACCGTGTAAGGCGCTTTTGCTCGTTTCCTATCCACGGCCACTCGTACGTCCTCATTATTGCTTATTCTAAACCGTACTGCGTGGTGTTGAAATCGCGAAACTTGGACTGTACTATTATCAGCAGTCGCTATTTATTTTTTCACGACCTTCCTGCGTTTTTACGACTGAAAGATTGCACACGAGAGAAATCTGCGCTCGCAGCACAAAGACGCGGAGTATTCTCCGCGTCTCTTTCACGTCCGTCGTTGCGAACACGTCTCTTTCCTTCCAAGTACCATTACGTAATTATTCGGTATAAAGAGAACGAAGCCTCGACAGTTTCTGAATTCATTGCCGTCGATTATCCTTAATCGTCGCTCCCGCCGATGTGTCTATATTAATCCTCCATTTTCTCATGCGCTATTGCAAGAATATCGATTTCTCAGAACGACTGCAAATCGCCGTCAATTCAGGATGTATAGATGACAAAATCGATAGTCGATAACGATTTTTATTCTAATGGGACCGAGAGAAAAATAGATTCATTTAAGGTGCACTGATAGAAAAATATAGTTGAAATAACCATAATTTCACTATAATTTATAGTATCCTGAGGCGCCAAACATATAGAATAGTGCTTTTTACTATGAAAAATATTCTTAATGTAACTTAAAAATATAGTTCATAAAATCATAATATTTATTTCATAAAACCATATAATTATGATTCTCA
>NW_011967194.1:137078-179662 GCF_000949405.1 Vollenhovia emeryi
TGATTTCATATAAGATCGATTTACCTCCTTCGCGCAGATTAAAGCGAGCGTAATATCTACCTGTAATTATACGTGTACATTTTTAATGGCTCTTAAAGAGTGCATCGAATATACAATATACGACAATTACAATTAAGTGATTCGAAAAAGGCATCTAACGTTCGGAAAGTCTGATTCGCGATTTTCATCAACTTCATTCATCGCGAGTCCTCGTATCGTCGGCCAATAGAAACAGCGAGATAGAAGAGAGAGAGAGGAGGGGGGAGGGGGGGGGGTTTCCACGAACTTCGATGTAATGGGCACTCCTCGGTCTTCCGTACTCTCCGCCACTAAATTGAAGTTCGCAAAACCTCAATGCGACGAGAGTCGCCGTCTTTGCTCTCCAACTCTCGACGAAATAGCGAAGGCGAAACGGAAGACCGTTTCGTGCGCTGCCATCGACAGGGCACATGCTCGGGGACCGAAATACGTGCGGGTCCGCGTGTACGAGCTAGCACGTGCCGCGCGGACAATACGGCGCTTCTTTCTCGCGCTGTAATCGAACGGGAGCGATTTCGAGGAGGAAAGGGGAGAGAATTCCGCGTCGATCGACCGCAGCCGCGTCGGGATCTTTTCGTGAAGAAAGAGAGAGAGAGGGGGGGGGGGACCGTGCGCATAATCTTTTATTGCTTTTTTCCCCTACTTTCGGAATCGACACCTGTCACTTTATCCGCGTGTCGTCTCGTCCCTCATTTCGCGTTATGATTTCCCCCGGCATATCAATCATTCCGGGGACGCGATAAGAGTGATTGATACCACAAGAAGGTAGCCGTCAACCTCGGGCAGTCGCGATAAAAACTGACATCGTTAGCGAACATCGTGTAAGGATTCGTACGCGCAATCTGGCGCGCTCGTACGTGCCGCGCGCGTTGCAGCGGCAGGCAGATATTACGGCGACTCGTGTTATTACAACACCGAGTACTTTCACCGGTCCTCGTGTGCCGCCGCCGCCGCCGCCGCCGCTGCCGTCGCTCGATCTATGTATCTCCATTCTAGAAAATCCGCTCGCTCTCACGAGAGAACGGGGATATCCCGGCAGCGAGTAAATATCGGCGTTATCCGGGAAACATCGGTATTTATATACAGCTATCGATAATTTGTCGTTATCCCGCGCGATTGCGAGATGTTGCGTCCTGCCAGCGAGGACGGCACGTAAGGATCGGCAAAGTTCGATTCTCGAGAGAGAAAGAGAGAGAGAGAGAGAGAGCAGGAGAGAACACGAAGGTGAGCAAGATCAATACTTTCCGGTCAATCAATCATCGGCGGCTCCGCGGGGAAAAAAATATCGATGCTACGCCGCCGTTGCGCGCGGTCTCTAATTCCGACGCGCCGCAGCAGCTAACTCGCCGAACGAGGCCGTCATACTCTCTTCTCGCTATATAAATACGCGCACACACCGAAGTCTAACCTCGGTTGTTCTGGCAGCGAAGAAGACGCTCTTGTCATCCGTCAACGACGCGGAGGTCTATATATTACGTAAGGCTCCCCGGCTCTCCCCTAACCCTCCCCTCGCCCGTTTACTTCCTCGCTCGCGCTGTCCATTTTCCTTTACATTCGCTCCCGTCCCTCATTCTCGACACCGCGGAAAATGTAACGTACCTCCGGTGCCATTTGATTTCTATGACAAAAATTCCTCCTCGCTTCTCGCGTCCGTTATGACGATCTTAATTTCATCGAGAGACGTTTCAAGTGTCCGCTGAGCAATTCAACTTGACGTATGTGTTCACTTTGCGCGAGAATAATGTAAAGAGAGAGAGAGAGAGAGAGAGAGAATCATCGGAGGCTCTTGATTGAAATAAAAATTAAATCTTGCCACGAATCGTAAGTCTAATCAATCCGAATTCGCAAACGGGGTAAAACTGTGTCGCAACGATGCTCGATTCATTGTGCGGAGATAATTGAGCGCCCGGAATAACCGCAGCCCCGCACCATCGCGGCGGCGGACCGCGCGGAGAAGCGCATTTATCGTACCGAGAGAGAAAGACAAAATCAGCAGAGACAGAGCTGGAGACAGAGAGAGAGAGAGGAGCAAACAGGCGGCATTGTCGTGCATATAGGCGAAGATCAAACGCTACGTTACGAGCGCGCGATCGCGGTAAATAAATAGATTGCGAATTAATGGCGCGGATACGCGCCGTCGCGCCGCCCCGCGTATGGCCGTTGCGGACTCCCCGTTTAACGCGGTGGCCTTACTCACGGCTGCCGAACGCGAAAACGTCCTATGGAGAGAAAAAAAAAAGACAGTTAAGCAACCCATTTTGGGGCCCACGATTAGTAATCGAATTACTTGGATTGTTCGTAACTCTAAAAAAATGTATTTTGTTCTAACAAAATATATCCAAATAATTAAATTATATTCTTGATAGGATGGCGCTTATACTTTGCGTCTGCTCTTTACCTTTTTTTATATATATAATTTAATTTAATTTAATTATTTGGATATATCTTGTTAGAACAAAATACATTTTTATTGCCTCTACAAAAGTGATATCAAATTGCGCCAACTAAAATGGATATTTATACAAACGAGACACTTAATTATTTTTTATATTAAAACGTTGTATCCAAACAATCGAGCATCAGACTTTACCGAAAGAAATAAAGGAGACAATGATATTAACGAGACGAATTTTTAATACTTATTCAATGAAAATGTAATGCAAACAACTTCAATACAAATAAATATTTTATTAAAAAATGGCCTTTTCCAATTTAATTGTTGGTTTGGATTCTTCTCGTAACTCTAATCTTTTACGAATTTCACCCCGCGTAACTAAAAATCGCAAAATAGCTATTCTATCTATATCCAAGATTTTTAAGTAATACTAATCAATTCTCTCAATTAGTTCCGTCGATATTCAGTAACGCAAAGATAATTTTTACTTAAGGTGGCTCCTGCATAAACCGACCAAAAGTAGAAAAAATTGAAATTTAAGTATGTTGTAGTTGTAAGTTTTGTCTGTCAATACGCGAAACTACAGACCCGCTCGCCGAAGAAATAAAATAAAGAAAAAAATGTTAAAGCTGTATTTTTAACATTCCAGTAAACACCAAGTAACAGTTACATAACATCGATATTATAATTTCCTGCTCAACAAGATAAATGTAATATAACAACCATGTTATATTACATTTACATTGTTAAGTAGGAAATTATAATATTGATGTTATGTAACTAATATTTGGTGCTCACTGGGATAGGAGTTGTGGGCCGATCGCTCGCAGAAGCACTTTGAGAGTTAATATTATTTTATAGAAAAAGTAGATCTTAACAAAAAACGAGACGAACATAATAAACGTCGCAAGGATTCAAATGCGCTATTAAGTATACGAGATCACCGACCTCTGCGAGCAAGCATTTATTAGTCAAGTCAAAAGATACAATAGGTTTGTTTTCTGTTCCTGCACTGGTGAACTAGTGCAGTGAGGTAGAATGAGAAAATATATGCCTGTCTTACTCTAATTTATTGCACTAGTTCACTAGTGTAAGAACAGAAAACAAGCCTAATGTTTCGAGGAAATTTGACAGCTCTTTGACACTTGACGATATCACATATTTTTAAATATGTTCTTAAATGTGCATATATAACTTAGCAGCCACCTTATGGGCCAGTCTCGCAGACGTCAGTCAACAGTTAACCAGAGTTCAGTCGAATCCCTATCTTTTTCTGTCTTATTATCTAAGAAGAGACAGAGAATCAATTAACCTTTGGTTAGCAGTTAACCGACGTTTGTGAAACTGGCACTGACCGAAATGTTAAGTTGCACAACTAAACAAAAACGGTGGAAATTTTTCCCAGAGTAGAGTTACGAACAGTCCAAATAATTCGATTACCAATTGTGGGCCCCAAAGTGGGTTGCTTAACTGTCTCTTTTTCCCAGAGTCGGCGTCGGGGATTTAACGGGTCGCTTACACCACGTTTCGCGCGCCGAGATTACCGAGGGACACGCCGATTGTCCGAGGGAGCGATTCTTCGAGTTATTTACATTCGAATCGATCTCGGCGAGGGCGCTTAACCGAGGGCCTTGATCAACCGAGTCGCTCGAGCACGGAGAATTAAAGTGGCTACTGCTCGCGAGCTCCCCGGACTTTATGGCCGGGCACTTAATGCGAACACTCTAACGTTTAACATCTGTCTTGGGAAAACTTCAATCCGAGACTTATTAATAACCGAGATGTCCGGCGCTGAAAATATAGAAATTATGAAAACGACTGCGAATTAAAACCCCGCTTAAGAGGTAACTCGATTTCAACTGCTCCTCCCACGGAGCGAGGAGACTCGTTTCTGGTGTACGCGCTCCGCGAGCTGTCCCGCATGGAAACTAATGGGCACTTATATAACTTCGATCGCCGAAGCACATTATTGCCAGGATAATGATATAATATGCTCGTACTTTGCGCGCAGAAATGACGAATATTAAGCGTATTATTGCCGCGCGGACGCGCGCAATAGCGAATAAACAAGTCATAAATCAACGCAAGCTAGCATTTTATTCGCCGCGAATCGAGATATCGAAGACGCGGCTCGGGGAGTTGCGCAGCGCGCACCTAAATCTGCCACGTTTGGGCGCTATCTCGGTTATCAAGTCCAGAGATCATAAATTAACCGAATGCCGATATCCCGTAAAATTCGTTTTGCAATCGATGGAAATCGAACATTTCAATTATCGCCACTCCGCGCTAAACACGATGATCGACTGCCGTCCGGTTTTGCTCGGACGACAGGCGAATCCGAGCGCGAAGACAACATGTCGATTACGGAGCCGTCAAAAAAAATCGATTGAATAAAATCTAATGAAGAGAGGAAGAAACGCGCGACATGTCAAAATAATCGATATCGGAACAGCGAGGAAGGGAGCATTACTGTCGAAATACCGCGGCAGCAAAATGGAAAATAAATTCATCAGCTCGATATAGTTCGATAGTTGAATATCGCGGTATCGTTCATTCAATATCCCTCCCACCCGAAGCACCGTCGGAAATTTCGAAAAAGCGAGGCGTCCCGAAAGCGCTCGGCGTCCCGAGTCGAAATTCTGTTGAACCTTTAAATCTATTATGTAATCGAAACCATGTTGAACCTTTAAATCTATTATATAGTAGGACCTAAGACAGTAGAGGAGGTCGAGCTGCAAGTACTTATGCAAGTACTTTTGCCAATTTAGTATCAAAGTAGGTCCTTTCAAGTGGGAGCTAAAGTAAATTTTTAGAATTAAAGATTGAAGGGAGAGTAAAAAAATATGCCATCAAAGTAGGTCTATGTAGATGTAAATTATCCTTAAAAGTGTCAAAATAATATCAAAATTTCGACTCGAAATTTTGGCCCTGTGTCGAACCTTTAATTCTCTTATAGAACCTAAGACAGTAAAAGAGATCGAACTGCAAGTACTTACAAAATTTACTCTTACTTTAAAACTGATAGTGTCGGAAATTTCTACTTTTGTCACTTTAGCGTCAAAGTAGGTCCTTTTAAGTGGGAGCTAAAGTAAATTATTAGAATTAAAGATTGAAGGGAGAGTAAAAAAAATATGCCATCAAAGTAGGTCTATGTAGGTGTAAATTATCCTTAAAAGTGTCAAAATAATATCAAAATTTCGACTCGAAATTTTGGCCCTGTGTCGAACCTTTAATTCTCTTATATAGTAGAACCTAAGACAGTAAAAGAGATCGAGCTGCAAGTACTTACAAAATTTACTCTTACTTTAAAACTGATAGTGTCGGAAATTTCTACTTTTGTCACTTTAGCGTCAAAGTAGGTCCTTTTAAGTGGGAGCTAAAGTAAATTTTTAGAATTAAAAATTGAAGGGAGAGTAAACAAATATGTCAGCAAAGTAGGTTATTGCTGGTATTGCTCTATGTAGGTGTATAGATCAGTTCAGTAGGTGCAAATTATACTTAAAAGTGTCAAAATAGTATCAAAATTTCGACTCGAAGTGCTCTGGGGAAAAAAGGCAGTTAGCAACCCATTTTGGAGCCCACAATTAGTAATCAAATTATTTGAATTGTTCGTAACTCTAGTCTGGAAAAAATTTTGACCGTTTTTTTTTCGTAGTTGGGCAACATAACATTTCGGTTAGTGCCTCTTAAGTGAAAATTATCTTTGCGTTACTGAATATCGACAGAATTGATTAGTATTGCTTAAAAATCTTGGATATATTATAGACAGAATAGCTAATTGCGATTTTTAGTCACGCGGGGTAAAATGCGTAAGAGATTCGAGTTACGAGCAATCCAAATAATTCGATTGCTAATTTGTGGGCCCCAAAGTGGGCCGCTGTCTTTCTCTTCCCGCAGAGTGGGACGTGAAATTTGCGGCCGAGCGAGCGTGGATTTCCGCGATGTGAAAGACGCGGATCGCTGAACCGGTCGAGGACGCGGCGGCGCACCTGTTTGCACGTGAAACTTCCTCGTGCGTGCCGTCGCCGACTCCCCGCGTGTATAACTTGGCGTGCTACGTGTGCACACATGTGGTTTCGGTTGCATTATATCAACCGTGCGATCTACATATCCGGGAGGAGGCAAGAGCGCGCCTCCCGCGCGGCAGATTTCGGTCGACGCACGTACGAAGCTTAATCGAAACCGCCGCCGTTCTCCCCGCTTCGGCCGCGGATCTACGCGAAAATCTGCCGATCAACGAAAACCGACTCCGCCGTAATCGCTCGCGGCGATTCGGCGACGTTTAGGCTTAAGAGCTTGTTAAAACTAAGTCAGTTCCCCTAACAAAGTTTCACTTCGATCGACGTTATCGTGCGTGGCACGGTGGTCGCTCCGCGACGTGACCTTCTTTCTTTCCTCCGTCCCGAGGACTTTATATCCCACGACTTACGGTAATGCCCGCGCCCCGGGCGAGCGCGGGCGGGTAGCGTGCGACGCTTGCGGAAAAGCGCCGCCCGCAAATGCGAACGGCGAAGTGACGGCAAAGTGCTCGTCAAATTATAGGTATGCACTCGGGAAACGTTTACCGCGCCGTTGGAGCGTACCCGCCGGTGGTGCGCTGCCACGACGACCTGCTCGACACGAATTTTCAGGAGAGCGGCGGGACACGAGCGCAAGGACGGTGGGCCACTTTTGCCCGCCCGCTAATTTCATTATTCCGCGCGCAGACGTCGCGAGCGTCTCTGTGTCATGTCTTTGTCCTCGAGATACCTCAACGAAGTCAGACCGACCAACGGTACGCGAAATGAACTCCGCTCGGGCTGAAACGCGAGAAACACACTTCACGTGCCCCGCCACTGTACGTCTCGAAATCCATCCGTATCCATTAGTAATAATGCACGTTTTTTAAACTGGCGAACGCACGCGCGGGAAGAGAGACTCGCGTATACGGTTCGTATCGAGTTTGATGAAGCGCGCGAAGGTGGATTTCAGAATCGCGACGGAAGTTTCGGGTCTCTTATTATTAGAACTCTCCGGTTCCGCGAGAGGAGAGCGTTTTCCTCTTTCCCTTCTAAAGCTGTTGGATAAAAGGACGAGGGGGAGGGACGTATCCTCGTTTGTCAAAGAGCCCGCCGGCGGACGGAGGCCGCCGCGCACAGATCGACTTCGCTTATCGCCGATACCGACCCGGCCAATTTTTGCCCGGGGTACACCGGATCGTAATTCACGACGCAACGTGAAATATTCAGCACCCATCGTTCGCATGGCACCCCTTCTCTCCCACCGCGGGGCGAATTTCGAATTCAAAGATCCCCGGGCCTAGGGTTGCTGACTCCTCGCGGACGTGTACGCGCGTCGACTGGTATGAATACCCCGTCATGCTATCTCTCATACACGCGACGAGCATTCTGCAGGTTATTTTCGATGCATTCGCCTTCGTACGCGCCGACTATTTAGATTTTACCTAGAATAGAAGCGCGCGCGCGCGGGGCCGCTTAGGGCAGACAGACCAGATAACTGGATCGAATTTGGCACGCGGACAGGTCTAATTATTTATAAATAGGAGAACCCGTTACGCGACACGGTGTATATTGTTAACAATTGTAATAATGCACATCTGTTACGGCGGATCTAATTTCGGCCGGCTTGTCTCGTCGGCGTCCCTCGATTTCGATTTTCCCCGTGCGATACGCGTGGCAAGTGAAGTATTCCCGTCGAGAAGAGTTTGCGTACCGCGACGCTGCGATACAACGTGATTATTTAGCAAATATGATAATCCAGGTACGGGGAGAGAATTCTCTCGTATAATTCATCCAGAAAGTGTCATGTAAGCGTGGGACAACGTGGCATTTCGAAGAATTTTATCAGGATTGTTCATTTGACTGGTAAAATGTACGGCAAAATGTCATCGTTTTATTCAAATAATCTTGACTTGACTGACAAAGTGTACGAGACGATAGCTAAAAGTTTTGTACACCGAGAGAATTCTCTTTTAAAATTCACCCTGAAAGTCATGTAATCGTGGGACAACGTGGCATTTCCAAGAATTTTATCAGGTTTTTTTCGTTTGACTAGAATGTTTGGTAAAATTTCAATCGTTTTACTAGTAGAATGTATGGTAAAATTTCATCGTTTTACTCAAAGTAAGGTCTATATGCAGAATAACTAATAATCTTGACTGACAAGTGTACGAAGCTGTAACTAAAAGTTTTGTACACCGAGAGAAATCTCTCTTAAAATTCATCCTGAAAGTCATGTAATCGTGCGACAATTCGTGGCATTTCCAAGAATTTTACCAGGGTTTTTCGTTTCACTAGTAGAATGTGTGTGGTAAAATTTCAAACGACCCTGATAAAATTCTTCGAAATGCCACGTTGTCCCACGACCGCGCGATTTTCAGGGCAAATTTCGAGAGGAAATTCTCTCCCCGTGTATAAAACTTTCAGCTAGTTTCGTACACTCGTCAAGACAAGATGATTAGTTTTCTTGCATAGTCCTTCGGATAAAACGCTAATCCAGCGCCTCGATTGCGACACCGCGTGATTCACGAAGAAGCGAGAACACGGCGCATCATCTCGCCGCTCACGTCACCGTGCATAACACTTGATGCAATCGCCTATAATCCGCTCTCTATCAACCATCGCGGCTCCTAACTAAACGATCTACTCCGATCTAAACGTCGTTCAGCGGCATCGCGGGATATAAATAAATCACGCCCCAAATATTTCCATTGAAGTCGCTCCGGAGCGACCGCTCGTGGGCGATTCCGCGAAAGGGGGAAGACCAGGTTCCAGTTCCGCGAGACAACGTTGCGACCTTTCAATCGCGACCGCGGGCCTCGCCGCTCGTCGCCCGCGGCGCGATCGCCGCCTCGTTCGATGATAACGGAAAGGGGCGGGAATCGGCGCTTTCTTCGCGAAGAAAACCAACTTTAAACCCCGGCGGCTCGGAGTAAAGTTAAAATTTCGCAGCTTGAATGAGAAGCGCGACGTATCTCGTTCGAGGCCCGGAGTCTTCGCTACGAAATCAATTTCCAACTTGTTTCCAGCGCGCCTTAACTCAATTTTTTCGCGAGGCATCGAGGTAGGTAACTCCCTCCCCGTATATCGTCGCGTGTGTATACCTTCGAAACGAGATTTTCCGAAGAGGACGCGCACGAGGCGTCCCGCGGGAGTGAGTCGGCGAGCGAAGTTAGCGGAGACGCGGAACCGGAAACGAGATAGGGAGGACGCGAAGGGGATCGCGAGGCGTACCTTACGCGGCTCCGGTGCGTAGATCCCCGGCAGGGGCGTCAGCAGGTGCAAGCCGGCGGGATTCGGGATGCCGGAGGCCGGGTGTCCCGGCGGGATCGGCAGCGGCACCAGCTTCAGGCCCCAGGGCAGGTACCACGGCGCGGTGTGATGCATCCTGGCGCTCGGCGGCTCTCAATCGCGATCGACGGGACGTGTCTGGCCCGGGCGAGGCTCGGCGCTCTCCAGCGTGCGCGACTCCGACGACGGGAGGGACGAGGCGCGATCAGGACGCTACAAGATCCCCCGAGACGCGAAAGGAGCGCGCGCGCCGTCTCTTCGCGCGGATCGGGTTTTCCTCGAGGCGCGTCAGGAGCTTGACGGACGACGTAAACGGAGAGAGAGAGAGAGAGACGATCACCTTGGCATTTTTCGAGGCGGCCGCCCGCTGCGCGGAGGAGACCCCCGTGTCTTACTCTCGTCCCCTCGATCGAAAAAGTCGCGTCACACAAGGCTCGAAGGATGCGGGAGACGATTAAGCGCGGTCGCCGTCGTCATCGCGCGCTCGGGAAAAGTGCATCGGGCTCTCGGTGACACACGTGTCCCAGCACTGTGCGCGCGAGTTGTACGCGACACGTCCTGCGGCGAACCACGGCAAGGGCGGGGGGGGAGGAGAGGGAGGGGGAGAAGCTCGTACCGCAGATACAACACGTTTGTCTCGTGAGGAGATGTCCCTCAGCGGAGACCTGTCCGATGCGGGCGCGCGGCGTCGACTGATCGAGCGCTACGACGCGAGCACATGGCCGCATTGGCGAGCGCGCGCCGCCCCCCACCGCCGTTCTCCCTCCCGCCGTCCGCGGGCAGCGCGCGGCCCGCCGCAAATGAGTTTACTTCGAATTATGCAAAACGCAATTATCGACAAATACGTAAATTACATTCTGACATCGAACTTATTTGTAAAACCGGTAAGGGGGACGAAAAGCGCCTCCCGAAGAATTTCGAGCGAGAACGCGAGATTCGATCTCGGTCGCTCCTTCTTCCGGCTGTTGTTATTTTTTTATCGCGACTAAGAGCCAGCTGTTTCTGATTCGTCGACTCGATATTTAACCCTTTTAAATGTCTACGTGGGCATAAACTTTGTCGTACCGCAATCGATAATAGATTTGGAGGAGAAAATTGTGTTTAAATCTCGCATAGATTTATGTATCGTGAAACGTCAAAATGCTACGTAAAAATGACGAGCTTATGCTTGGTACTTGAACACATGATTTTCGAGTTGCGACCAAAAAATGTGGAGGGGAAATACTTTGCAGACTCGGGAGCGCGGAATTAGAGATGCAAAATTTTTGATAGACAAACTCAACCGGAGGAATATTCCGGAACTGAGGCCGGTAACTTCGCTCCATAACGAAAATCTCATTTGTGTGTTCGGGAACCGATGGCGCACGGGCGACGCAGAATCGAGCTTTGATGTCAGGGAGCAGGTTGCGGACGAGCGTTGACTCGCGCTCACGAGAATTAAGGGATATCCAACGGGCGGTAACTTATGCTGAATCCGAATCATTCGGCCCGCTGGCTCGGTGATTTCGGAGCAACCCGGTTGGACCGCCGAACAGAAGCGCTTGACGCATGTCTACGTCAGAGATATAACGGAGATCCAATTCACGAGCAATCTGGACCGCGAGAGCGAGCCGGATGTCAATGCAAACCGAAGATATAACAGAGACGTGTACAACGCTGCCACGTAATGATAATAAAAAAAACGCACTTGAGATAACCAGCTAATTTTAGTTTGAAATAATTGACGGCGTGAATAAGTGGCGGAACCACGCGCGCAAATAACGATGATTGAACAGCCGGCTGATAATTAACGATACAGGTAGGAGAATAGTAACCAACGTGACAAAGTATGAGCTCCGTTGTCGCTCCGATGCGCAAGAGAGGGACGAAATATTAACAAAAGATTACTTGACCATGTCTGGCAAATTTGTATGTTCAAGCTCGCAACGTTGCGACCATGGTTTGTGATGTAACAAAGAAATTGCAAGCAATTTTAACAAAGGATTGATACTTAAATAAGTTACAAGAATTTAAGTCAGAAGTATTAAGATTGAGAAAGTAAAGTAAGATAGTAATGCAAGAAAGATTTAGAAAAGTGGGAGACTATTGTCGTGGTTAATGTAAGAGAGAGGCGAAATATTTATTAAATTAAATAATTTAAAAACAAAAGATTACTTGAGACCATGTCTGGCAAATTTGTATGTTCAAGCTCGCAACGTTTCGATCATGGTTTGTGATGTAACAAAAAAATTGCAAGCAATTTAGTTGATACATAAATAAGTTACAAAAATTAAAGTCAGAAGTATTAAGATTGAGAAAGTAAAGTAAGATTGGCGATAATAATGCAGGAAAGATTTACAAAAGTGGGAGACAATCGTCGTGGTTAATGTGAGAGCAGATTACATAGATAGATGACATAAACCTGGTTGGTGAAATAATTTAAATATTCATTGTCTTCTACTTTACAAGAAAGCGAGCAGAAAAGGTGAAATTTTCACCTCGCGACTCAATTACAACGCATTTTAATCGCGCGGTAAGTTTATGGTGTCCCATGTGTCCCCCGTGCCGATACTCCGCAATGCACGCATATATTCGGAGGAATTATAATTGAGTATAGTTTAATTAGGCTGTCTTGAAGTTGGGTGATGTACACCCGGGCAACTGACCCCATCTAACTTGAATCCCGGAGACGGCTCGTGTCCGTCGTAACGCGGGCCCCATCGGCTCGATTATATCACTTATTTATCGACATTACTTAGCGAATTATGTAGACTCCGGACAAGTCCGCCGTAATCGACGGTGAGACGCCGGGCAGACGCGACAGCGCTCCGAACGTATAACTCGAACCGATATCACGGAAGACGGAGTGCGGCGTTAGGTCGGGTTGCGTCCAAAGTGGAACCGGAGGCGGCCTGGACGTCGTACCGCGGCGCGCGCGGAGGCAGAAAGACAAATATCTTGCGTGTAAACACGCCATGTGTTTCCCTCCGTTCACTTTCCGAGTCGCGGAGTGACACGCCCGGCCATTCCATTTTCATGGCATTGAAATTGTATACGGGGTACGCCTGAAAAGTCCGTATCGATAGCGAGGACGGAAGGGTGGGCTTCCCTATATCCGCGCGACGTGCAAAACGCGCGTAATTCGGTCGCGAGTCTCGCAAAGGAAAAATGCTTATCGACACATCTGTCGTTTTTCCAGCTTTCCGTCCCAGCCCCGCCCCCGGTATCCGCGATTAAGCAGAGGTCTATACGCGCTGCAGACGGAAGACGGATGCGTCAACTCGTAAAATAACGTATCTCTCGTATAGGCGATCAATTTCTCGAATTGCCCGTGTCCCGATCGACACAACCGCCCGGCAAATAACTGCGCGCGAGATGCGCTGGATGTAATATGTCGAGGTAAATATTGACAAACGATTGGCTGTGCAGCGAGCGAGCGCGGAATATTAATATTAATGCGCTGACGGCATTTCTTGCTAATAATATGTTTTCATCGCTTTCGGCGAAATTTTCCACCGGGGGAAAATTTCCGTCGGATAAGACAATTAAACAGTGTTTCCGATTACGTTTTCCGATCAAATCAGGGATGCATCCGATAAAATTTGCCCGATGAGATGCAGGTACCGATGAAATTTGATTGAAAAACCGATTCGTATCTTTCATCGGATGCATCCGTTTGTTATTATGCAATAGGATTATCCGATTATATTTAATCGGACGTTTTTCCCAGTGCCGGAGTCGTTGATTAACGATTCCGTTTAATTACTCGATAACTCCGCAGGATCGCGCGTGCAAACACTCGTAAAAACCAGAAAGGAGTACGAAAGAAATTCCCCGCGGGGGAAAAACATGTCTATTATTCTTGCAAAATGGAAACTCGCTTCGATCAAATTATGATCGAGTCTCGAAGACGCTTCGTCTAGCGATTTTACGGGGGGGAGAGTTCAGACATTGTTATTCAGCTTAACGGGGCAGCAAAAAGGACGAGAGGAGCAGCGGAAAACTTGCCGGGAGAAAGAATCCACGAGCTGCTCGTGACATCGTATTAATCCAATCGAAGTTTTGCCTAGGAACCGAAGGAACACGCACCGACGACGAAACTCCGCCGGCGGAAACTTCTCCTTATTCGTATCGCAATAAAATTTACATTTCCGCGCGCATCTCCGAATCGGCAAAATGGATCTCGGGAATATTAGCCGAAGCGGCTGCGAGTAAATATTTTAGTTGCCACAAAATTCGCGGGATATCAGCAAGCTATGAGCCAGAGGTCTCTTTCCACGTCTAACGACGAGGAGTTTCTCATATTTTCCGGTCAAACACTTAAACTTTCCAAACTCTTTATGCGTTTTTTATCGGGATTAAAGTTCCGGACACTACGTGAAAGTAAGTTCCCGACAAAAAGATTAATCCGACGGAAGTAAAAACCCCCCGACAATCCGATCCAGCGTTGTCGCGGAGGCTAGATCTTCGTGCGCGATTCGCCTCCCGGAAACTTTAAAGGATCCTCGCTCGTAGATAAAAGCCGAGAAGCCGGCGCGCATTGTCGTAAAATGTATTCGTCGTGAACACATTTCGCGGTTGACGCAAACCGCGCGTGTTCTTTTGCCCATCGACGTGCACGCGCGCGTCCACGAGACGCATCCGAACAAAAGAAGACCAATGTAGAACATTGCTAGACGACGCTTGGCTGGCAAATTCTAATTAAAGAAATTCATTGCGAAAAATAGTATCAGCCAGGGTTTGAACCTGGACCTCCCTACACTCTAGGCGAGCGTCTCGCCAATTCGACCATCTCCGAAATCATTGTGAAATCTTCACGAAATCCCCATGTAATCCTTTTGTCTTTATTTTTAAGTTCCTTCACTTGTTAGACAATAAACATTTTCTCAACTTAAGAAAGGTTTGAGAAAATCAAGCTCTTTGAGATTCAACAACGTCACATATTTTTGAACGCATAAGAAATGCATATAAGAAATTTATCTGTAATTGGACGAAATTATTTGTAATCAGATAATTTAAAATCGTAGGAAATCAAATGAGATCGTGTAATCGGTGGTACAACATTTTAGCCGGTGGTGTACCCCTTTGGTAACATTTATCGCAATGAACAGTGCTACACTGAAAAAAATTTCTGGTTGAATATGGACGAATCAGATAATTCCTTTAGGATTTACCAGAATTCCTTTAGGATTTACCAGAATTCCTGTAATCCTACAGAAATTCTGGTAAATCCTAAAGGAATTATCTGATTCGTCCATATTCAACCAGAAATTTTTTTCAGTGTACTAATGACATCCTCGCGTTTAATTTTCTGCCAGAACCGCGCGCCGATTCGGGCTGTCGGCTGTACGCCGAACTAACGAGGCGCGATTTTCATTTTCCAAAAGGAGAAGAGTTCGTTCGTGCGAGACGTCGAGCTACTTTCCCTTCCTTCGATCACGCCCGTTATAAATTTACCTCTATACGCGCGACACGCGATGGATCGTTGACACGGGGGCCACCGGGGCAACTTTTGCGTAACATATATTAACGTAACACAGTCGTATCACTCGACACGGGTGAATACACGCACGTTGAAACCGCACGCAGGATCGCGTGCCCGATTAAAAAAATTTCCCTGACGCGCGTCCCACTTTTACGGGCATTTAGTACCCATTCATACAAATCGATACGCTCGCCAAACATATATTTTAGATACATCTACAAAATAATAATGAGAACGAGATACAAATCTGTGACCTAACGCGAGGGAGTCAGCTGGAAATAAATATATATTTTTTTCCCCTTAGATTATCAACGTTGACAGGGCAAATTAACGCTAGTTTCGTTTTTCATTAATTTATAACGATGATTGCCGTAGGTCACGTTTATTTTTTCTCTCCCTTCTCCCGCCCCCCCGTCCGCTCCCTTGCTTCCCTTTCTTTTTATATCGTGACATATCGGCCCCGCTGGTCGACTTCCTAACACTTCGCGGCCTGTTCGGCCGACGTAACGTGAATATGCAAATTGTAATCCACTTACGCGAGAAACAAATGTTAACTGTCAAATTACTGTCTCTTGATAATCTTCCAGCGAGCCTTTCTATCACATTGACTAGTACAAAGATATAAGAGGGAATCTCCGGGTCAACTCGAACTTGGTACAAATGCAGAATTTTTTTCTACGCGAAATAATATAACTCACACGATCCTCGTGTCAACTAATAGAGGAGTGGTTTAGAGGGTTTAGGGGAAGCATAACAGAGAAATACTAAATAGGATATGAAATGAACTAGATAGAGAAAAAGGTAAGGTACTTAGGAAATTGTGGAAAGAAAAGTTAAAGAGGCAGAGGAGAAGAGGCAGGAGATGCAAGAACAAGGATAGGACGGAAGCGAATGAAGACAGAAAGGGAATTAGACTGCGAGTAGAAGAGGCGATCGGACAGAACAAGAGGATAGGATAATATAAGGTATGGACGGATGAATGAGAATGCGTAGGGTGGATGGACGTAAGTGCAATTGTAAGTCTCAGTTCTTGACTGTAAAGTTAAAGTGAATAAGCTATTACGTAACTCACGCATTCCTCATAAAAATACAGATAGATATCTCCCAAGGAACAGAATCGTGTCATCGGCGAGACTTAGCAATTCCGTTGGACGAAAAGTCACCGCTCGACGTGGGAAAAGGCAAGTTTATGACTGATGGAAAGTAACGATTGCCGGGGTGTACGAGTTTCGCCAAGTGTAAATGCGCATGCAGAACGTATTTACCGAAGGTGTATCCCCCGGTCTCGCCAGGCCGTTGCAGACTTTTCTTCCTAAACCGAAATAGACGACTGCGGGTGGTTCTCCAGCCGGCAACCTCGTCTCTCAGAGGCTCAAGGTGAATTACAGTCGCGTGTATCTTCCCCACTTGGTGCCATAACTCGCGTGGGTGGACAAAGAGAGCCGCGCCCCGGGCTATTTACTCTCGTGATATTTGTACGCCGTCGGATAAGAGAGGCCTCGCGGCGCCTCGATCTCGCTGCAGTTTTTTGATAAAGGAAAACGGGTGCGAGTCCACGTCATCGCGTTAGACATTTCTGTCGACTTGCCAGTAGCGATCACCGGGCTCGCTCGGGCGACAGTAACAAAGAACGTATCAAAAACGATAAAAATCCTGGCAGTACAAACGCCGCGTTGCCTTACAACGTCTTGAAAAATAATACGGCCGTGAGGGAGTCGTCTCGGGGAAACTCAAGCAGGAATTTGGCCGTTTATAAAAGGGGGCTAGAGCCGCGCGAAACGACAAGAGCTTCTGGCCGGCATCGAACGAGAGAAGCTTCGCGTAAGATAGGTCGGTTGTTTAAAGGCACCTGTCGTCAGTTTGTCATTCGCCGAGCATTGAGGAATTACCGCGCGAGACTCGGTCGACTGCGTATAATTTACAGCACGTACACGGGGAGAGAAAGAGAAAAAGAAAGACAAAAAGAGAGAGAGGGAGAGAGCGGGAAAGCGAGAGATGATCAAATATAATGGCTACTACGATTCGCGCAGCCTGTGCCACTGGCACGATTGTTCGGGCAGGAATGCGCTCGCTTTATGCCGGCATTCGCCTCCGCATAAAGCGGAGGCGCGCGTAGTTAAGCCAGGCTTCAGTAAACTTTTTGGAATTCCGTCGCGACGTGCCGCGATTTGCCGGAAATGATGTCATTATGTGGAGTTCAAGGAGCTCAATTTTAAACGTTATTTTAACGCCACACGTCGAGCGTCTTCGGTTGCACCGAGGAGAGGAACGCGATTCTTCCGAGCGAGTGTCGCAAGCGAGTCCGTCGAACGTCAAGAGTAATGATGCCGTGTGAGTGTCGCAAGATAATGAGAATTACACGTGAACCGAGGGGATCGGTTGCGAGAGCAATTGCGCGAGGCTATGATAAATCGGGAACGCTTAATTATATATAAGGAATTGCCTTTCCTCTTAAAAGTAATGGAACTAATCCCCAAGTTTTCGTAACGTTCACGTACACAATTATAAGAATATTTCATTGCCCATTGTGATACAACCGACATTTCATATAATCGCTGACAAGTAAGAGAATTAATGCCCTATTCTAAACCGGAATTTCCATGGCACGGCGCACTTTCACGCTATTTAAATAACGGGACTTCGAATTTGATCGAATCGATGCCCTATATATCCGAAACCTTTCGGTTGAGTGAGAACACGCGCGCGTCCAACTGTAATTTCACACGCAAGACAGTTCTGACTGGAGATGACTGGTTTAACTTACGAAATTAACCGTGGCGAGAAAGGTGATATATGTGTGTGCATATATGTATGAATTTTTCGTTACGAAAACTCGATTACAACAAACTTATAACTTTATTCGTATGGCATCGATTCCATGCTTTGTGCGTTTCACCGTTTTACAAAAATGAGGAACAAAAACGTGAACAATTAAGTCACAATTTTAATGAACGCCACTTGATGCAGAATTACATTTCGCGCTTTACTCTGTCAATTAGACATGATTTTCTTGCTAACGAAACTACTTGGACGAAAGTTTAGGGTCACGGAAGATTAACTGTGCACAGTATCGCCGCAACGATCGCGTAATATTTATGCTAATTGACTTATTGACAACGTGCAATGCTAATTTTGCAAATTAAAATTGATAATCTTACTATGTCGTGATAATAATTTTTTTAATTCTAAACCATCGATATCGGGGAATACTTTTACATAGAATTCGTGTGCTTAATTAATCTCGTAACCGCATACATATATGTACACACAAATAAATATATGGTGTCGTCTGTTATCAGCTTTCAAGCAATATCAATCCCTTGCTATTCATATGATTTCGTATTTTAACTTCGTATTACTAACAGTATTTTAAAAAAAAGCCATTAAAGCATTTTTAACTGTTACACGCTAATTACTTAATTAATCCGCGAATAAATTTCCATGAAATATTTCACGGATGTCACGTCTCTTTTTATTTCATGTTAAATAATACAAAGTTATTAATAAATACGAGTAGACGAGTCATAGGAGATTAAGATAGGGTATAAATCAGCATAAAAGTCAGCATAAAAGTAATAATTATTAGCACATTTCTTGCTAAATGACTTAATGTCACGCTCTCTATATGTAACGTCTTATTTCTACAAGTCTTTATTTTATTTATCTCGTTGGCAAATATAATGAAAAGTTAATTTGATAAAATATTTAATCCTGAGAAAGAAAATGCAGGAGCCAGACAGAAACTCCAAATTTTATCAAGAAAAGCGTTCTATTAAGAAAACATTCGAAGAGAGAAAAGAAAGTCACACATCTACTTAAATATTAACAAATTTGCCCTAGCGTATTACCAATTTTATTTCAAATACGATAGTCTCTATTTTCGAACCTATCTAACATAAATAGCCCCTTCCGATCTTCGTTGTTCATGAGACACGAATACCATGAAGAAGCTCAAACAAAGTCTTTATCTCCACAAAATGCTTGTTATATAATATTCCGTTCTCTCTTTATTTTTACTCTTCTCATTATTTATCTAAATAAACTCATTGAGATTGAAATACATATCTAATAGAGTGTCATTAAAATATTATATCCTCGAGGTGTTCACAATTGCATTTTCTGCAAAGCTGTTCTTGTTACAAAGCGTTTCGGAAAAATATGCGAGAAGAAATATGGAAATATATCTCAGGATTAAATATTAATCCGTCCTCGTTCGTTTTCAAGTAACGAATCAATAAAATTTTCCATGTGTCCCTAACATTCCTGCACTCTTAGTTTTGACCGTTGGCTTAAGGATCGTCTACAATAGCTGAAGTAAGTCTGGCGTAAGAAGAGTAGGAGTACAGAAATGAATCATTTCCGTTTCTACTCCTACTTCAGCCCTGGCGCTTGCTCTCGGCGAATTAGAGCGCGGTTCGACCAGTGGCATAAATATTTTAAAAAATTATGCCTGTACTTTAGCTTTTACACTGACAAGCAAAGATTATGGTTTTCTTACTTCTTACCGCCTACTTCCAACGTAGACGGTCCTTTGCACGTTAGGCAACTTTTCTCACGAATCCATTACTTGCGAGAGCCAATCAGGATGCAGAGTCAGGTGACTTACACGCTAATTACTTAATTAATCCGATTTAGATCAGGTGGCTCAAAGCTAAGCCCCGATTGGCTCTCGTAAGCAATCCAGTAGGAAAAATAGTATCGTGTGCCATTGGCTTAAGAGTTTTGCACTCACCGATACGATGCTGAAGCAGCGGAGTTACGGCAACTGCGATCTGTAAAGCACACGAGCACGACGATCAGAAATATTCTCTATGCCGTCTTACATGATTTACACACGCGCGCGAAATACGTCGCATCGTGCGCCCGTCGCGAGGTAGAACAATTAATTGTACGAGCAACGGAA
This sequence comes from Vollenhovia emeryi, assembly GCF_000949405.1. Classification (NCBI taxonomy): domain Eukaryota; kingdom Metazoa; phylum Arthropoda; class Insecta; order Hymenoptera; family Formicidae; genus Vollenhovia; species Vollenhovia emeryi. The sequence continues at coordinate 157,169 of NW_011967194.1, forward strand.
AAATAATTAACTACTCACCCTAAAGTTGCTCCGCTGTCGCCCGATGCCTCCCAGGCCTGGCTCTCCTCCTCTCAGGTTCTCTCGTTGCACACACGACACAATATTCACTCGCGAAACACAGCTTAATTAGTACGTGCACCCCGCGCACTTTGCCACGTTACGACAGAGCGACACAGAAAAAAAATCACCCGAGACGCCTCGTAAATCTCGAAAGACGGAGGTTCTGAACTTCTCCAGAGACAAAGCGGTTGAATTTACAAGTGAAATGCGTCGCGGCGCCGTTCGCCGGCGAAAAAAAAAGTTGGAAACAGCGGCGCGACAGCTTTATCTTGATATCGTACGATTAATAAAAAATCAATGGCGCGACGAGTGTACGAGAATACACGGCCCAGGATTCAATATCGCGCGCAAATATTGTACCGAACACTCCGCGAAACACTACACGTGCCAACAAACGATCGATAGATCACGATCATCTCGAGTCTCTGGACCATTTCGCCGTTCTCGATTCGAAAAGCGATGGCCAAGTTACGTTGAAACGGGCGAGACAATTAAACCGCGACGTGACGTGCATATTCGAGCTCGACAATCGTTAGAATACCTGTCGGAGAAACAGTTTATTCATGCCATCGATCCTCGCGGCGCGAAGGTACATCTCTCGATAAGCGAAGCCTCCTCCGCCGCAATCCGCTCGCGATGATATCTTAACATTAACTACGTTCGCGATCACGCGCCGATGGGAAATAATGCGCGGAGCGACTCGCCTGCCTGCCGACCGCCGCGAGTACCGCCGCGTGAATGATAACGCGACCGAGCTCACTGACCTTGTTTACGCAACGGCAGGTCGTACGCCGCGCGACGCCAGTTTTTGTTGTTACAGCGCGCACGACGTACACCGCCGCTACGTAAACAAGGTTGTTACCGGTACGAAATACGTTATACATCGTATAATAAACGAACACCGAACATTCCATTCTCTGCGCGCCGCGGATAATTTCAATATACTGTGATTTCGACGAGCGTGCGATCGCCGCAACAACGCGAGCTTCATTTCGCAGGATTCTTTCTAGGGACTCGCGTTAGCGTCGCGTGTGATAACAAATAGTTCCGTTTACGGTACAAGAAAACTGCTCGGTGTCCACGAGCCGCACGGACACCGGTTTACAGGAAGAACTCGGTGAATTTTTTAACATTTTACCACACCGAGAAAGATGACCGATTAAATATAATTGGATAATCCAATTACATAATAACAAACGGATATATCCAATTAAATTGTATATCCGATGAAAAATATGATCGGTTTTCCAATCAAATTTCATCGGTAACTGCATTTCATCGGATAAATTTCATTGAATGTATCCATAATGTAATCGGAAAAATTAACCATCGGAAATGCTATTTAATTGGTTTATCCGATGGAAATTTTTCTCAGTGCACATATTTTACCAGTCAAATTATAGTAAACTAACATTAAGTATAATTGATTCTTTGAAATGTCGCGTTGTTCCACGAAAGAAAATTCTCTCCGTGTATACGAATTACAGCACTGAGAAAAATTTTCATCGGATAAACCAATTGAACAGCGTTTCCGATGGTTAACTTTTCCGATTAAATTATGAATACATACCCGATGAAATTTATCCGATGAAACTTGATTGACAAACCGATCACATTTTTTATCGGATATATCCGTTTGTTATTATGTAATTGGATTATCCGATTTAATCGGACATTTTTCTCAGCGAGGGAACTGACCATGTCGGATCTCGGTGGAGTTCATTTACGAGTCAAATCGATTAAATCGGATAGTTCGCTACCGATAATTTCAAGTCAGACGCCCAAATAAGCGAAACAAGTGTAAAACTCAATATCATTCAAACCGTGAAAATCAATAATGACGATTTGGTACATGTGCAAGCACAGTTGCACGGAGAGAATTGTTTCTTGAGATTTTTCCTGAAATCACACGTGATCGTGAGGCAACGTGGCATTTTCAAGGACTTTGTGAGCTTTTAAATTTTACCACACATTTTACTAGTCAAATATATACCGAGTATAATTGCTCGCGAAATGCGTGGTGAAATTTCAGAAAACTCTCATAAGATTCTTTGAAATATCGCGTTGTCCCACGATTACGTTATTTTCAGGACAAATTTTAAAAGAAAATTCTCTCCGTGTACGAATTTCAATACGCGATTGTACTGACCGCTTAATTCTAAAATTGTTATCCGATAGTCCCGTATTAGGATTTTCAGTTTTAGTTAATTTTCCAGATACCCTATTAAAATATACACACTGGCGTGTATAACTAATTAAGCTTCAAATTTTAATAATAAAATTTATATCTGCGTATGTGCGCGCGCGGTTTTAATTTACATGTGAATTAAGTAAGGCAAAGAGATTCCGCGATGCGGAAAGTATGGAAGCGCTCGTAGGTAAAGAGTTAAACGTCAGTAACGCCAAAGCGAATATACAACAATGGCTACCGGCGCGCTCGATTTTTTTGTCGATAAATCGATGACCGGGTGATGCATTTTAACGGCCGCGGCCGTTTACGCGCGCCGCCGACGTAGTGTAAATTTGTCGACCAGTACCGAGTACAGAGGACTTCACTTTTCACGTTGGTGCAGAAAAAAATGGTCAAATGGGGCGCGTTCGTAAACATATATCCCTGCAGCAAAAACAACTGTTCGGCCGCTCAGGTGCCTTGAACGCGCCGCATGAGAAATTGCAAATTGTTACAAACGCAACGAATAAAATTAAAATATGCAAAATTGTCTCATTTACTCATTTAACATTTTGAGCGGCAAGAACAAACGCGTGCGTGCACACGCAATCCGAATTAAAATGTGAATTCATATACCGTTTCTTTCCACCTTTGTCCTGCGCGCCGGTTTCTTTACACTGAGAAAAATGACCGATTAAATATAATCGGATAATGCAATTACATAATAACAAACGGATATATCCAATTAAATTGTATATCCGATGAAAAATATGATCAGTTATCCAATCAAATTTCATCGGTAACTGCATTTCATCGGATGTATCCATAAAAATCGGAACACGTAATCGGAAAAATTAACCATCGGAAACGCTATCTAATTGGTTTATCCGATGTAAATTTTTCTCAGTGTACGGACATAACGCAGTTTTCTCACGGGTGGAGTTTATTATCGTCAGCAAATTCACATGTTCAAATCGATATACGATTGACATCTAATTCCCGACTCCACGTGATATAATAAAATCCACTTTGTAGATGAGCACATTTTATAGACTTAAATTAATATAATTATAAACTATCCAATATAATCGGATATATTTGCAAACATTACCGAGAATATCTTGGCGGTATCCATATTTTCGCGAAACTTCTCATTCATACAGCACGAAATTGGCAAGTGCAGCGGAAATTCCACATGGTAGCAAACGGTGTCATCCCATTTGGTGCACGACGAAAATTCCGCACACGGTAGCCGCTACACTTTATATCGAGCGAAATGTTTTATTTACAATCAAAAAAAAGTCCCAAAGGCTACGTTTATAGAAATTGTACACCAAAATAGGATACCCTCTAGTATTTTAATTAAAAATATATGGAATACTCTCGTTTTCTCATTTAACATCTCGCTTTCGGACGTAATTAATACAGTGCTCTTCCCGGAATAATTTCTGACACGTTTCGAGATGAGCTCGCTCTGCGAGTGAAAAATTCTCCTCGTAAAGTGTAAAAAGATAAGAATCTGAGAAGCTGTGGGATACCAATTTTACATTCTTGTCGTATGAAATTGATAATAATTTTCGCTTTAATCGGGATTGACGCGACACATAATATTCCTCGACCAGAAATCTTGCGATTTTATCCGGCACTTTCGAGACAATACCAGATTTTCGACGGAGATTTCAAGTCACGGGAAAATTAGAAAATCAAAAATTTCTTCGACAGTTACAAGTCGTCTCGTTGGAATATTATCAAGGAGTCTCCAACGTTTGCAAAAGGAGATATTTTATCAAAGCTCTAAGAGTCAGGCGTTAATCGAGGTGCTAATTTCGCATTAAAAATAAAGCAGTTATAAATGTAATATCACGTGTGAGCGTCTGCACGAGGAGGGTAAATTCCGAGTTTTCGAGGTATCGGTGCCGAGCCACGAATTACCGCTACGTATCTCGTTTATCCCCCGACGAGATAAGAGACGGGAGAATCGAAGCCTCGTGTCGCGAAATTTTATCAATGAAACAACGGGGGGTCGCTGAGTAACCTTCGTGCCTGACACCGAAGTGCCATTGTAATGGAAATACGATCCGTTAACCGGCAGTTCTGTTTGCGAGCTCATTTGGGTAACGTAAATAAAAAGAACGGCTCCCGCGCACGCGTCCCTCCCTCGCCCACTTAACCGTTTATCATGCGACACGTTTTTACGAGGCGGCGCACGGCTTCCTATTACTACTAACGAAACCGTTAATATCGCACATCAAAGTGGCCGAGCCTCGCAACCGAAGGGGACCCGAGCCCCGGTGAGACGAATGTGTGTTTAGTGTTTCGACATTTCATTATCGACAAACTTTACGACGGCCTTTAGGGACTCGTCGCCGGCACGTGCTTCCTTTGAAATGGAACTAGTTCGTCGCCGTCGTTCCGCCGTACGCGCGACACTCTCTCATTCGAAGGAGATCAAGGGAGAACAAAGTTTCCGCGTAAAAATAACGACGGGCTCCGCCGCCGCCAGATGCTCTTGGCTGCAATTGCCACGACCTACCGCACCGAAGATCCAGGCATCGGATCATCGGGAGAGACGATGGGAGAAAGAGAGGAGCGACGATCGCGACGACGCTCCTGATACCAGGTAATTACACGTTAATTAGCTCGTTCCTATCTTTGTCGGGGATTTAATATCATTCATACATCCCGCCCGGCAAGTCGTCGATTGAGCGGCTAAATGGGGAAAATCCGATTTTTTAATTAACAACGTCTCTCTAAGACTCCGAATATATTTCTACGCGACGTTGATTTTAACATTTCGATCGGGGAAAGGTGAGCTTAATAAATCTGAGTTTGACCCAATTATTTGCCGGATGCGCGAAGGCAGTCCAACGTATTGATAATGCAGGGAATATCGGTACTTCATTTTCTCGGCTGTAACGCGCTATCGTGGCTACAAACAAATCGCTATTAATGAAAACGACGAGCGACCCTGATGAATAAATCGCGCGACAAAGTCGAGCGCGAATGTCGGTCAAGAAGAAAACAATTAGTTAACAAACTGGCGCGCCGAGAGACGTGCCTGTGCTTGGCATTTCAAAGATACTGTCCGAAATATCTGCAGCCAATAAGGGAAACATTTTCACGACTACATTTCGCAAGTCCATTCGCTTTCTTTTTCACGGGGGACGGAAGACTCGGTGTGTTTGCATACGCGGAGCGCGTGATCTGCCTTTCGGCAGACGAGCAAATAATAAATCGTCTCGGAGATCAAGGGGAAATGCGAGTTATTTGTACCGCCGTGTTCCATCTCCAGCCAATTACCGCTGCCGTACCGAAAACGTCGTGCATAATTTTGCTCGTGAATGTTTCACGTCGTATCGACGGGCGTAATGTCTATATATGAATCGCGATGAAACGTTAAACGTTACCTTGCCAACGCGCGGATAGAGCGCGGGCCGTAACAATGTCGGGGAAGCGCTAATTCCGAGCTCCCGCTTTATTCCCGCGAATTCCCCCGGTATTACGATGCAGGGCAACGTTGCCGTAGACGAGCGGATTAAAGCATTGGATAAAGACGGTCGCGCGCGGGTGCGTTAAAAATAATACCCATAAAATACGCAATATTTTATTTCGGTCCAGCCGCGACGGGTCGGGAAATTCAATGCTCCGCATTGCAGTCGGGGAGATGCACTACCGAATCGCCTTAGCTTAATGCTCGGTCCTCTTTAGCCCCCCCCCCCCACCGCCCCCTGCTTCGGCCGACCACGTCGTATCTCACTTGCCACGTAGCAGACGTCATTTTTCACCGCGCGAATGCGCCATCTCCACCGCGGAAACGCCGCGCCGCGGCATAATGATAGCCGGCTGCGCGACTACTTACATTATTTAACTCTTTACGCTTCATCCGCATTAGCGGTAAGCTGGCATCCGACCCCGTACATCTTTCGCAACTGCCCGATATGTAGGGCAGCGCCGGAGGGCCGCAGTGCGAAAACTCTCCCCTGATAAAAACCGACGTCTAATACGTCACTTTCGATGCACGCCGCGCCCTTGCGTCGCGTATTCTTTGACGTGTGACACATCCCTTTGCCGCAAATTTCTTTATGCACGCGCGCAACGTTCGTGTCTTGTTGCTTTGGAGTTGGCGACATACACGCGGGAAGAAATTTGTCTGAAAATTTACCCCGAAAATCATGTAATTGTGGGACAACGTGGCGTTTTTTGAACAACTTTATGAGAGCTTTTTGAAATTTTACCAGTAAAGCTCGAAGTTCTCCAAACTCCCACGTCATCCCACGATTACACGATCTTCAGGATAAATTTTGAAAGAAGATTCTCTCCGTGCAGACTGCAGAGACAGATAAGTTGACTATACGCGCATGTAACATTTGTGTCTTATTGCTTTGGACTATATCATAAATTTCTTTATACGCGCATGTAACATTTATATCTTATTGCTTTGGAGTTGGCGAAATACACACGGGGTGAATATTCTCTTAAAATTTCTCCTAAAAATCATGTAATTGTGGGACAACGTGGCGTTTTAAACAACTTTATGGGAGCTTTTTGAAATTTTGCCGTACACCTTACTAGTAAAATTCAAAGTTGTCCAAAATGCCAGATCATCCCGCGATTACATGATTCTCAGGATAAATTTTGAGAGAAAATTCTCATCCGTGCAGGGACAGAAAAGTCGACTGTACGCGCGCAACCGTAAATATGTTCCGCACTATTTAATTTGGTTTGAAACACGTACGCGGTTTAGAATAGTTCCGTCACGGTAAGACAAACGAGGTTTTTTATTGTGGGAGCGTAATTTACGTTGCAGTGACCTGAAGGGGTATATTGTGTCGCTTGGCAACAGGTGAAGGACGTTAATTAAGAAGTTCTCGCGCCGGTATTTCAGGCAAAACCCCCCTCGAGTCTCGGGATGCCGGGGATCGCGCGCCCTCTCATAAGGGACAAGTTGCACGTAGACGTTTAACGCGATATGAATGTCGCGCCCGTTGCAACAACGTGTTAACAACGACCAGCTAACGAGGTGATCTGCTCCTGCGAGGAACATGCACGTTGAACAACTATCTATTTTGCGATACGCGCACTAGACCGCGGCGTTAAACGCGTCGCTCTAAGGGAACGTTCTCGCGGGCGCTTTTTCGCAAAACTATTTCCGTGGAGAAAGAACTAAGTAAGCCAGATCTAAATTCTCGTATCGCTGTATCCACTTCCTGAAACTCCGATCTCTATCCGAAGGAAAATGGATTGGTCTTGGCACCGGCGTGCTTACATCGTGCCTCTGGCAGCGGGTAAAACTTAATTAAGGAGCTGTCCACGGTATTTCGGTCGAATTACGCGACGCGCGTCTTCTGCGCCGCGGGGCGATGCGGCGATACGGGCGCGGCGGGACGCGGGCGCGAGTGCGTGGCGCGAGCTATCGGAGCCCGCGATCGTTGACCGTGCCGAGCTATTCCGCCGTCCGCGCCGCGGAATTCGGTTTTTGCGCCGGGCGAGTACTCTTCACCCCCGACGATCCGTCCGCGCCGCCCGTGTCTCGCGTCGTCGAGTCCACGTGCGGTGTTCTCTTCCCGCAGGCTCCCGCAGGCGACGCCGCTCCCGAGGCACCGCGGTGCGCCTTTACGATTGGCAAAGAGAGACAAATGCGGCGGGACAGAAATTGGCCGTGGCACGTTGGAGACGGGGCAGACAGACGCGAGGAAGAAGGAAGGAGAGAGAGGATGACGAGGAACATGGAGTCGGACGGAGGGCCGCGACGTGACCGTGCCAACCTCGAGTTATTCGCATGAGCCGCCCCACCGGCCATTTTCCTTCTTCCTTCCTACTCCGCCTTCTTCTGGCTCTCCCCCCGTCGGCTCTTCACGGCGAAGGGAGCCCCGCGATTCAGTTATATCCAAATTGCCGAACGCTCCGAAAACCGCACGCAAGACCCTCCGCACGCGCCGACACATCCGACGCAGGGAGCTCGGTTCAGCACTGCTCTGTTTCGACACGTCAAAAATTCGTCGAGTTGCCCGCCACCCGCTCACCCTCCCCCTTTTTTTTCGAAAATTATTTTCGCTGTCGGAATCGACGGAACTCTTTTTCGAAAACTATCGGGAACTCCTCGCGTCGTCCTAAAGAACCTGGAACTCTAAACTGAATTACGATTGCACGACTTGGGGCGGCCAACTTCGCACACCCTCCGACACACGGGACGGCGAGAGGGACAGAGAGTACAATTCTGTAAATACGACCTGATCACCCTTTACATTTTAATGCCGAGGCTTTTTGCGCGCGCGAGTAGTTGACGTGACCATGGAGAATGTTCAGATTATATGGTAGCGGCAAAGAAAATGGAGGAGTAGCGCGCCGCACGGCCGAGGGTATGAAAAATGCATGCCGAGGTGAGAATCGTATACGAAGAGAGTTTATCGCGACCGACGAACTAGGACGACAGGGTAATCCAATACGCACCCGTTGCGCTCGGCCGCGGCGCCGTTGGAAACTTTCTGCTCGCCACGTGGAAACACAATGAGTTTCGGGCGGGCAAAAAGTGCCCGCCTTCGGGCGGAGGGAGACGAAAGTTCCAAGTTCATTCGGGATTGATGTCGGCACATGCCGCTGTCGTCGATTGAATTCGACACGCGGCTCTTGCCCGCGGCTTGCGTGGCTGAAGCGCGAACATTTCGGACTGATTAATGTGGGATTTATTTTGTAACAGCAGTCGGAATACATCGTGAGTACAGCCAACGAACATTTGGACGTCCCTTCCGAGCGACTTTCAAGGGCTGACTGACTCCCCCTTCGCGCGGCGCTCCTATGCCTTCAAGATCGAAACCGAAACATAAGATAGCATAGAGTCAATAGGCCCGTTTTCTGTCCCCACACTGGTGAACTAGTGCAATAAACTGGAGTGAGACAAGCATACTTTTTCTCATTCTAGCTTACTGCACTAGTTCACCAGTGCAGGAACAGAAAACAAATTTAAAAACTGTCCCCTCGCGACGAGCCGAGGCTATTCCGTCGCCTCACCGCGGTATCCCACGGTCGATACGCGACCAAAACAACGCTGTACACGCGAGTCGGCAAACAGAATACGCTCTTAAGGGGATGCTGGAGTGATTCTGCACTGTTGGCACATTTTGCTCCTCGAACTGTCAATTGGTGAAAACATTTGTGTAATATACAAATTATGTGGCTTTCGTGCCACGAACCGACCAGTGTCCCACTATTAAGATTAGGTCGAAAAACAGCATGGCATCGTTGAAATTAAGTTTAGGAGCTTAACAAGAAGTCTACTCACTCGAATAAGTTACAGGTTACCCACACAAATGTGTACATTACACAATTTTCACGAATTGACACTTCTAGGAGCAAAAGGTGCCAAAAGTGCAGAGTCACTACAGCATCCCCTCAAATCCTACATTTAATATAGATAAATACGGATAAACGTGGGTCCCGCTCATAATTCCTCCGCAATTTGCCGTCGGGAATATATCGGGCTCTTCCCGAGGATGAGAGGTAACGATCCCGCGACCGCGCCGAGGCTGCACGCGCGGCGAGACGAGAAGGAGCGAGACGGCGGAAAGAGGCAGACAGTGGACAGACGTTATATTTAGCGCGAGCACGTGGCGGCGCGCGGCCGGGTATCTCTCGCCCCTTACCCCCTGGCTAGATAGGTCGGCCGGTCTGTCTCCCGGAAAAGCTAATGGCAATGTGTGAGTACCTGTTGCCCCTGGGGACGCCCAGACATCTCCCCCGATGCGCCCTCCCACTCCACCTTCTCGCGCACTCTGCAATTCGCTCTCGGAGCAACTCGCAGCAGCAGCAGCAACAGCATCACCGCCGCCTGCCACCGCCGCGTCCCCCCCATAATCGGTAGAAATCAAAACCGCCACTGGGACGTGGAACAAGCGTCGTCGGGTACGCCTTGGCGTCGGTCCAGGGCTTAACTGCTTTTCATGAGAAATCGGGAGACAGGCCGACCGATCGCTGGCTTCCGATGACGACGACTGCGAGTCGTTTCGCCAGATTATTATAGCGCCGACAACTCGCGGATGATGACGTCGGATTAACGGCCGCCTCCTCTTCGGCAAATCATCGAACCTTTTGATCGCGATGCCAAATCGGCTATTATCCATCGGAAATCGAAAGGGCAGGCCGACAGGCGCGAGACGCTTTCCGTATCGCACCGTTTCACGATCACGGGGCTTCCGTAAAATCGCGGCTCGACGTTCCACGTCGGCTCCGGCCGTGCAGCGACTATTTCAGCGGGTAAGTGTACTTTACCGAAAATATCCTGCATCGGTCGTTGACGAATTAGCAATCCGGCTATATCTATCGCCCGCGGCGTACGTATAGAAGCTATTTATTTAGCACACGTGACACCCTTTGATCCAGCACACGGTGGTTCGGTTAGTATACGGAACGAACATATTCATAGCACCGCCCGTACCTATTCGTCGTCGCCGCGACCGACGTCCGTAACGATTCTACATTTATTCACCCGCGTTTTATCTTCACGTTCCGCTTACACTTGCGGTATTATGCCGGACCAGCCGGCGAAAAAGTAAAACGCATCAGCGCCGCGTGTACGTCCAGGCATCGTCCGACGGATAATAATCGTCCAGACAGGCGACATTGTACGAGCCGCTATTTTTTTTTCACTTTTTATTTTAACGCGTACCTCGAATGTGGCGGTACTACGCGATAGAAGATTAAGAGTGCGGTACTATATATTCAGGTTAACGTTTGTCAAATCCTATGAGGGAATCGGGCGCACCGGAGATCAGGCACACGTCAGGAATTCCTTATTAGGGCACTCCTTAAGGCCATTCTACAATTGCGTAAACGTAGTTGCAGGGTTGTAGGAGTAGAAGTAGTAGTAAGTGTTGTACATCAAAGTAATATACAATAGAGTGAGATACGTCGTAATTGAAATGAATGATTAGTTAGCTTTTACGTCCTATATCGTTGTAGTCGTGGAAGATCAAGTTCAGCCATCTTTTACAACAGGCTTTACAATCGGAAATGCTAGTTTAAAACTGTGTTTTACAACACTGTACAACCGATAACAACCACGTTTACGCAATTGTAGAATGGCCTTTACTTCCTCCCTATCAGGTCCTGACCATACATAAGACGCGCCTGATTTCACTTCTACTCGGGTAGACACTTGAAAGATAACTTCTTTGTGAAAGAGACTTTGAATCTCAGACAGAGGAGAGCTCCGAATAAGAACCCGATATCAACTCGAAACTTTCGCCGTTTTAAGTCACTCGATCCTCTTTTTTCCCCCTACGAAATAAATTTTAAACCCATCCCAGATATATTTTATTAACGCGGCAGTCGCTTTTCAGTTCAAGGTCCATTCTTTTCGGGCTCTTGGCGTCGGAGAGAGAGAGAGAGAGATTGCGCAAGCGCGTTACGACGCAAGGACATCGTTACATTGGGATGACATTACGCGGGTACGGAATGCCCGCGAGGCTTCCGATTAGGCGAAAGTAATTGCCACGCGCGGGCCCGATGGGAGGGAGCCCGAGATTGCCTCGCGCAAATTCAGCCGGACATTCCCATCGCGCGATGACCTATTAACTCCGCCGATATCTTGACCGACATATCCTCCGAACGCTGTTTTCGACACCGGCGAATCATAATTCATACGTCACTAATACGGGGCTGCTATCGCGGTCCCCTTTATTGTCGCAATTGATCAATCATCCCCGGCCGATTCGACAGTTTACGTCACGTTTCGTCCGATCGGCCGAACAATACAAATCTCTCCCGTTGAAATATAAACAATTTCCGCCGCATTACTGTCGCTTCGGAGTTCATTGGGCTACAACTACACGCCCAGTCGGCGCCGCGCGATGAAATTTCGTACGCGCGCCAATTATTAACCCGCGCGGTATATTGCAACCCGGTTCGCAGGCGCGTACGCATTGTAAGCCGGAATATATAAATACCACTATATAGGGACGATGATTAGAATTAGCTTTCAACTACCTTCGCTTTGTGCGCGGCGTGTAATAATTCAGCGCTCTCGCAAGTCCATAAGTAGAGAACTACCCGTAACTAGATTATCGTCGTCGACGAGTTGTCGGCTGTCAAGTTCGTTCGCCAAGTATCGACGAATTTATCTCCGCGCGATGACATATGCATCGCCCGTGCACGGTAATCCAAATCTCGCCCGTGCCGCGAAACGCGTCAATAGTTATGCGGAACAAGATTAGTCGCGGGTAAATAATTGAGCCGCGTACCAGGGGCGCGTCACTTAATTACCGCGATTTAGCACGCGGATGATGAACGAGCGGTACAGTTTTTGAAGGGAGAGCCGTGCACGTCACGAATCCTGTTTTATCAATCGCTGCGGGACACCTGCGCGCGTTCCTAGCCGCAGTATATAAAATGCAGTTCCGCAGTTCCCAGTCCGAGCGCGGTTGTCCGACGGTATTTCGCGCCGAGGAAATTCTCGCCGCTTTACGGCCTCCGACGCCGTCCTCTCTCGCGGACGCGAGATTGTCGCGTAAAAAGGCGAGGAGAAAAATCGAAGAAATAAAAAAGAAGAAACGCCCCACGCAGAGCCCAGAGTCGCTGGACCGAGACCCGGCGTGGGACTTTCACCTCGCGCGCGCGCACGCGCGAGGCTGACCGGCTCTCGTGCATCGAGACTGACACTCGCGAATAAGTGAAATAGGGAGGGAAAAAAATAGAAAAGAGGAGGGAAAGAGCAAAAGTGGAAAAACCGGAAACCGGTTACGCGAAGCCTCCCCCTACGTTTGACGTTACAGAAACAAACGCGAGCGTGATATAACGTTATTAGTACCGGCTGGCCGTGTACCGGGAAGCTGCGTGGCCGGGGCCGACTTCCTGCAAAATTGATTTACTCGCTTCTTCGCCGACCTGTCAGCGTCGCCGAGCGACGCCCAGCCGAGGAAAAATAACTGATCGGGGCGTACGCGGGCGTTTTCTCGCGCGCGACGGATATTGTCGATCCACGGCGATCGTCACCGTTAATCAGCGGTCACGTTACACGTTTTAACGCGTTGTTATGTAACGCGAGCACGTAACGTTAACGATATTGCGCGGCAGCGCGGAATGTCATTCGGACCCTCGTGTCCCGCTACTTTCAGCGACAACTAAGATATTAGCTTCTTGATGGATTATCCAGCAAAAGTGGTTGATGTAGTCGCCACTTCTCTCTGATCTTCCCCGATGTCACGCTCGGAAAGAGAGCGATGTGATATTATCGAAGCGCGGAGAGCATGCGATTCTCGCTCTCTCTCTCTCTCTCGCTCCCTCTTTCCCTCTCGATAGCGTCGACGAAGAAAAATGCTCACGCCGGGAAATATCTACGACGTGGATCGATGGAATCGCGGAGGGAGACGCGTGGATATAAGCTCGCGGGATCGCGGCGGAAATTCGCGGAATCTCCCAAGCGCGACGCTCCGCGGATCGTATCGCGGGATAACCGGGCGCGGAAATCGAGCTCCCCCGGAACGTATCCGTTCCGATGGGGTGGGATCATAGACGTAGCAAGAATAGACTGCGCGCACCCCACCTCACTCGTGCGAAAACATGCACAAGCCAAGGGGGTAACCACTCAATGCAATCGTGGGACAGTGTCTCCGAAATCATTGTGAAATCCTTACGAAATCTCCATGCAATCGTTTTGCCTTCATCTCCAAGTTTCTTCACTTGTTCACAACATAAAATTTGAACATTTTCTCAAAAAATTTACTTCTTTTAGTGAATATCCAAATATATATCACTTGTTCACATGCGAACGCAAGAGAACGAAATAGCACAAAACAGAGTTTGTCCTTTTCCACGTGAACCTCCACCCCTACTGCTCCAATAAAGGCAAACGCTCGGTCTAGGTATATTACGACTATGGGATAAGCACAGCAGCCATATTGAACTTTTGCCCCACCCCAGACATTGATAGACGGAGAGAGAATGAGGTCCGAAGTATGTTGTCTCTTTCGAAAGTTTGTGCCCTTCTGCAGCCAAAATGCGCAGCCTAGATATTATACGTCTATGGGTGCGGATAGAAACGACGTCGATGGCGGATCCGCGATCGCGCGCGTGCGGACGACCGAGCTGGGGCGAAAGGCGAAGTTCGCCCCGCGAGTCGTTAAACGAGTGATAACAATGCTCGGCGCTCCGTCGGCGGAGCTCTATAAATTCGGCAGTCACGGCCACGCGCTCCATTGCGACGGCTATTTTCAGCTTCGCTTAAAAACTTGCGCGGATTTGCCGGAATATTATGGTTCATCGAGCAACGGGAGCCCGTGGGTTCGATGAAAATACGTTTGTGTGCGAACAACCCCCGTGATAGCCGCGCAAACACGCTGTCGTTACAACCCGCTTCCCTCGGCTTCGACGATGTCCCATTATCCGCGGGAAATTCTTCAAGTCTTTTCAAACGCGTAATAAAGTAGATAAAGGGTAACGCGCGATTAGATTCGCGATTATCGGTCGCTCGCAGCTTGCGCCACTTCGCGAGTAAAACCATCGATTTCGGATCTCGGCCTCCACCGTCGCGTATCGCGCGAAACGGAGTGGTCCGTCTCCTCTGCGCTATTAAATATTTCAACCCTCTACTCCGGCAATTAGTTCGTTGCGCAATATCTTATCGCGACTTACACCCGTCGCAGTAATAATTGCAAAACTTACGCCCGTATTTGCAATTGCGTTTCCACCGAAGGACTTGGCTAAAATTATCCTTGAGGTGCAGTTTAATAACTTAGATCTTAAGAGTCAATTTGATATTCGTTACGCCATATTTGCGACAGCGATTTAACAGATAAACTCGGACGGAGTTTGAAACACAAATTTTCTCACGTTTCATTAACCGATTTTTTAAACAAGTACTCATGTATCTTAACAGATTCCGTAACATTTTTTTCAAACTGAAAACATACACAGAGAGAGAGAGAGAGAGAGAGAGAGAGAAATTACTTGCGTGAAAGATGACGATGCTAATCAATTTGTAAAACAAAGCGTAAAATGTGCGATTCATTTATCGAAATGTAGGAATAAAACGGCGCGATCTTACTCTACAACTCAATATTTCGAAACGACAACAATTCCGCGCCAGTCCGCCGCGGCCTTGGTACATGTTATTCTTCATTGTGCGAAACTTTTATTCGACGTATACGCATCATCTCTGCGTAAGGTCAAAGCTTTATCAGTCGCTCCTCGACACTCGAACGAGACGGTAGCGGCACGAGTCCATTGACACGTGCCATCGAAACAACGTGACACGTACGTGATACGGACGCGATCGTGTCAAGTAGCGGAAGATGAGAACACCAAGCGCGATTGTTTTTCAATTAGCCGTTATTAGTCCGATTAAAATTACTCCCGCAATTAACGATAAATCCGCTGGCTGTTTATCAAAGCAAGTGTTTCGTGCAAAATTTATTCATACCGCGGAAACGAAGCGAAAATAGATGGGAAATACAAATCATTATTTTATCGCGATATTTACACGGATTGTAACCATTGTTTTAACGATTAAAATCGAATGTATCTCGCGATGTGCTTTGAATTTTTCCCTCGTCTAAATGTATGTAATTTACCCGCGGAATAAAAGCGCGGAATAATATATGAGTTGCCGGGGGTCGAGTGATTTAAATAAGTACCGTAATCAAGCCCCTATTTTATATTCGTCAATTGCACGGCGTTTGTACATCGTGATTTGTTAAAATCCTCGGCTATTTAATATTTCGTTCCGCGAGTTGATTTACGAGATTTGCGCGAGTGTCGAGTAGATCATAAAACTTCGTATATTTTTTTATTGTATTTTCGCAATTCGATGGAATTCCGTTGCAACACACAACAGTAAAATACGCATCGCGGTCGATTAATGTGAAAAATATTACGCAAAGTGCGCCATTGTCTCATTAATATGCGTAATTAAACGGATTTTCATCAAACGTTGTGTTTCGGTGCGAGGAAAAATCTGAGGAGAAAGAAGCGCCGAAGCAGCGGAGCAGCAGTCGTGGGATAAATGCGCAAGTTATTTCATATTTTATTTGCTATTTGAAAAATTAATTATTTAAATTAATTCCGGCGAATATTATTTTATGCGCGGGCAACACATTTATTATTTTAGATATTAATTATTCGGAGTATTGCTGTAACTTACGTATATTATATTTTTCAGTTTAAACTTTTTATCGTTAATTTCGCGTACATAGTTAAAAATGTAATATGGATGAATTTAACGTATCATAGAGAATTATTATCTCTACGACGGGTGTAAAAATTAGAAGAGTACAAATATCTTCCCTCGAAGTTGGTATCATCAACTTATATTATCAGATCAAGATTTTCGAGAAACGCAAATGTAAGAATAGTGTGAAGATATAATATATTGGTAATATTTCGCTCGAACATCTTATAAATTTACGTCAATTAGACACTACGATAGATTCGTCGCTTAATTTCTTAATTAATTTTTTAATGTCCTCATCGCTCAGACAATTGATGAAAAGTGAGGAAAACGAGGAAAGAGTGAAATTATTTCGAACGCAGAAGACTGGTATTTCTAAATATTTCCAGAGGTCCCGTGATTTACTCAATCAAAGTGCATTTCTAATTAATTTCATAAGCAAAATAGAACTATTAGACCACCTGTATCTCAAGATGCGAAATGTTTTCCCCTTATACGAAATGTGTTTAATAATCGTAAAATACCGACCGTGTATCGACGCTTGCGACTTGTTACGGAAGACAAAGTCACTCCGATTTCACATGCCTCCGTTACTTCTGGTAACGCCATAGGATCCGTCAATATAATTTACATAGACGCATAGAACAGGAGAGAGTTGAGGCACGGGAGAATGTGCCGCAGAATTAATCTCTGTAACGCGCGCAATAGCTCCTCCAAATCTTTCCCGACTCTTACGTAAGAATCGATTGCGCAATAAAACATTTGCGCCATGTAGCGTAAATTACAAGCTTTAGGGCAACGCAGTGAAAGCGAGTCGTGTCGAAATCACAAACGAATCTAAAATAGATAGACGGAGGCTACGATGCGTCCGCGTGCGGGTGCCAGCTCGGGAAAATTACAAGAAACGCGGAGATGGCGCGGGTAAATCCGACGCAAACGAAAACGTCTCTTCCACGAGACGCGCGCGCGCGCGCAAGGCTTTTTGACGGACGACGAGGCGCGACGCGCCTCTTCTCCGATTTCGACGTTTCCGAACGTCTTTTAACGGGGGGAAACGGCCGGAACGGCGCGGCGGGTCGCGCGAGGCGTAAAGAGCCACCGGGGCACACGGTACAGAAATAGTTGGACGCGCGGCGGACCGCAGGGTGGCCTGCCGCTCACTCCCATGACGCGGGACGGCCGGTCCGCGTACGCGGCATACCGAGGGGGAAACCGCTGGAGGGCATTGTGCTGTGCAGATCTGCGGCATTACTGGGCATTACTAAGCTTTGCTGGGCATTAGTTTGGGCATTAGGCCTCGCTGGGGCATTATAAAGATATATAATAGTAAGATAAAATAAGATAAAACAAGATGAAATAAGATAATAGGATAAAGTAATACCCACTGGGGCATTAGTGGGCATTGGTGTACAAGATTTGGTACACTTTTGGTCAGCGGTTTCCCCCTCGCGGAATCGCGGCGGCGCGACGGCGGGCGATAATTATAAACGCGCCGGGCCCTCGCGACAAAAGGGAGTTGTACGTTCCTATTTTATCCCCCTTTCTTTTACGAGCGGCGCGTTGTCGCGGCTCGCGCCGCTAATACGAGTTAATAAATCGCCCCGCGTGAATCACCGCTGTCTCCCTCGCGAGAAGACCGCGGCGCGGCGAATTTAACCGCTCGCGTAACGACGACGCCACGGTATCGCATCGAGGAGCGACGGAGACGTTCGAGAATCCCGACGGGGAGCTCGCAGCTTGATCCGCGCAGTCTTTTGGGCCTGACGGGCCTTGAAGCAAAATTTGGGAATATTGAATCGCCAGTAATTAGTTAACAAAGTAGGTTGAATAATCCGACATAACTGGTAACAAAACACTTCCTTTAATCGCACAACGTTTCGGCCATGGGTTTTGGCCCTTTTCAAGTGCAATCAACAGATTGTAGTCGGCGCGTGGCATGTGGTCAATCAAATGCCATTAGGTCCATTTAAGGCCAATTTTACAAACGTCGGTTAACTGTTAGCAAGAGTTTAGTCAACTCTCTATCTCATTCTATCTTGTTATCTAAGAAGAGACAGAAAATCAATTAACTTTCAGTTAGCAGTTAACCGACGCTTGTGAAACTGGCCCTTAGGAATGTCGCTACAGAGACATTATATCTCTCTAGAAACGCGTGATTACTGTATGAGCACAGAAGTGAGACTGATACAAAATTGACCCCCTTGTCAGACCACGTACACTGACAAAAAATTTTTTTTAACGAAGTAAATTTTATTTATATATTTAATAAAAATTATTTATTAAATGAAATCATTGTTTTTGCCAAATAAGAAATCCAATTCTCTTCGCTGCAAAACTTATATCTCGGTAAACATTTTGTAGAATTAAAGTAAAATTTTTTTAATTTAAAATCATCTACTGTTTGATATTTAATAAATACTTAAATTAAAGAAATGCATGTTTTAATTGGCTTATTATTTTTTAAAGTTAAGTTAATAAGCTACTAGGCGCCACCGAGTGAATAATTTTTTTGGGTAAAGTAATATTTTTTAAAATTAAGATACTTTTTATCAGTGTAGCGTACCGAATAGTATATAGGCAATTTGTCAGAAATATTGCGTTCCGTGTTTGGAATCGCGTGTCACGAAGAGGAAAACGCGAAAAGCCGCTCGGTAAAATAGCGAAGGGCCCCGCGTTAACGCGTCCGTAACCGGCCGTGCGCGAGACGCCGGGGTGACATTGTTAAAATGACATTTTAACAATGACAAAATAATTTGTTTGCCGGGTCGCGCGCGGGCGCGCTGGTTAGCATAATTTCGGCGGTGCGGTCGCGCGGCACAATGAGCATGCATGCATCAAACAGTAATGCGATGTACATACATACCGGCGCTACAATAACTGCGCCCGCGACAATACGGCAGGGCGTAAATATAGTAATCGTCCAATTATAATGTGACGCCGGCGGGTGAGCGTGAATACGGAATTCTTCCCCCCGCGGACATCAATTGCAGTCAGATTGCGTCGCCCGCGAGGCGATTTAAACTGATTTAGGATAAACCGCGCATTGCGTGGGAGACGGGAGGAATATTCCCACAGAAATGTACGATCTGTCCGGCCGCGGGTAGGGCCGTAAATCAGCTCCGCGTCCATCGCGTTCCTTCACGCATCGCGCCCTCTCCTTCCCCTGCCCCACCCCTGCCCCCTCAACGCGTGCGCGACACGCGCGTGCCAAATTATATCAGCCGCCCCCGCTCTCGCCGCGGGATTTCGCGATTTCTCACAGATTCAAGTGGAGCTTCCGCCCGTCTCGTCTGCCCGCGATCTCGCGATCTCGCTTTGGAGTCACGGGCGGGCAGACCGACTTCAATTCATCTCTGACGGGATTGTATTCTAATTTGATACCAGGCGATTTAACATCTTCGCTATCTTTTTTCGAGCACAACGTAATAATGGGGGTACAAGCACGCGCGTGTAAAATGAAGCTAAAATTATGCAGCTGTTGTTACAGCGTGTACGCCGCGTTCGTCTATCAAGCCCAGCGTAATGAAATAAATTAAATAGATTAAGTTAATAAGAGAAGAGCCGACATGGCAAACGTATATTTAGAAGGAGTCTGCCGCAATCGAATTATTAGAGCGGAGACCATAGAGAGAAGCCATTCCGAGTTGCCGTTGTTAACCCACGATTTAATGGTCGCCCGGTTGGGTGCGTTTACGCTCGCGCGTATGTGAGAATGACAAGTCTCGCCGGTGTGTGACATCCCATTTAAACTCTTTACCGCGTGGCTCCATTTATCCCGCAACGGGAGCCATCGTTTGCACGACGATTTGCTCCCGTATCGTGAATAATTTAAAGAGCGTCGGCGATGCAAGCGATCGCTCGCGAAAGTTTTATCCTCGCGTTACACGCCCGCGTGCCAAATCGCGACTCCGCGTACCCGCGCACGTGCGCGATACGTACGTGATCCGTCGCGACCTTCCTGCTTATCTTCAATGCCACCTCCTCATTCGCGAGCCGTGCAGATCGAATCGCTCTCGCCACGGGGTGTCGACGCGCCAAAATTAGCAGGTGCAGCGCCCTGGCGCACAAACGTTCTACGCCGACGAGTTCCTCCCTCTACCCCAAGGGGTACGTCCGTTTGACTGGCCGGAAATGACGGGGGTTAACCGCGATTAAAGCCGCATCGAATTCCAGCGTTAGATTAGCAACGAGAGAAAGCGCGCGTCTCGGCAGCTGATGTCGAAAAGTCGCGAATGAGTCGTCAGTTTCGTCTCGGCGGCATCGTCGACGACTGCTGAATTATTGATCGTCCGTCATGTTCATCGCGTCGCGGCGAGATGATTGGAGACACGACTTTGTGGGCCCGACGGTGCGGCCTCTGCAGCTGGAAAGTTACGATTCCGGACCCGTAAGAAGCTTAGGGTCTCTGCGGCTTGAGATAGATTCCGAAATGCTCGAGCACGGCGCGATACGTATATCACCCGGGAAAATCCAGAAGCGACGGCTGGCACGCGAACGTGACCTTGTTCGATGTAGATAGAACTCCACCAGCTCCTAGGGCCTCTCTCTCTCTCTCTTACCCACTAGATAGAAAGATGGTTATCTAAACACAGTCGTTGAACGCGATTTGTGGACGGATATTGTGGTCATCGCTCACGGCTTTAACCATTATCATCGATCGTCCCGGCAGTCACATCTCCTGATTGAAATCTCGGCGACAAGGAACCGAAACATCTATTAAAAGTTCGTAAACTCGGAACGAAAAATAAGCTTGCGATAATAGAAAGTCAGTTTCTTTGTTTTTTTTTCCCCCCCACCCTGTCTCTGCGTCTTCCTTTTTAGCGACGCACCCTGAGCCATTACGGGCCAAACGTCGGTTAACCGCTAACCGAAGGTTAATCGATTCTCTCCTTATTGTTGTAGGATAACAACGTAGAAAGAGTCTACTAATCTCTGGTTAACCGACGTTTGTGAGAACTGCAGGCCCTACGGTTGATATTTTAATACAACACTATCCATCATTCCTGCGGCGCAGAATCTATCGTGATTTTTGTCGCTCCAGGCAGGATTAATTAACCTTTAATTTCGCGAAAGGTACGACGCCACTCCGCCGACCGGGATCTTATTTTAGAACTCCTGCGACGCTTTATCCGGCACGCAAAGTGTGACTTATGAATAATTTAGCGGGCGCGATTATTCACGAGCGGGGGGAGGGAAAAAAATAATAATAAACTGCATCTAATTGTACGCGCGATGCACAAACTCGATATAACCGGATGGATTTGTCGTTATTAGCTCTCTTCACTTTTTCGTGCAGTCGTTAGCGTCACCATTGTCCCCAGTTAAAACAGAATTAAAGTGCGTTATTACGACGTGTACGCGCAATTACACGACAAAGCGCCTTTAAGCCATTAGGAAACAACGTTCGCCCCGGGGGAGGGGCACAAAAAAATCGAGTTAATAGGCCGTTCTTTCGGAACGGGCGGACTGTAAAGGCTTAACAAAGCGGCCGGGACCACCTCCCCCCCCCCCCCCGCCGCCCTCTCGGTCCCCGTCGATATTATTCGTCGCGTTGAGCCGATCAATTTGCAGTTTGCCTCTTTCGGAATGCGATTTCGCCCGCGCGTGCTGTTCCAAACCCGGTTCCACCAACAACGTCGCTTATCTTTGACCTTAGCTTCATTTATCCTTCGTCTATTTCCAGTGAACTCTACACTATACTGGAAGACCTACCGTCCTCTTGAAGATGGACAGAGCGAGGCAGACAAATGGTTCCCGCTCTGCCTCTTTCTTTCGGTAATTCTGATTGATGAACGATTTTCTGTCTCACGATTCACTTATACATGGTGTCCCAGGAGGAAAAGTCAATATTCTGGGAGGCGATAGTACCGGTCATTTTAAGCAAAAATGTTCACGCGGATATATGTTCCATTTCCCACTGTTTCCGAGACAGAGCTATTTGAATGTACAGTTGCAAAATTACACTACACTAGAGAT
Source organism: Vollenhovia emeryi (assembly GCF_000949405.1). Taxonomy (NCBI): domain Eukaryota; kingdom Metazoa; phylum Arthropoda; class Insecta; order Hymenoptera; family Formicidae; genus Vollenhovia; species Vollenhovia emeryi. Next base: position 179,533 of record NW_011967194.1, read on the forward strand.
CCTGTAAACGGAGACTGGCCATAAAAGTTCGTCAAGTTCCTGCGAGTGAGCTCGTTACGATCGTTACGATCGTAGAAGAGCGAGATAGTCTATGTTTCTCTCCCAACCGCAGGAATTTAACGAACTCTTA